>NW_017616908.1:610000-820000 GCF_001879475.1 Ipomoea nil | reverse complement strand
TATCTATCCAGACCTCACTGAAACCCAGGCGGCGCATCACCGAAGTCAGGAAAAACCATGATACCCGGTCATAAGCCTTAGCCATGTCTAAGTTAAGGACTATGTCCCGGTTCTGCAAGCTCAACCCGTGGCACATCTCAGACGCTAGAAGCACATTATCTGTAATAGACCGGCCCGCCACAAACCCACTCTGCTGCGGTGACAACACCCGAGGCAAGACTGTAACCATCCGAACCACCATGAGCTTCGTGATAAGCTTACTACTGAAGTTGCATAGGCTGATGGGTCTGTAGTCCGCAAAAGTCTCCGGACTCGGCTTCTTCGGCAACAGGACGATAGATGTGTGCGTGATAGCCCTGGTAAATTCCCGTCCCGCAAAGTAGCTCCGAACCATACTGACAACATCATCCTGAATAATATCCCAGCAAGCCTTATAGAAGGCCCCCGAGAAACCATCCGGCCCTGCCGCACTCGTAGAGTTCATCTGCATTACCACCGCCTTCACCTCATCCACCTCAGGCACCGCCTTCACCTCCTCCACCTCAGGCACCGCCGTCAAAACCTCATTATCCTCCTCTGTAACCAACCGTGGGACACAGTCCAGCCTAGTCAAATCAAAACCCCCAACCTCCGCGGTGAACATATGCTCAAAGAAAGAGACCGCCTGATTAGCAATCCCTTGCCTATCCTCTAGCCACACACCGTCACCACCCTTCACTCTGTGTATATATAGCTTTCGCCTACGTTCCTTAACAACTGAGTGAAAGAACCGGGAGTTTCTATCCCCATCCTGAACGTCGGTGATACGCGCCTTCTGCTGCCAAAATTCTTCTTCTATAGCAATCTGTTTCTGTAACAAAGCAACACCCTTTTTATATTCAATTAAAGCATTCTCATCATCCGGGTGTTGCTGTAAGGCAGCCTCTAGGGCCTGAACACTATCCTCATACTCCCGGAGCTTCACAAAGATATCCCCAAATACAGTCTTGCTCCAGGTGCTCAGAACTTTCCCCAACCTATTCAACTTGGTGGCTATTACAAACATAGGGGCCCCCTCTACAGGAACCTGCCAGCTATCACGCACCACCCTCAGAAAATCCTCGTGCTTAATCCACACGTTCAGGAACACAAAGTGCTTCGGAATTACCTGCATACTTATCAACTCAAAGGATATTAGAAGCGGACTGTGGTCAGACGTGGACTTTGACAAATGCCGTGCGGATGACGTAAAAACCGACTCCCACACCGAGGTGTAGAGGAGCCGATCCAAACGCATCCATATAGCCGCCTCTCTACGGCGCCCATTCCACCAAGTAAAACAGGAACCGTAATAGGCCGCGTCGATCAAGTCACACGCACTGACACACTCCTGAAAATCAGTAGTCTTCCGGTGTGAACACGGTAGACCACCTTTTTTCTCGTCCACACTTAACAGACAGTTAAAATCACCCGCAACCGCCCAAGGCACACCCCCGGGGATCATAGAAAAAATAGCTTTCAGCTCAACCCACAGGGGGTCCCGGAGGCGTACCTTGGTCTTGGCATAAACAAAAGAGAGCCAGAAAGGCGTGAGAACCGTAGAGTGTACACAAGATATCGTAACACACTGCTCAGTCTGACTCTCAAATGTTACTGCCAAGTCATTATTCCAAAGTAACCAAATTTTATTATTATTAGAAGCAAAACCATTATCAAAATTAAAACGAATTCTAAAAAACTCAAGCCAATCAGACGAGCTGAAAGGCTCGAGCAGACAAAGTACAACAGGAGAATGCATTCTTAACAAAACACGGATCCTGCGTGCCGAACCCCGGGAGGACACCCCCCGCACATTCCACACGAGCATCTTCATATAGACAATAGACCACCCGGCTCCGAGTGAGGGGAGCCCCCCCCCTTTTCTGGTATGTATAAGCCGACGTCCTATCGGGCCAACACCATCAAGCACCCGATCCTCAGAGTCTGACCCCGACTCCGGGGCCCACTCCTCACGCTCATGACCAGGCACCGGCACGTCAGAATCTGACCAAGCCCTTTCCCTCCCCCTTCTCGGCCCCCAAGGAGCCTTAGGAGAATGAGAAAAAGGAGTGAAAGAGAAAGATACCTGAAGCGGGCTCTGCAGATCAGCCCGCCCTCCCGAGGGACTAAAACCCCCCGTAACCTCCGGGATGGTGGACAGCTGGCCAGGCGACTGGCCAATCCCTACCCCGGGCGCTGTCGTGCCTACAGATATCCTGCTGTCAGCCGGGGTAGATGGCAATTCGCCACCCCCTGGCCCCATAATAGCCTCCTCAGAGGCTAAGTCCTCATCTTGGAGCACAGCAAACCCATTACTAACCGGCACCGGGGTAGGCCGGCTAGGTGACAGGGCCCGCCATACCTTATTACCTGTACCAACACCCGGCCCCTGACTATTGTCCATCGGGGCCTTACCTTTTATTTGCTTTTCTTTATTACTTTGTTTTTTTCTCTGACTAGCCGTCATGTCCCGATGATCCAACACAATAGCTGATCCCCGGTCCTGGCCGACCCCCCCGGACGGGAGCGGGCCAGCATCAGCCATTGATGTCGACACATGTGGTGCCGAGGTGCGTGGAGCGCTAGCCCCACCACCAGGGACACGGCAACTATTGGCCCAATGGCCTTGTTTCCTGCAGTTCAAACAATACGGGGGGATACGCTCATACTCTATCGCCTGCCAAAACCCCACGGCCTCCCGATCCGGGCGCGCAGTCCCTAATCGGATGAACATCTTGCGGCACCGGGGTTTCAGCAAGTCAATCTCAACCTTCACCCTAGCCACACTAGGCCGGGTGAACTTAGCCGTAGGCGTATCCACCTGTAGAAATCTTCCAATAGGTTTGACAATCTGTTTGAGGCAAGGCTCCGAGAAACAGTTGGCCTTAAGGTTGGGCAATAACACCCAAACCGGGGCCAATGACGTCTCGAACCTCGTATCAAAGTCCATTGTCCACCTAAAGAGCCTCATCAGGCACTTCCCGTCAAAGAGAATCAGACCCTTGACTAACGTGTTAATGCAATCTTCCGGGTTGGAAAATGCAAGAGATACGTGTCGCGGGTCCACTAAACCAACACTCACAGTTCCTTTCAACTTCAAGCGTTTGGCAAAGTGTTCTCTTATAACGGAAAGTACGGGCCTGCCATAAGAGAATTTTCCAATAAGTAGGGTTTCCCCTATTTTGTTCATCTGCTGCACCTCTATATCCTCAAAGGTAATGCAGGCCTCCCCCTCATACGATTCAACCATTTTATCCGGGATGTTAAGCCCCGGGCCATGGCCCGCATGAACACCTTGAGCTGGCAGACCCGTGGAAGCAAAAAGACTGGCAAAGGAAGGGAGCGTACCTGAGCTCACGCCCAATGCCGAGCTACCTACCTGGGCCGTATAATCCAAGCTAATTGCCCCCTCTGGGGCAGCATTTTGAGCATGTAGCGTAGCAAGCCGAGTCCAGGCATTGGACTCGGTGGAACCCGAGACATGCACACCCCCTGCAGTGGTGTCATGTCTCGGGTTGGGGATGTTATTGGGGGCTTGCATTGCATTTTGCTTGCTCCCAATAGCATCCCCAAAAGGGCCATTCAAAGGCGTGGATATAGAAGTTTGCGTATCTAACCCATCCACACCCCCTTTGTCCCCAAGATTACTAGATGCCGAGAACATGCATCCAAATTGACCAAATTGGGGTGGAGAGTTACCCCCAACCCCATGGTTATTGGCTGCCATGTTACCCACGGTTAGTTTAGATGAGTCCGAAAGCTGCCCCAGCCCAACCACTCCGTCATTGCCCAAAATCGAAGTCATGGACTTAGGGTGATTAGGCAATGCAGCAGCTCCCGGGCTTGGCAAGATTGGGCAGGAAACATAAGAGGGATTAGCTACACCCCCACCATTATATAGCAAATCTTGCCCTCTAAGTGTAGGCATTGTACTCGAGTTAACATCTTCATGGGGCCTATGACCAGCATTGTCAAAAATGGCTAGCCGATTAGGATCACCCCCATGAGCCCTATGACCAGCTTGCCCAGCAAGAGCTTGCCGATTAGGGTGTGAAAATGATGTCTCTTGTACAGTTCCCACACTTAGGTTAGAAACAAAAGATAAGGGGGTAGAAACATTACCTGTTGCCGTGCAGCTAACCTCCGGCAAAAAGGCCTTTAAAGCATCCTTAAGCATTGCTCCCCCTTGTTGAAGATTTCGGCCACCACCACTATCATTCATACCACTCATATGCCTTTCCTCACCCAAAGATTCAGAATGCACAATCGTGCTATGAACCATAGTTGGTGTGAGATTGCAACCGTGCTTAGTAACCCCTTTGGTAGACAAAAGTGGCGTATGGTCTAATGTTGGCATACTATCAACATTAGCAATCAACCCCATATTATCATCTATCAAAAAAGGGCAACTCCAACCAAATGTCAAGCAAAGATTATGAGCGAAGCACTTAGGATTGGGCATGAGAACCACACCTTGATCCCCTTCCACCCTTTTTCCAGCATATTCTCGGCTTCCTCTTCCCTCAACAAGAGAACATGAGGCATTGCCAACACTGATCTTGCTTTTCCCCATCACAAAACCACCAAGAGGCACACGGCAATCCATGCCCTCCACCTCACTGCCTCGTGCCACCAAAGTAGAGGACTCACCCACGCAAGATGGCCCATTAATCATAGCCAGTCCTCCACTATGATTTCCCCCAAGATTATGAGATGCCTCGGCATTGAGAGCAGATTTATTGGCAGTACTGCCTTCGACCCTCTCGCTACTTGCCCGCAAGGTGGAACCCGAAACATGCAACCCATCAACAAAGGGCATAATGGCTTTGCCATTACCACCCACATTGAGCAGTTCCACACCTCGTTTCCCCTCACCAAGCAGCTTCGAACTGCCTTCTAACCCGTGAGGGGCCATAGCATCCTGCACCCTATGACCAGCATTCTCCTTAGGAGTAAGCCGATTAGGGAGATGTTGTCTATGACCAGCGTGCTCCAATTGAGCTTGCCGATTAGACAACATTGTTGATGGTTGCCCCCTCCCAGTTTCACACAGTAAATTAAGAGGAAGCAAAGACTTACCTGGGATATGTTGTTGCTGGGACGAGGTGGGCGTGACCTCATATGGGGCACGAGACTTGGCACGCTTCTTGCGAGCCAACCTTCGCCCTTTTCCCACATAGCCAGTGGCCATTGGACCACCAAGCTCCGTAGACCCAGCTGCCATGAGACCACCAAGATGCTTCTCCTTCTCCGAATCATCCATATTCCCCAGTATGGCACCGGGACCTTGAGCAAAAGCACTACGGCCTTTCCTCTTGAACTTGGACTTCAAACGATGAATTTTGGCCTGAGGTTTAAACTGAAAACCCCCAAGCTTTGCTCGACTTTCCTCCTCTTCCATGGCTGCAAACAGAACTGCCAAGAGGTCCTCAGGCTTGGAGTGGTTTTTCGCATCCACCAACGACACACCCAAGGCCTCAAGGCAACGCTGAGCTGCTATCCTTCCAAAACCATTCCCAGGCGTGGAGACCACCGCAGCCAGCCCCTTAGAAGCCGCCTCCAAACTCCCACCATGGACCTCCGCAACTGGCTTTCCGGCCATAGCGCAAGCCGAGAGGTCACGCCCAAAAGCGCTAACATCCAAACTGCGGCCTTCCCATGGCTTATCTCCTCCCTCCTTCGAAGTCACAACCCCGGCAGAGCCAAGGCAAGACGCCATAGCCCTGGACGCGCAATCGCGACCCTTTGCGCTGACTCCAACCTTGCGACCGCCATCTTGGCCGTCGACCGATAGACCACCGGTCTGCCCACCATGGCTCCGCTCCATTACAGCCCCTTGCGTCCCCCTCACACCAAAAATATCACCACTGGCCGGCAAGGTCACCGGCACAGTCGCGCACAAAGTCGAGGGACCACAAGTCGCCGGAATCACGACTGCCCTCCGATCACCCCTAAGGCCTTCGCGATCAACCCCCGGCGTCTCCTGCATATCCTGTAGGTGCGTAGAGGGGCCAGAAGAAGCTTGAGACGCCATCAATGGCGATTGGGCAGAAACCCTAGGTTCGCCGGCAGAAATTTCCGGCAACCTCCGATCTCGCGTCTGAGCACGTCGATCACCCCCCTTAGGCTCCTGGACATCTCCGACCTCACCAGAAGGGCCAACAGAGCCATGGATGGCCGGCATCGAGGTATTGGCCGAAACCCTATGTTCGCGATCGGAATTCTCCATCGACGTGCGATCACGCCGATTTTGATTGCGTTGGGTAGCCTTTGGCCTGACGAACGCCTTGGACAGCTTTGGGAGAGGATGGCCATTCTTGAGGCACCTGATCGCCTCCTCGGAGAAGATGAGACCTTCGCGACGCAAATACTGCGTACGGCTTCGGAGCTCCTGTAGCGTCTCTTGGATGGTGAATGGGAGTCGATCACCCATCACCTTATTCGCCTCAACGAGGCGAGTCTTCTCACCGATTCAGATCGGCCGGACGAGGCTCGCCGGCGCCGGAAAATCCGGCCGGAAGACTTGCGCGGGAAAATCGCCTTTTTTCTCTCCTATCGCCAGAGCAAAGTTTCGGAGCAACGGAATCAACCTCAAGTGGACAGTGAATCTTGGAAGCAAAACTTGGAATCTTGACAAAGGCTTCTTTTGGCTTGAAGAACAAGCTACTCTTGTTTTCTAGAGAGAAGGTAGAGATATTTTCTAGGAAATGTAAGGGAATGAAATGAAGAAGTCTTCTAGGTTTAGGTTACAAAACTAGCTCTTGGTGAAAAGACAAGGATATCCTTACTAACTCTTAGAAAGTGTAAGGAACAAGGGAACTCCTCTCAAAGCACAAGGTACAACACCACTTAAAGATTGACTAGTCAAATACTAGTCCTTGAGTATCAAAAATCAGGATTTTAGGAATCAATTCCTCAAAAGAAATAGAATTAATTACTCAATTAATTCATGGTTTGGAGTGTGGATTTTTGGGGTGTCACATCCTCTCCCCCTTCAAAGAAGTTTCATCCCCGAAACTTGGGTACAACGAATTAAGAACGAAAGGTAACAAGGAAACAAAATTGTGACAAGAAGTCCAAGAATATCCCTTTTGGTCAAAAACTCCAAAAGTTCTCACAAGGTTCCAAGGCAAAGAGAAAGACATTACGAATTCAAGGATAGGAAAGAGGTCAACAAACGGATAGATTGGCATCAAGAACTCTAACCTCAACACAACAACCAACTTCTAGACAACAACCAAGAACTAAACAACTAACCCAAACACCAACTAACACACTAGCTAAACAACAAGGCAACAAACAAAGCAAGCAAGCACACAAAGCACACAACAACCAAACACCAAGCTACAAAGGCTAAGAAACAACAAAGAGAGAAACGAACGGGGTTACCACAACACAACTAGAACTCTTCACTCTCCGACTCTTCGGCCTCTTCAGACTCTTCTTCTTCGGCTTCAACTCTGTGACTAGAACTAGCTTCAAACCGATCCAGCCTCTGATGCACTGCGGCAAACTGCGACCTCACAAACGCAAAACCCTCGGCGATCAAACTGTTCTGCTGACGAAGCAAAGAGGCGACATCCTGCCCTCTCTTGGTGCAAACTTCTTCCCTTCTACGGCGTTCCTCACCGTTTGATTCACTTACTTCAGCGGTCTCCGGTGCTCCTTCTTCTTCTTCCTGATCTGTTTCTTTCTCAACTTCTTCGTCACCACCCAAACTCTGGACTGCAAAGCTCAACTTCCTGGCATGAATCTCAAGCTCAGCAGCTAACTCTGCTCTCTCAACAGGTGCTTTCCTAGCAACCTCTTCAAGCGTGATGTACTCACCACTATCCAACTGGAAAAGATTACAACTCCGGAGATTGGCGGTATCCAACACCATCTTTCCCACAGCCTTCGGGAGACAACCATCCACACTAACACCTTTCTTAACCAAAATCCAACTTAACACCATGCCATACGGCAAACTCTTCCGATTGTGATCCCGGCAAAACGCCATGTGTTGCATCATCAAAGCAGGCAGATTGAACTTAACCATATTCTTCAAACAGAAAGCAAAGGTACATTCCAACTTACCCAACAAACTGCTCTTGTTGTTGTTAGGCAACAAACAATCTGACACCAACATAACCAAGATCCTTTGTTCCGCAGACAACCACTTCCTTTCCGGCCTCGAAGCTTGAGTGAAACCACTCGTACGGCCAAACAGATAACTCAAATAGTCACGGTACCCCATTATATCCGTACTAATCCAAGAATGACCACTGTACTGTGCCACTCCAGAAGCAGACAAACTCAACAACTGGGCTAACCTCTTCTCAGACAACACAACCTTCACACCTCTCACCTTAGAGGTGATCTCAAGCCTTTCACCTTCCTTCGTCCCAACCATGTGACGGTAAAACTCTTTCACCAAACTCGGGTAAGTCTCGGCCCTTATGGCGAGAAAACCATCTAACAAACCTTGAAACTTAAGCAAATCCAACAAGGAAATTGAAAAAGATTCCGGATCAAAAGCTTTACCTTCAAGCACAAGGTAGTGGGCATCCACCCATTCCGCTTTTCTAGCCAAGCTTGACCTTCTAGGCATGGTGAAAGATGATCCAAAGCTCAACAAACAAAGCCCACAACTTCTTCTCCTTCTACCACACTCTCGCGGCTGCTCGGCGACACGGCACAGCAGACGGCGGCGGCGACGGGACGGCGAAGCTCCGGCGGCGAGGCGGCGGCGAACGGCGACGGTCAGGTGGCGCTGGGCGACGGGGTGGGGTGGCTTCGGGTAGCTCACGGGTAGGGAGAAGGAAAAAGATGAAGAGAATTTGGGGAAAGAAATTAGGGATTTGGGTGAGATTGGGAAAAAAGATGATTAAATTTGGGGATTTTGAACAAAGTGGGATTTAAGGTTTAGAAGGAATTAAAATTGGTTAGGTTTCAAGAAAGATAATTGGCTCAAGTGGTTTAGAGGTTAGGTAGAAAAGAAATTGGCTAAGGTTCGAAACTCCAAGGCTACAAAGAAACATTAGGCTTAACTTTTAGGCTACACAAGGAAAGATTTTGGTAGGGATTGGCTATTTTTCCAAATCAAAGAATACTTGGAAAATTTAGGGAAAAGCTCAAGGAATTGGTGTAAGAACAAGAACAACCAAGTCCCTACCACAAACAAGAATGCCAACTAAAGAGAACACTTAGCAAGAAAAGAGTCTATACTAAGCACCTCAACGAAAAACAAGCAAGGGAAACAAGCCAAGGATTGCCAAACAAAGACAACTGCGAAACACAAGATAACACCCAAGGCAACAAAGGACACAAAGAACACTGCGAAACACAAGATAGCACCGAAGGCAACAAAGAACACAAAGCTCTTGGGGACACAAGGATAAGCTCAAAACAAGGGTTACCTGCTAGCTCCTCTTCCACCAGACCCTCCGATTCCGCCTGTGAACGCGCCATCACAAAAACTCTCCCCGGCGGCCTAGCTCCAACAGCTCCACGACTCGAACTCACTCCTGGTGCTCCTCCGGCTCCCGGGGGTGGCGGCAACACTCTCTGACCAACAAGCTGAGGACACTCCGCAACTCTATGACCAACAACCCCACAGCGAAAACACTTAAACGCCTGGCCAGAGTAAACTTGACCCGGATGCACCTTCCCACACTTGCGACAACCAACCGACTTAGCTTGAACCGGAGGCTCCATCCTAACTGGTCCTTGGGAAGAAGATGACACAACTCTAGCCGGAAAACTCGGTCGGGGCTTCTTGAAAGCAAAAGAACCACCACTCTCAACTCTCTTCCTAGCCAACTCAAGTGAACTCTTCTGAAGCTGCTGAACACGAAACAGATCCGCGGCACACAGATACGCATCCTTGAGGGAACTGGGTCTACTCACCGTCAACGCTTTTCGTGCCTCATAATTCAGACCGGCAACGAAACGCTCAACCTTGGCAAGCTCTGTAGGCACCAACACCCTCGCGAAGCGTGCCAACTCTAGGAACTTCTTGTGGTACTCCACCACAGATAGGGGTCCTTGCTGCAGATGAAGGAACTCATCAAACATGGCGGCTCGCACATGCGCTGGGTAGAACCTTTCGCGCATTCTGTCCTTGAGCGCGGTCCAATCAAACCCAGGCTCTTCAAGAAAGGCCGGACTCTCGTGAACCCACCACAGATCAGCTTCTTGGCAGAAGTAGAACGTTGCTAGTTCTACTCTTCTCTCTTCGGGACAACCCACCACGGTAAAAATCTTATCAAACACCCGTAGCCACTCTTCAAGGACTACAGGGTCTTCTTCACCAGCAAAGGAAGGCGGCCGATGCCCTGACACAAGGCGGCCCACATCACGGTGCCCAACAGGAGGCGGAGGCGGCGCAGCTTGATTGTTGTTCAACAGAGCTTTACTGAGAGACTGCATCGTCTGCGTCAACTGATGGAGATTCTGGGCGAGCTGTTCGTTGGTCGGGGTCTCTGGGGAGCGGGCGCGAGGACGAGGAGGCATCGCACTTCTGCTACAACAACAAGGTTACCACAAAAAAACAAGCAAGCAAGGCAGAAAACAACACACATCTCACCGCGCAACCTAGAGTCCTAAGCTTAACACTTAGCTCCTTAAGGTCGCTTAGAGGTCTCAAAACACACTTAAACACTTAGAAAGTCTAGACTCAACTCTTCCTAGGCTCTAAACCAAGGTTCAAACCTAGGCTCTGATACCAACTGTAACGCCCCCCAAAAAACAACAAGATTACTTAAAACGGGATGGGGCGGGGCGGGGAGGGGTATCCCCGTCCCCGTCCCCCGAAAATTTGTAACATCCCCTGTAACACCCCCAAAAAAAAAACAAGACTACTTAAAATGAGTCTTAACACCTGCAGATCAAGCACAAAACTAGCACAGCGGAAGATAAAAAGATAACTGGATAAAAGGAATCCAAAACGGGGTGTTATGCCATGTATACCACACTAGGTATACGCTACGGCGACAATCTGCAAGTGTAACACTATTCCAAAAACAACCAAACTAGAACAATCTAAAGACATTGGCACACAGGCCTCAACAACACTGTCTAAAGATACAGGTGCTAAGCTACCGGCTCTAGACATCGCGCTCGACTACGCATCACCTCAAAGATACAAAGATAAACATCGGGGCGACGCCCGGTCAGCGAAAGATGCTGGTAACCCACCAATACCGTTAAGTATCATAAATAGGTAGTTATATAATATGAAAACCATTTTCGAAACGGAATACATATATATAAGTCAAAATCCAAGATCAAAAGACAACACAAGACTCACCACTCACAAGGACAAAACCGGGAACACATCCCAAACCACAAAGGTTAACCACACACAAGGATAAAGACTCACCCAACGGCAACACATGCCAAGACACCACACCACAAGCCTCCGTGACTACACACGTCACGAGAGATGAGAACTCACCACAACAACGGCTTCACAAGCCCTCGTGACATCACCCATCACGAGTTGATATGCCTTCCTTATGCCCTGTTCTAACCTTATGGCTACCCCCAACCTTGTACCTTCGGTGCCAACCATTACCTCCAGAAAGCCCCTGTACAGCCAAGACCAACCTTATTCCTCCGGGACCGTCGTCCCCCACCTATAACCACCAACGAAAACCCACCAATTCACGACAACACATGCCCGGATAACACAATGTTATTCCCCAAACACGTGGACTCAGCCACAACTCCATGAAATCACGTCACGGCCACCACGAGGACCGCTGCAATACCTTGGTGACTAGCGTCCCATACCACTAATCGTGCAATCCAGGTAAAGCCACACACGCACCACCACTCACACGAAACAAGCAACGGATTGCAAAAGAAGGTATGAAACATACTCAATCAAGAGACAGGTCACCACCCATCGACAATAACGACGCTAGCATTAAGATAATAACTAGCAAGCTCAACAACGAGGAAACTCAAGATAGTTCCGAGGAACACACAAGACACCACACGGTTCAACGAAACACAATGTTGAACACTTAGCACGATACACAACACCAAAGATCTTACATGGATACCTACCATAATGCTCTAGACCTACGAAACATCAAGAAGACGCTCAAATAGTTCCACAAAAGAACAACGGGAGGCCAAAAGATCAAAGACCGAGACAAACGAAACACGGGGAACAAATCCCATCTCAACTCCAACGTGTTCCCCGCGGGTGGACCCACGGGTAGTGCCCCACCCGTGGTCCCGCCCGCGGGTACAACACCCACAAGGCATACGTTCCCGCGGGTGGTGCCCCGCCTGCCGTTCCGCCCGCGGGTACGCCCCTGTACCACAACAAATCCCTTCGGGGATTTTCTCCTCCAAACACAAATTCAAGTCCAAAACATGCCAAATCTTACCAAGCACAACAAAATGACTTGAACCAAGGAAAATGCCAAGCAATGGCACAAAGGAAACCTAAACACAAGCTCTAGATATGCAATATCACAAGATAAATGCATAAACTCTCACATTTCATAGCAAAACACATGTAGAAGCCAAGAAATCATATATAGGTAAGCAAAATAGGTTTTGTAGAGCATGGGTTACCTCTTGAAGACCAAAAGACTCTTCTTACACCACAACAAGCTCTCCACTAAGCTCACTAGCCAAACCACTTCAAGATCAAACCAAAAGTTCATAAAGATCCAACCTTTAAGAAAAGACAACTAAGATGGAACCAAAAAGACTAGACAAGCTTAGATCTTACCCTTCTAGATGCCAAAATAGAGGAAAGATTGAATCTTGGAAGCAAAACTTGGAATCTTGAAAAAGGCTTCTTTTGGCTTGAAGAACAAGCTACTCTTGTTTTCTAGAGAGAAGGTAGAGATATTTTCTAGGAAATGTAAGGGAATGAAATGAAGAAGTCTTCTAGGTTTAGGTTACAAAACTAGCTCTTGGTGAAAAGACAAGGATACCCTTACTAACTCTTTGAAAGTGTAAGGAACAAGGGAACTCCTCTCAAAGCACAAGGTACAACACCACTTAAAGATTGACAAGTCAAATACTAGTCCTTGAGTATCAAAAATCAGGATTTTAGGAATCAATTCCTCAAAAGAAATAGAATTAATTACTCAATTAATTCATGGTTTGGAGTGTGGATTTTTGGGGTGTCACATCCCCGTCCCCGTCGGGGCGGGGATAGGGGATCCCCAACGGGGACGGGGCATATTGCCATCACTAATTTCTCTTTTCTTCCTGTACTTTTAGAGTGAAAAGAAACAAATGAAAAGTAGTCAGTCTTTTTAACCCAAATATGTTTTGCAAAGGGTTGAATGTTCTTGTGCCTGAACTTCTCGATTCTTTGATCCTTGTAAAAGTAGTAGCATTCAGGTCTGGTATGACCTCGTAACCTGCAATAGTGACATACGAGGTTATAGAATTTATAATGTAGCTTATTTGATCTTACTATACCATGGGTGCGTTTCATTGTGCTGGATTCAGGGATGTCCTCTGGATCAGGTCCAGATGCTTTGACAAATACCGTTTTATCTTTTGAGTTGCTTCCGGTGAAGGCCAAACAAAAATTTGCAGAAGTTTTTCTTCCGGAATCAAGGATTTAATCAAGTGTTGAAGTGGGGTGTCCATCATTTGGATTTGTCATTTGTAGGTGCTTAGCTCTTTCTTCAAGGTCTGTACTTCTTGTTGTAGTTTCTGTTCTCGGTCGGCCGCTTCCTTAAGCAGTACATTCCCAGTCTGTACTTCGTTTTATAGTTTTTCTTCTCGGTCAGCTGCCTCTTTAAGCAGTACATTCCTATCAGCTATTTGAGTTTGATATACTTTGCTAGCATTTGTTACAATCTCTATCTCACTAGCTAGTTTACGATTTGCTTTTCGTAGGGCTTCCCATTTGGGATACAACTTATTAAACTCAACTTCAAAAGAAAAGGCATTTAGTTCTGAATCTTCCGCGGAGACATATTGACCACCCTCTGAGTCAGCTCCTTCAACCGATTCTGAACAGCCAGTAACACGTGCAGTAAACGCGACAAAGTTACCCGAGATTTCTTCAACATCAGATCCGGTTGTTTCAACGTCAGGCTCGTCGTCACTCCAGGTAATGGATGACATAGACTTTTTGCGTCTAAGGTAGGTGGCACACTCTGCTTGTACATGTCCAAAGCCTTCACATTCATAGCACTTAATTCATATGTTGTTAGGTTTTTCTTTGGACTTTCCTGGACGTGAGACAGATTGTTTGAAATTTTATGAACCTGTCCTGGGACCAGCTTTGGAGGATGTTGTTCCCTTTTGTGAATTTTTGTTGCGTGAATTTTTGGATACCTGTTTCAGAATTTTAGAAAACTGTTTAGTCAAGAAAACAACTGTATCATCACCTGTTTCGTCTGAATCAGATACAACATTATTTTCTTCAGCGGCTAAAGCAACATTTTTTTGTTTTTTTCGTGTGATCAGTTAAGATTTCCATTTCATATGTTCTAAGATTTCCTATTAACTGGGTGACCGTTTTATTCTCCCAGCCATCATGTTCTTGTATAGTTGTGACTTTCATTCTAAACCTGGAAGGTAAAGATCTCAGTATCTTCTTAACAAGCCTTGTTTGCGAGAATGGTTCACAAAGAACCATTGCACGATTCACCAGCTCTTGTACACGTGTGTGAAAGTCGATGATTGTCTCATCCTCATTCATTCGAAGCACTTCGAAATAAGATTGGACCAGCTGCAGCTTTGATTGTTTCACTGATGCAGTTCCTTCGTAAGTTGACTCAAGGGTTTCCCAAGCACCTTTAGCTGAAGAGATACCTGCAACAATTGAAAACTGACTTTCATGCATAAGAGAGTAAATTGTGTCTAAAGCCTTATCATTGTTTCCAGCGTTAGTTATCTCTGTTTGAGTCCACCCAGTCTCAGGCTCAGCTACTTTTGTTCCGTCAGTGCTGGAACTGGGTTTGGTGGGGTGTGTCCAACCTGACACCATAGACCGCCACACGGCTTCACCTTGAGCTTTTAGGTGCGAATGAGTGGTAGCCTTCCAATAGGCGTAGTTGTCGCTAGTCAACTGGGGAATGACTTTAGTTCGATCCATTCTGTACCACTTAAGACCCCGTGAGATCAAACAAATAAGCAATAAACAGATAAATAATAAGAGCCGCTGAAGAGATGAATTCAAGGGCACGGAATCGCCAGATCGATAGACTAATAAATTAAGTTTACAGGCTCTGATACCAATTGAAAATGTGCCGTGAATCTTGAATTCAATTACACCTTTAATGTTGTACTTGTTTTTAGAAGAGATATTGCATTATCAATTAATTATGTTATTTAATGAACATAAATAACAAAATATAAAGGCATAAAAATAAAACAAGTACTCAGAGATTGATCACGCAGTTCAGAGCGCTTCTTCAACGTCTGCGGGGCAACTCACGTCTGCCCAATCCACTATAGATGTTCACCAAGGAGTATTACAAGAGGTAAGTACAAATGGCCATCATCCTTTACCACTACAACCCTTCCTAACACCTATTTAGGACTGAACCGTGCATGCCATAGCAATCTTCAAGTGAAGCTTCAGTTGGACCAGGTACTGTCTGTGCAGACCAGAATTGAACTACAATAATAATAATATAATTTAGCTGATTAATTTAAATAGCACTTGTCTAGATTTCACTCAATATAGCAGTTCACAAAAATGACAACTTTCCCCTTTGGAGAGGCTTCCTTTTATAGCTGTTTTAACCCATCACCTTGATCCTTAATATTAGCATCCCTTTCATTTCGATAAACCACAACCATACACATTTGATTTGAAGTAGCCATTCGCTCACTTGAGAATTACCAAAGCCACTCAAAAATAATAAACTCCTTAATTATAGCTTTGATTCCATAAATCCATTGAGTGCCATAATAAACCATATAATCATGCATTTTGCTCCAAGCGCTGCTCACTTGAAATATACCATGACCATAATAATTAATTCCATGTTAAATAATAATATCTCAATATTTCAAACCTGTGGAGCAGCATAAAGATGAGATGGTCCAAGCGTATAACATAAAATATTTCACATTAAATAATTCTAACCCTTTAATAATTAAATTAGCCAATTTATTTCTGGGATTTTTTTACGTGTATCATTTGTACACTTACATTTTTTATTGTATAAATATCTAGCTTTGCTTTGTAATTAATTGCATCATCAATCAATTGAATTCATTTGCTTTCTTGTTTTCTCTCCTCACGTAGAGTATATATATATATATATATATATATATATATATATATATATATATATATATATATATATATATATATATATATATATATATATATTTTGTCATTATTATATTTTCCCTATTATGGTCCAAGCTGGATATGCTTTACATGACCAAATCTCTGACGAATACGCTGCGCCTGAAGGAGCGTCTATACACAATCCGTATGATGGAAGGTACTTCTATTAAGTCTCACTTGGAGGAATTCAATTCTATTTTATTGGACTCGGAGAATATTGATGTCATAATTGAAGATGAGGACTGTGCTGTTTTATTGCTTGTCTCTCTCCCTAAATCTTACAAGTATTTCAAAGAAATTATGTTGTATGGTAATAATAGTGATACCCTTACTTTCGACAATGTTATGTCGAACCTATTGTTCAAAGAAAAGTTTGACTTTGAAATTAAGTCTGAGGACAAGGGTGAAGGCTTGACTGTTAGGGGTCGTTCACTTGAAATAGAGAGTAGCAACAAAAAATCTAGATCCAAGTCCAAATGACGTAAGTCCAACAAATCCTGTAAGTACTACAAGAAGCATGGTCACGATGTGACTAAATGCTTCAAACTGAAGAATAAGCAAGAGAGAGAAAAGAATTCTGTTGAAGCTAGTGTTGTTGCAAGTGATTCCGAATACGATGTTATGTTATCTGTTAACTCTGGGCCTTTGATGACAAATGGAGCGAAACCATGTGGATTTTGGACTCTGGTTGTACATTTCACATGTGTCCTCACAAAGGCTGGTTCGTCTCTCTGGAACCGGTTAGTGGTGCAGTTGTCTTGATCGGTAATGATGCCCAATGCAAGGTTAGTGGAATTAGAAGTGTGCAGATTAAAACTCATGATAACGCTGTCAGGACTCTTACCAATGTTTGGTATATTCCTGATTTGAAACGCAATCTGATATCCTTGGGAACCTTAGAATCTCGAGGGTCCAAGTACATAGCTGAAGGTGGAGTTCTAAATGTCATAAAAGGCTTTCTTGTTCTCATGAAAGCTTCACGTTCTAAAAGCTTGTATGTAACACCCCATAAAAACAAGCTATTTAAAAGTCTTAAACATGCAGATAACTGAGCTAAACAACAAACACAGCGGAAGACTGAAGGATAACTAGATAAACATAATCCAAAACATGGGGTGTTATGCCACGTTCACCAAAAGGATGAACGCTACGGAAACATCTGCAATGTTTACATCTAAACCCATAGTCTCAAAGTGCTACATCTAAACTGGCACACAGGCCACAAAACAAAGAGGGAGAAGCTATACTAGCAAGCACTAGACCGCGCACTCGTCTAGACATCACCTGAAAGAACACAATAAAACATGGGACGACGCCCGGTCAGCGAATAATGCTGTAACCCACCAATACATGTGAAATAACATACATAGATAAGATATAAGTTGTAAAGCCATTTTCGAAACGGAATACATAAGTATATAAGTACAAAACCAAGAGCAATAGTCAACACAAGACTCAACACTCTCAACAAGGATACGGGAACACATCCCAAAACCACAAAGGATAAGGATACCACAACACAAAGGATAAAGACAAGACCGATGGCAACACATGCCCTTGTGACTACACACGTCACAAGAAGAGAACTCACAACAACGGCTACACAAGCCCTCGTGACATCACCCATCACGAGTTGATATGCCTTCCTTATGCCCGGTTCCAAACTTATGGCTACCCCCAACCTTGTATCTTCTTCCGACCATTACCTCCAGGACCCCTGTACAACCAAGTCCAACCTTTTCCCTCCTGGGACCGTCGTCCCCCACCAACGACCACCAATGAGACCACCAATTTCATAGTACACGAGGGTACCGTACACACACACGGCAACACATGCCACCCAAGAATCACGTGAACCTTACACAAAGGTCACAACTCCATAATCAAGTCACGGCCACCACGAGGACCGCTGCAATACCTTGGTGACTAGTGTCCCATACCACTAGTCGTGCAATCCAGGTAAAGCCACGCACTCATCACACCACAACAGGAATCAATCAACGGATCACAATGAAGATATGAAACCATACTCAATCAAGGAATGGGTCACAGCCCAACACCAACAACGATGAATAACACAAGTTATCACCAACCGATAGGAAGGTACAAACAACACACACTCTAGCATTTAAACACTGAACTAGCATGCTCATCAAACGGGTAAACCAAAGGTAGTTCCGAAGAACACACAAGACTCATCACGGTTCAACGAAACACAATGTTGAACACTTAGCACGATTCAAGACACCAAAACCTACATGGATTCCTACCATATAGTTCTAGACATACGAAACATCAAGAAGACACTCAAATAGTTCCACAAAAGAACATCGGGAAGTCCAAAGACCAAATACTGAGTCAAAAGAATCACGGAGAACAAATCCCCGCCATCACCACAATACGTACCCGCGGGTAGGCCCACGGGTAGGCCTCTACCCGCGGTTCCGGCCGCGGGTACAGGCTGCCCAACCTGTGTACCCCGCGGGTGGGTGGCGGGTTGGACCCCTACCCGCCGTTCCGCCCGCGGGTACACCCCTGTACCACAACAAAATACTTTGCGGATTTTCATCTCCAAACTCAAATTCAAGTCCAAAACATGCCAAATCTCACCAAATACAACAAAATGACTTGAATCAAAGGAAATGCCAAGGAATGGCACAAATGAACCGTAAACACAAGCTCTAGATATGCATTTTCACAAGATCATGCATCAACACTCACATTTCATAGCAAAACACATGTAGAATCGAAGAAATCACATATAGGTAAGCAAAATAGGTTTTGTAGAGCATGGGTTACCTCTTGTAGACTAAAGACTTCACTTTACACCTCAACAAGCTCTTCTCAAGGCTCACCTTCCAAACCCATTTCAAGAATATACCAAAAGATCATAAAGATCATATCTTTAAGAAAAGACACCTTAGATAAAACCAAAAACACAAGATGAACTTAGATCTTAACCTCCTAGATGCCCAAATATATGAAAGGTTGAATCTTAGAAGCAACTCTTGAAGTTTTGGCAAAGCTTCAACTTGGCTTGGAAGAAAAGCTACTCACCTTTTTAGAGAGAAGGTGGAGCTAGATTTTTAGAAAAGTGTAAGGAGAGAATGAAGGTGGTCTACAAGGTTAGTTTACAATACCAACAACAAGTGAAAGGTCAAGAATACCCTTACTAACATAAGGAAGTGTAAGGAACAAGGGAACTCCTTACAAAGCTCAATGTACAACTTTGACTTTGGGGTTGACTAGTCAATTACTAGTCCCCAACTTTTAAATTTCAGGAATTTAAGGAATTAAATTACAAATTGAAATAGGATTAATTACTCAATTAATCCCTTAATTGAATTTGGATTTCGCGGTGTCACATTGTACGTGTTGCATGGCCGTACTATGACAAGTTCAGTAGCAGTATTTCTTTGTACAAGTGTAGCGGATTTCCTTGGATAGGTGTAGTTGATGTGCTGTTATGTACTAGTGTGGTAAATTAAAACCAAGAGCTATCAAATGAATTTTTCTTGGTAATGCCTCCAAGTAAAAAAAAAAGGTATTGTTTATGGTTTCCTAATTCTCAAAAAATCTTTATGAGTCAAGATATCACTTTTCATGTAAACGCATTACTTTCTTCTGGAGAAGACTATGTTGTTCCCAATACAGATGATAAGCAGAATACTGGAGTGTAGGTGAAGTTCGAATTGAGGCCTAGTGATAGTATTATTACTGTTGATTCTTATACAAAAGATGATGCATGCACTAGTATTGCACCTCTCATCAAGCCACAACGAGAGTACTCTATTGCTCAAGATTGACCGAAGAAGACAATTAAGAAACATGTTAGGTATGCTACATACTGATGATGAAGCCCATTTTGTTGCTTATGCTCTTTAAGTTGCACAGGAGGTTGATGGTGATCCATCCTGCTATTTTGAGACTATTTATTGTGTCAACTCGTCCAAGTGATTGACTTCTTCTTGCTATGTCCAAGCAGTGTTTGAGGGCACTCAGTTGTTCAAATTGTAAAGTTTATGCTGGATTTGACCCAAGGTAGAGATTGTTGTGAAATAATATGGAATAAGGGTCAAATAGGCCACTCAACTTCGCACCAAATTGTAATTAGGCCATTGAACTAAAAGAGAATGTAATTGAGCCATTAAACAACACAAAAACATGTAATTTAGCCCGAAATGACTTGTTTACCTGATGTAACCTAGAGCGTCTCCATCCGGCTTCGTCTCCATGGCTAGAGACGAACCTCCGTCTCCAGCCATGGAGACGAGGTCCCTTCGTCTCCCTGGCCATGGAGACGAAGGTCTCTTCGTCTCCATGGCCACCTTCGTCTCCAGCGGTTCGTTTCCATGGCTGGAGACGGAGGTTCGTCTCCAGCCGTGGAGAAGCTGCCCGGAGACGATTCGTCTTCGGCTGGCAGTTTTTTTTTTGTTTTTTTTTAATATTTTAATATTTTATTTATTAAAAATTCTTTTAAAATAGGTAACTTGCAACATCTGGTAAATTAGTCATCTTGGGCTAAATTGCATATTTTTGTGTTGTTCAATGACTCAATTGTATTTTTTTAGTCCAATGGCCTAATTGCAATTTGATGTGCAATTGAGTGGCCTATTTGACCCTTATTCCAAATAATATTTGTGGCTCAAAATCCTTGGCTGGCAATTAAGCTACATGATCTCCACTCCTCGTGTTAAGCTACCATTTTGTTCCTAAATTTTCTCTTCTCCATGTTTAGCCCATTTTCACTTTTTTTTTTTTTTAATTCATTACAAGAATTCATCTCTTACATCTCCTCCTTATATCTAGCTTAGGATATTTTGTAATATCTATTACATTATCTTGTAATATTTATTACATTGCAAGTTTATTACCAAATTTTATCCCTACAACACTTTATCTTTTTCCTTACTATATTTTAACTTCTCTATAATTCTCAATTTTTGATTATTCGCTTTGCATTATTCTGCTATATATATTCATAACATCACAAAATTTACTCAAGAATAGAGTCATGCATTATTCTGCATGTATATACTTATTTAAGATATTTATATTATTTGTAATATATTTATACTTGTTTGTATTGTAAATACTTTTACAGTTATTTTACATGACTAATATACATGAACATCGGAAATGGATGTATAACCAATTGTTACCAGGAATAAGGGGGTACAATGATGAGTTCTTAATGGGTGTTGAGGAATTTGAAAATTATGCTAGCACACTTCCTGTATACAAGACTTCAATGTAGATTAGGTATCCATGTAATAAGTATAAGAATATAGTATACTTGTCTACAGATGATATTCGTGTTCATTTGTATAAGAAGGATTTTGATCCAAATTACTAGGTTTGGACGTGCCATGGTGAGCTTGCCCCCTCAATACAACAACATATGAATGAGGGCCTTAGTGAAAACAATCGGTGTTAACAAATAGTTTTTTTTTTTCTTTTTTTTTTTTTTTTTATGTAGTTGGTCCATGAACTTTTCCACTAAATGCTGAAAATGACCAAGATGAAGGGCCACAAGTAAGTTCTATGGTTTGTTAAATGCTACGAGACAACATTTATCATTGAATGTTGGTGAAGAAACAGAGTTGGCATATACATTGGTGATGATGAATATCAAGACAACTTTTAATATACCGCAACTAGCAATGGATAAGATATTTCACTATAATAACTATATGATGTGTTCCGATTATCGAATACCTACCAGGTATTATGATGCAAAAAAATTACTTACAAAACTTGGTCTTGGACATGAGATCATTGATTGTTGTGTAAATATTTGTATGTTGTACTATAAGTCTAAAATTAATGGCAGGCACTGTAAGTTTTATAGTCAGCCAAGATTTAAAACACACCCGCTTGGATCTACTCGTGCAAATGAGGTGTCACACAAAAGAATGCATAACCTTGCTCTCATCCCTAGACTGCAACGCTTGTATGCATCACATACCTCTGCTTCACACATGCGATGGTATTATGAAAATCACCGCGAACCCGATATTATGTGTCATCTTTCAGATGGTGAAGCATGGAAGCACTTTGATAGAAGGTTTCCTAATTTCGCAGCAGATCCTCGAAATGTGAGATTAGGCTTATGTTATGATGGATTTTCTCCTTTTAGTTACAGTGCAAAGTCGTATTCTTATTGGCCTGTTATGGTTGTTTCATATATTCTCCCACCTTCAGTGTGTATGACTACACCATACACATTGTTAACCTATATTATTCCTAGGAAGAAGAACTCAAAAGCCAATATTGATGTCTATTTGCAAACTTTAATTGATGAACTTCAATTGTTACAGGAAACATGTGTATTGACTTATGATGCATCACTTAAACAGAAGTTTATGATGTGAGTTGCATTAATGTGGATCATCAATGACTTTCCTGCGTACGGTATGTTATCTGGATGGCAGGCAGCCGAGAAACTTGCATGTCCTCATTTTTTTCATTATTCTAAATCATTTTACTTGAAGAATGATCATAAAACGTATTGGTTTGATTTTCACCGTCAATTTCATCCAATGAATCACTTCTAGAGGAAGAATCGATATGCCTTTGCCAAATGACGGGTAGAGAAATCAAGACATCCACCAATTTGGACAGGTGATGAGTTGTTTCATGCTTTGTAAAATATCCCAAGGATTTTGATGGTCCAATTGATCGCATTGAGGGGTTTGGACAATCATTGGAAAAGAGAGAGAGAGAGTATATTTTGAGATTTGCCTTATTGAAAGGATAACTTGCTACGTCATAACCTTGATGTGATGCATATAGAGAAAAATGTGTTTGACAACATCTTCCACAAGGTTACGGATGTCAAAGGTACAACCAAAAACAAAGACATGCATAGGACATATATAATAGACCACAACTTGAGTTGTTAGAACAGAATGAACGTTTTATTATGCTCAAGGCGAGCTACAATTTGCATCGTACTAATCAATTGGCTGTTTATGAGTGGTTACAGACTTTAAAGTAACCTGATGTGTTTTATTCTAATTTGGCTAGATGTATTGATTCCACATCTACTAATTTAATTGGGATGAAAAGTATGATTGCCATATTTTTATGCAATTTCTTTTACTTGTGGTCTTCATGTTTTTACCAAGTTGTCACCGGAAGGCTTTGACTAAGTTTAAGTGTGTTTTTCCGACTACAAAGGAAACATATGATGTGATCTGTATGAGACAAGTAACATCAAAATTACTATAAGTTACTAATAACTTTGGAATAGGATGATGTAACACCCCGTCTTACGATCCCTAAAACAAATTAATCATTTAACCAATTACCCAAAAGAAAGAATTAAATCACAATAATTAATTAGGAAAGACCCACCATAGTCCATGGGCCCTTATCCCTAAACCCAATCCTTAGTCCTAAAAGGAATAGAATTAGCAAGCCTATAATATTAGTTCCTAATTAGGACTCCTAAATATATAAATAGGGGACTTAAGAGGCACCTAGAACCCCCACCACAATAATCCCTCACCACACAAGAAGCTCCAAGAATTCTCCTGGGAGAAATCAAGAAAGAAGAAAGCTTAAAGAAAGACCCTTCATAGCCAAGGAATTAATTAAGGCTAAGAGGTAACCCATGTCTCAACAAAACCTATTTTCATAGCTATGATTCCCCTCTTAGGATTTCCCCATATTATTGTGTATTGATGATTTGTGATATTATTATTGATGAATGGTGGGATGATTCCATGGGTGATCTTGATGATGAGAGGTTCTTGATAATTATGGTGTTCTTGACGATTATATGACGTTCTTGATAATTATATGGTGTTCTTGATGTTCTTAATGATTATGTGAGGTTCTTGATAGTTATATGATATTCCTACCGAATCTTGATTTTGGAAGATGAATTGTGTTCTTGTTGATTTAAAAATAATTAGAACCCTAGGTTGTATCGTGGAATTCGTATGGTATTATTCTTGGTATATTGGGTGGGAATTCGCATGATTGGGTGTTGATTATGTTTAGAAAAGCATGATAGGTTATGTGCCATATGTTTCTTGATTTTGATCCGTTAATTGTCTACGTGTGTTATCAATTGCGTTTGAAAGTGTCTAAGCATGGTTTCGGGTTCCACAAAGGTTCCCGGGGCGTTTTTGGTGAAAAAGAGTCAGTGGGGGGTAGGGGACCCGCCACCTACCCGCGGCCTATTTGGGCAACGCCGGAAGCGGGCAGCCGGCGGGCGGGCAGCTGCCCGCCGGGCACCCGCTGCTCGGAACAGTGCCGCCGTCGGGTGACCCCTCACCTACCGACTACCCGCTGGTTTGTACCCCACCTTGGGATTTTGGCTTCCCCGTTTGATGTTCCCCCGACCCCCGTGGTGTCCCAACGGACTCCATCTATCGTGCCTATGTCTAGTTTGATATTTCGGGTACCGTTCGTAGGTTGTATGAGTCTTATATATTGCATGCTAGTTGAATTGGTATCCCGTTGACCTAGGTGGAAGAAGTATGAACCCCTTAGGATTATTCTTAGTATGTGAAGGATCACGCATAGGTTTTGTTATACGTTTTCTCCCCCTTCCGAATGTGTTAATGTGGGTTGCATGTGCTTGCTATGTGTTATGTGTGCATGATACCCCAATTCGGTTGCGATCGGATTGGTTATTCCTGAGCTGCGGTTCAGAAGCTGGCTGCGGTCAGATTTACACTCTTGGGCTGCGGTCCACCGTTTGGTTGCGATCAAACGTTTCCACTTGAGCTGCGGTTCATATTTCCTGGCTACGGTCAGATGACATACTCTTGGGCTGCGGTCCACTGTTTGGTTGCGATCAAACATTATGATGAGCTGCGGTTCATCGGTCAGAGCTATATGCGCTGACCCTCATGTATGGGCATGCGATTGGTCCTGTGGCGCCAACAAAGTGTGCTATGTGATGAGATATGGATGAGTTGTTGTTATGAGTTTCTTGGGATGTGACTTTGGGATTTATGCCGGGAATCATATATGTCGGGTTATGGATATTAACTGTGCTTATCTTTATCTGCCTTGCCTGTTTCCCTATGCTTGTGAATTGTATATGCTTGATTATGACCGTTGTCTGTGCTAAGCTCTATCTGTCGAGTCTATTCCCTGTTTTGAAAGCTAGAGTTCCTTAGGATATATCTTCATGCTTCAAAATGGTTTTTGTATATCTATATATATGTCTATATGTATTGTATTTAAACGCGTTGGAGTGGGTTACCAGCATCTCTCGCTGAACAGATATATTTGGCTTTGAGGCACAGACGAGTAGATCACTGGAGCGCGCTAGAAGCTTGGGGCATAGCTTAGATAGTTTTCCCTTTCGGCCTGCGTGCCTTGATTTTGTATTGATACTGATTGAGGTTTTAGAATTTAGCCTGTGCACCCGAGTTCTCTAGCTCGGGTGTGGCATAGCACCCCGTACTCTTTGTATCGTATTTTGAGATTTAATGAGATTCTATCTTTATTATATAAGTTTTAAAAGTCTTGAAAATCTGGGGTGTTACAGTTGGTATCAGAGCCTAAGTTTGACTCGAGGATAAGACTATTAAGACAGACCATTAGGACATAGACTTGAACTTTAGGGACATAGGATTCAGGAATCCTAGGACGCACGGTGAGATTGTGAAACCTACACACTTTACCCCTCCCCTATCTAAAGAGGACTTTCTCCCCCCACTTATCACATCGAAAGAAGAGCACCGAGCTCTAACTTAACGCTCTTATAAACATTGACCCAGAAGGACGACAGCATGGTGCCAAACAGAAGACAATCAAGGACTCCAGAACCCGCCACACACGACCCCCTGACCCAAACACTACAACAACTAACGCAAGTCGCCCAGGCACTAAGCGACGTAGCTCTTCTCAACAATAGGCCCCCGCTTCCTCCATCAAACACGAACTCAGACATCGCCCGACAAGTTTCAAACCATTGACCACCCACGTTCTCAGGAGAAGAGGACCCCGTGATCCTGGAAGAATAGATCCGGACCCTCGACAAAGTTCTCGGGTTAGTGGAATGCCCAGAAGAACGTCGCGTGGAGATAGCCTCGTTCTACTTCGGACACGAGGCTGATCTTTGGTGGATCTACGAGGGTCCCGCTTACCAACAGGAACCAGGGTTCAACTGGGAAAACCTCAAAACGCGACTACGAGAACGATTCTACCCAACACACGTAAAAGCATCCATGTACGAAGAGTTCCTCCATCTAAAACAAGGGACAACCACCGTCATGGAATACCACAAGCGATTCCTCGAACTAGCGCGCTTCGCACCAGAGCTAGTCCCCATCGAAGTAACCAAAATAGAAAGATTCGTTTCAGGCCTCAACTTCGAAGCCCCAAAAGCACTAGTGGTAAGCAGACCTCGGACTCTCAACGAGGCTTACTCTAGTGCCGCCAATCTCTATCGAATCCAACTACTCCAGCGCGGGGTTCAGGAACAGATACGAAAGAGGAACACCGGAGGGGGAGCACCACCGGTAAAAAGAACAAGGAACGACACCAACACGAGACCAAGCAACCTGACCAACCAAAGACCGTCCCTAGGGAACAATGAAGCAAACCCAAGAAGCTTTCCTTGCCCAAAATGCAACAAAAGCCATAGAGGGAAAGATTGCATGGGCAATCCCTGGCGATGCTTCAATTGCGAGAAGAAGGGCACAAGGCCTTCCAGTGCACTCAACCCCAAAGGCCACGCCCCACCACCACGGGACAACACGGAGGCCCCACCCACCAAGGGAACTACGGCGCTCCCGGGAAAATATTCGTCATGAGCCGCAATCAAGCCGACCTCGGGAACGAGAGCAACCTCGAGGAGGGGAACCTAACCCCAGAAGACGAGGACCACGCAAACCCCGCGGGAGAAAACCAAGAAGACGAATTCTGTCTACGATAAACCAGCAAATTCCTTGTAATCACCTTTATAGTAAAACTACTTATTTAGCGATTACTTCAGAATTATTATAAATAAAAGATTCGATCGAAATTCGATCCTGCTTATAAAGATGAAACCCAAAATTATATAACAAGCCAAGCCTCCCATCACTAGAAGATGAAAGAGGGAAAAAGACAAAGACCACACCATCAAGAAAAGCCTAGTGTTACCAATAAGTATTAAACCCTTGACCCCCCATATACAAGACTAAGGTCTTGACCACTAAGCTAAAAGTGTTCCTTGAAACCTCAACGGAACACTTTCTTCTTAAAATCCCCACAAGTCCCTAAAACCAACAAAAATCCCCAAATCAAAAACCCTTCTTCTTCTTCTTCCTCTCCTTCTCCCACATTCCCCTCCCTCACTCCTCCTTCCCATCTCGCCTCCCCACCGCCCCAAAATGCCGAACCAGCAGCCCAGCCGGCCGCCGTCAACCGCCAGAGCCGCCGAAGACCGCCCAGGCAGCGCCCCACCGTACACCGCCGCCGCCCGGAAGCAGCCCGCGACACCACCGTCTCCCGTCACCCGCCTGTAGCACCCCCGCTGCCTCGACTCACCACCACGGCCAGCCCGACCCAGGGACAACCGCCCCCTCGCCGAGCCGTCGCCGAAACCAAGTCCGCCGCCGCCGTGTCGCCAGAAACCCTCACCACCGCTTCGCCGGAGACTCGCCAGAAAACACCGCCTAGCCGAAAACCCAAGATGCCGAAAAAGCCCCTCGGAACCCGTACCCCAGAATGGAGCAACGCCGATTATACCGTAATCGGAGGTAAAGCCCTTGAACCCGACCAATTTTCTCCAGAATTGGTCGATATGCTTAATCACTAAGGACTTTTGGATACGTATCTCGCCATCAAGGGGGATACGTACCCCGAATTGGTGAAAGAATTCTGTCAACATCTAGTAGCCACCAAACGGGGTGATAAGCTAGAAATCACCACCAAGGTCCGAGGCAAAGAAATTATACTCTCCGAAGGCCGCCTGGCCAAGCTCTTGAAATTGACCACCACGGGTGTGTCAAGCTACGACCGAAAGGGGTGGATTGATACCCAAAGCACGGGGTACAAAGACTATCTCGGGTACCTATTCGGGAAAGAGGAAGGATTCACCTCGGCCACACGACCGAATAGGAAATGGCTAACGGCGGAGCAAAAGATATTGGTTATGATTGTAACCGATAGCCTCTTGCACACAAACAATAAGAGCAAGGACGTGGGGAGTTTAGAGTGCACTTTTGCCTACCTCTTGAAACACAAAATCAAGTTCAACCTCCCGGCCCTCATGCTAAAACACATGGAGTTTTGCAAAACAAGCAACCGAATTAGCCTATCCTACGGGATGATCCTAAGTTGGATCATGGAGAAAAAGGGGGTAGACTTAAGCCACACTGAGGTCAAAATCGCAAATGGCATGATCTTTAATGCCCAGAACCTCCGCCGCAATGATATCTACTACACTGAAGGGGGACATTACCTCACCCTCGAAGAAATTTGCCTAAAACCCGAGGAGGAGCGAAGAGAATTGGTCAACCGACTGGACATTTTGAACAAAAAGCTCAAACGAGCAATGCAAGATTGTGGGGGTCCGGAGGGAAATGAGGACCAAGAGGAGGAGGACGAGCCTAACCCATCATTGCACCGACAATTGGGAAGGAACCCAAGGGAGCAAAACGAGGACTCGATCAACGAGCGCATACTCGCACAACTCAACCGGCAAAACCAAATCATGGAGGAAGGGTTCTCATCCTTGATCCGTACGACACGCGCACTAGATCAGAGGGTGGCAGCAATCGAGGCCACCTTGGGCACTCGAGGGGCGTCCAGTTCAGGAGTAGGAAACCGAGGTAGACCCAAACTTTCCTATCACAACACCACCAGAAGTCCAGTCTACCCCAGCCAAGACAAAACGTGGGGCCACACTCCTAAACCAGGAGGCCAAGATGCGGGATGTCTAGGGGTGAAAGAATGGACTACCACACCGGGCTTCGGGGACGAAGCCCCTCGTAAGGGGGGGAGAGTGTAACACCCCGTGTTACGATCCCTAAAACCAATTAATCATTTAACCAATTACCCAAAAGAAAGAATTAAATCACAATAATTAATTAGGAAAGGCCCACCATAGTCCATGGGCCCTTATCACTAAACCCAATCCTTAGTCCTAAAAGGAATAGAATTAGCAAGCCTATAATATTAGTTCCTAATTAGGACTCCTAAATATATAAATATGGGACTTAAGAGGCACCTAGAACCCCCACCACAATAATCCCTCACCACACAAGAAGCTCCAAGAATTCCCCTAGGAGAAATCAAGAAAGAAGAAAGCTTAAAGAAAGACCCTTCATAGCCAAGGAATTAATTAAGGCTAAGAGGTAACCCATGTCTCAACAAAACCTATTTTCATAGCTATGATTCCCCTCTTAGTATTTCCCCATATTATTGTGTATTGATGATTTGTGATATTATTATTGATGATTGGTGGGATGATTCCGTGGTTGATCTTGATGATGAGAGGTTCTTGATAATTATGGTGTTCTTGACGATTATAAGACGTTCTTGATAATTATATGGTGTTCTTGATGTTCTTAATGATTATGTGAGGTTCTTGATAGTTATATGATATTCCTACCGAATCTTGATTTTGGAACATGAATTGTGTTATTGTTGATTTAAAAATAATTAGAACCCTAGGTTGTATCGTGGAATTCGTATGGTATTATTCTTGGTATATTGGGTGGGAATTCGCATGATTGGGTGTTGATTATGTTTAGAAAAGCATGATAGGTTATGTGCCATATGTTTCTTGATTTTGATCCGTTAATTGTCTACGTGTGTTATCAATTGCGTTTGAAAGTGTCTAAGCATGGTTTCGGGTTCCACAAAGGTTCCCGGGGCATTTTTGGTGAAAAAGAGTCAGTGGGGGGTAGGGGACCCGCCACCTACCCGCGGCCTATTTGGGCAACGCCGGCAGCGGGCAGCCGGCGGGCGGGCAGCTGCCCGCCGGGCACCCGCTACCCGGAACAGTGCCGCCGGCGGGTGACCCCTCACCCACCGGCTACCCGCTGGTTTGTACCCCACCTTGGGATTTTGGCTTCCCCGTTTGATGTTCCCCCGACCCCCGTGGTGTCCCAACGGACTCCGTCTATCGTGCCTATGTCTAGTTTGATATTTCGGGTACCGTTCGTAGGTTGTATGAGTCTTATATATTGCATGCTAGTTGAATTGGTATTCCATTAACCTAGGTGGAAGAAGTATGAACCCCTTAGGATTATTCTTAGTATGTGAAGGATCACGCATAGGTTTTGTTATACGTTTTCTCTCCCTTCCCAATGTGTTAATGTGGGTTGCATGTGCTTGCTATGTGTTATGTGTGCATGATACCCCAATTCGGTTGCGATCGGATTGGTTATTCATGAGCTGCGGTTCAGAAGCTGGCTACGGTCAGATTTACACTCTTGGGCTGCGGTCCACCGTTTGGTTGCGATCAAACGTTTCCACATGAGCTGCGGTTCATATTTCCTGGCTGCGGTCAGATGACATACTCTTGGGCTGCGGTCCACTGTTTGGTTGCGATCAAACATTATGATGAGCTGCGGTTCATCGGTCAGTTGCGATCGACCCCTCCGTGTTGCGATACGGGGCAGGGTGCTGCGGGGCCGTGTCAGAGCTATATGCGCTGACCCTCATGTATGGGCATGCAATTGGTCCTGTGGCGCCAACAAAGTGTGCTATGTGATGAGATATGGATGAGTTGTTGTTATGAGTGTCTTGGGATGTGACTTTGGGATTTATGCCGGGAATCATATATGTCGGGTTATGGATGTTAACTGTGCTTATCTTTATCTGCCTTGCCTGTTTCCCTATGCTTGTGAATTGTATATGCTTGATTATGACCGTTGTCTGTGCTAAGCTCTATCTGTCGAGTTTATTCCCTCTTTTGAAAGCTAGAGTTTCTTAGGATATATCTTCATGCTTCAAAATGGTTTTGTATATCTATATATATGTCTATATGTATTGTATTTCAACGCGTTGGAGTGGGTTACCAGCATCTCTCGCTGAACAGATATATTTGGCTTTCAGGCACAAACGAGTAGATCACTGGAGCACGCTAAAAGCTTGTGGCGTAGCTTAGATAGTTTTCCCTTTCGGCCTGCGTGCCATGATTTAGTATTGATACTGATTGAGGTTTTAGAATTTAGCCTGTGCACCCGAGTTCTCTAGCTCGGGTGTGGCATAGCACCCCGTACTCTTTGTATCGTATTTTGGGATTTAATGAGATTCTATCTTTATTATATAAGTTTTAAAAGTCTTGAAAATTTGGGGTGTTACAGATGAGTTTTTTTATTCCTAAATAACATGACTCTTGTGATCTGATAAGTTTTTGTTCATCGGACAACATCAAGTATTTTGCAATAGGCTAAAAGGGACAGTAGCTCACCTTTTGAAAAAAGTGAGATTGTTTTTTAATTTCCTTCCCCTTTGAAAACAATGAGACAAAATGTCGCAACGTAACGCAAAGCAAAAGAGTAAAATATCAATGTCCAAACCTCCAGTACTTGCTAATTCCAGCTCACCACCAACTCCTACCCCACACTCCAACTCACAACCACCTCGAGAGCTACTTGATAATGATTCACCAAGTTCAGAGTGTACTATCTCGGAGTCACCAACATCTAATTATAATTCATCACCAAATCAGACCAGGAGCACAATATGCCCAGTTGGCACATCGTAAATCTTATATCGGTAACTGTACTATGTTTACCTTTATTTATAACATTTATACATTGTTCCATTATTCGGATATTCCTCGATGATATAAAAACATACAAGGATGCCCCTAGACATATGAAGGATGTATGGCTTAACGAATTCAAGGTATATTACTTTATAACTACTATTCGGACAATCTTACTTATGTTTACTAATTTCAGTTTGTTTTCTTTTAATTTTATTAAAGAAATTTTACAACTGGAATCTTGAAGACGAGGCAGCTATTGAGAATATATTTCACAAAAGATCTCACAAAAGACTATCTGACACGTTTCGAGAGGTGCACACCAAGTTGGCAAAAGGTGAGGCAAAATCACAATGATGACTATCAGGTTTTGGCTCAATACCGCATCATTTGGAATTTGGAGGATTTCAAGAAGATTGTTGCGAAGAATAAAAAAAAAATTCGAATTGTGGGGGGTTGGTGATGAGGCCCAACATAGTGAAGATCCATTAAGAGTACAAATTGATTCGTGGACTCCAATCAATCTTCCTTTCTTCAACCTTAGATTTAGGTTCGTGGACTTGTTCTTGAATCGAAGGAAACTAGATCCGACTCTAGTTTATCGAAGATTGCATTATCGAGGTACTTGAAGCTACAATGAGATTCTTCTAAGTCTTTGAGGATTCGAGACAAAGGGTTTCTCGTGAAGTTTAAGGTATTTTGATCCATCTCTATCTTTACTTTTGAGAGAATTCTTGGGACAATATTCCATCTTATTTGAATCTTGGACTAGGTTCATATCAATTTGGTATTCAGAGCCTAGGTTTAACTCATTGTCATTAGAAATTTAGTATTCAGAGCCTAGGTTTATCTCATTCTTATCTTGCATACTACATTTTTTTGTGTCTTATTCATTAAAAAACCCAAAAAAAAAAATTCCTTTGCATTCTTGATTGTTTTCTTGAATCTTGATACATGTCCTTTAGTTTCTTGAAAATCTATCCTGAAAGAGTTTTCCCTTTTTCCCATCCAATATCAATGATACCTCACACCTCCTAAGCACCATATTACCACACATTCTGTCAAGAAAACAATACCATCTCACCCTTACCAATAACCTAAGTGTATTTATACGCAATCATGTTACAATCATACCCTGCCTAGATTTCAACGTTCTGTGACTAGTTTGAAAGAATGACCAATATCTAAAGATCCACTGGTACGATTTATATGAAATTTTGATATAATGTAGATCTCTTATGGGGGTTCTTTTGATATATTATGAACTTGCTAATTTCTTATGATCATTTAGATATTGGTCTTCAAAGTCAGGGTTGCGTTTCTGTTTTTCTGGGTGATTCTTGAAATTCTTGATTATGTTCTGAAGGGGTTGTGTGGATCTTCTTGGTCTGAAATTTTTGTTGATATTACAGTATTTATTTGGAGGTTACTTATCAAAAAATATCAAGAAATTTGAAAAAAAGAAAAAAAAAAAAAGAGAAAACAAAAAAGAGAAAGAATAAGGTTGGGGAAAGAATCTGGTTGGTAGGAGAATTTTGGAGCGAAAAGGAAGGGGAAAAGTATATGGTTGGAAGGAGTTCTTGATATATTCTTATTTTGTTGTGGTACACTTGCACCCCCTTTACATTCTACTTATCTCAGTCTTGAACTTTGAGGTTGAATCCATATCAACTTGAGTTCCGGACTAGAATTTTTCCTTTTTGGAAAAAGGCTTGTGAGAGTATTTGCCACCTGGAGTGATACACGAGTGGAGTGTGTGTAGTGAACCCCCAGAGCCATATGATCCACCTCTTACCCGTGAGCTGAGAATAGTGAGAGAGCGAGCCAACTTTTTGGTTTCACTAACATGAATACTCACATATCTTCTTGTTTTTAGAGTTTGTTTCTCATCTATAGATGGCTGAAGAGGTTCCAAACACACGTATGAGATTAGAACAAAAAATAGACAGGTTAATCAAACGAGTGACTAATTTGGAGCAACACTCACAGCAAGTGCAACCACCACATGCACAATGATGAGCGGCACCTGCCACCAGCAGGAAGAGTGGATCTGAGATGTCAAAGGATCCAGCAGCGTAATGCGGAGTTAGGAAACATTAAACTTTAAATTCCTAACCTCACCGGTGAGAAAGGACCTACTGAATACATAGAATGGGAGAATGCTATTGAAACTTTTTTTTATTTAAAGAACTATTCTGATCTTACAAAAGTTAGGCTAGTTGCTACATTTTTAAAGGGGTATGAATTGTCTTGGTGGCGAAAAAGAAATAGAGAGAGAGTTGCTAATTTTATTCCCTATGAATTTTGGGTTCAAGTGAGGGAAGATATGCGTCTAAACTTTCGCCCAAAATCTTATTTCTATGATTTTGAAAGAAAATTACAAGGAACCGTGCAAGGGACAATGTCAGTTGATGAGTACTACCAAACTATAAATATTTTGCTTGAACAGGGAAACATACATGAAGAAGAGGCAAAAACTATTGCTCATTTCTTACATGGATTGAACTTAGAAATTCAATGTGGAATGAGTACTCTGAGATATGACACCCTTGATAATGCCTTGTATGCAGCACATGAATCTGAGGCAAAAATCAAAGAGATGAAAATGCACAAGTTCAACAATGGTGCATCAAGATAGAACAACATTTGTTCCACCCTTCAAAGGCGTGATGAACATCTTCCTCCAAGAGATGATTCACGAGACAAAGGTAAGGAAAAGGTAAGTGTAACACCCCGTGTTACGACCCCTAAACCAAATTAATTAATTTATCACCGACCCTAAAAAGGGAATTAAATTCCATTGATTAGCCAAAAAGGGGTCCACCATAGTCCATGGGCCTTTATCCCTAAAGCCAATCCCTTAGTCCTATAAGAAAAAGAATTAGCAAACCCATTCCACTTTGACCCTAATTAGGACTCTTAATTATATAAATAGGGACATAGGAGGCACTTAGAACTCACACCACAATAATCTCTCACCACACAAGAAGTTCCAAGAATTCCCGTAGGAGAAATCAAGAAAGAAGAAATCTTAAAGAAAGACCCTTCATAGCCAAGGAAATTAATTAAGGCTAAGAGGTAACCCATGTCTCAACAAAACCTATTTTCTTCGCTATAATCTCCTTCCTTGGCCTCCTTCTATATGCTAGTGTCTTGATAAATTCCTCTATGCTATTTGTGATATATTCTTGATGATTGATAATATGATTTATGTGTATTCTTGATAATCTTGATGATCTTGATGTTGAAAAGAGGTTCTTGATATTGATGTAATGATTCTTGACAAATCTTGATATTTCTTGATGTTAAACATAAATTGTGATTTTGATATATATGTTCTTGATATATATTTGTGTTATAATGTTCTTGATATATATTTGGGTGGGAATTTGCATGTTCGGGTGTTGTTTATGTTTTGAAGTCATAATAGGATGAGTTATACGTGATTCTTGCTTTTGATCCGTTAATTGCCTACGTGGTGTCGTTAATTGCGTTTAAAAGTGTCTAAGCATGGTTTCGGGTTCCAGAAAGGATCCCGGGACGTAATTGTGATGAAAGAGTCAGTGGGGGTAGGGGTACCCGCCACCTACCCGCTGCACGAAAATCACCGCCAGGCAGCGGGCAGGCGTTCGCCCGTCGGCAACCCGCTGCCCGGACGATGATCTCCGGCGGGCAGCTGGCGAGTGACCCCCACCCACCGGCTACCCGCTGGCCCGTACCCACCCCGGGTCCTGGGCTTCCCTGTTTGGTGTTTCCCATTCCCCCGTGGTGTCCCAACGGACCCCGTTTGTCGTGCTTGAGTCTAGTTTGATGTTGTGGGTACCGTTCGTAGGATAAAAGAGTCTTAAGGGTTGCATGCTAGTCGAATCGGTAACCCGTTGACCTAGGTGGAAGTCGTATGAACCCTTAGGACTATTCTTAGTATGTGAATGATCACACGTAAGCTTATTTATGCATCTCCCCCTTCCCAATGTGCTATTATGTGCTACTATGTGCTATTGTGTGTTATGTGATGCATGATTCCCCAATTTGGTTGCGATCAAATTGGCTATACGGGCAGTTGGATGGGTTGAGAACCATCCCAACTGTTAACCAGGCCGGTTGCGATCGGTCAGGTATATAAATATTATATAGGGTTGCGGTCCACTGTTGGTTACTTACGAGTTGCTGTTCATCCTCCTAGCTGCGGTCAGTGATTCACTTCTTGGGCTGTGGTCCACATGGGTCTCGGGTACGATGACCCACCGAACTGGACGCGCCAGGCGGTGTGTAGGGCCAATAAACTCGAGGAAGACTGTAGTCCACCGATCTTAGTAATCAGGCGGTGTATAGGGCTACGGCTGGCTGCGATCCACCGAGTGATGGGCCAGCTGAGTGTAGGGTCGTAGTCTCCTAGGATCTTCGCCCACCGACTGAGTCTCTCAGCGGTGTGTAGGGCTTGATCCGCTACGATCCACCGACTGTGCCCATCAACAGTGTGTAGGGTGGTATGTCCACCCTTGTAAAGGGGATCACAGTCCACCGACTGGGCGCGTCAACGGTTTGTAGGATTGTGGTCCGACGTTGAGTTCGTCAGCGGTCTTTAAAGGGTTGGTTGCGATCAACTCCCTTCATGCTGCGGTATGAGGTAGGTTGCTGCGGGGCCGTGTTAGTGCTATATGCGCTAACCCTCATGTTCGGGGCATGCAATTGGTCCCGTGGCGCCAGCTCAGTGTGATTGAGTGTCACAAATGATGATATGATTGATGTGAAAATAGATTATGGCCTTAGTTGCATATTCTTTATGATGATTCTCCTTAACTGTTATTGATTATTGTGCTTACCCCTATTTGATGAGTCCATTCCCGGTTTTTAGAACTAGAGTCTCTTAAGTATATATCTTCCTTCCTCAAAATGATTTTCATATATCTATATATATCTATCTATAATGTATTTCAACGCGTTGGAGTGGGTTACCGGCATCATTCGCTGAATAGATATATTTGGCTTTCAGGCACAAAAGATTAACTTGGCGTAGATAGATAGTTTTCCTTTCGGCATGCGTGCCATGATGATGTATTGAGGATATTTAGTTAGTTTAGCCTGTGCATCCGAGTTCTCAAGCTCGGATGTGGAATAGCACCCCGCACTCGTATATTTACTATTACTCTATTTTGGGATTTAATGAGAATTGACCTTTGTTATATAAGTGTTTCAAAATTTCGGGGTGTTACAGTAAGTGAGACAGTGAAGCCTTAACATGATAGAGAATTGATTTTTTATAGATGTAATGGGAGAGGCCACATAGTTCATGATTGCCTTAACAAGAGGGTAGTTTAAATAACAAAACAATCTGAAAATTTTGCTTCTTGTCTTGAATATAAGTCTGAGGATGAGTTTTGTGACAATTTTGAAATCCCCAATGAACATGTTGGGGGGGGGGGGGAATCATTCATATCTATAGATTTTGATTCTAAATATGCTGATAGTGAGTCTAGTCATACTCTTGTTGTTAAAGAGGTTTTGAATGTTCACCCTATAAAAGAAGATGAGTCTCAAAGTGAAAATATATTTTGTGCTAAATGGTCAATTCAAGGGAATTCTTCTGCTATGGTAATAGATTCTAGAAGTTGCACAAATGAAGCGCAGCTAATGTTAAATTTCTTCAGTTACCTTTGCTTGATCACCTGAATAGTTATTTTTTGTAGTTGTTATCCGATGCAGGAGAAGTTAGAGCAACCAAACAGGCTCTTATTCCTTTATCTTTTAACAATTACTCTGATGAAATCTTGTGTGATACTATCCCAATGCAGGCTACTCATATTGTAACACCCCGTGTTACGACCCCTAAGATCAATTAAATCATTTACTCAATTACCCAAAAGAAAGAATTAAATCACAATAATTAATTAGGAGGCCCACCATAGTCCACGGGCCCTTATCCCTAAACCCAATCCCTAGTCCCAAAAGAAATAGAATTAGCAAGCCCATAATATTAGTTCCTAACTAGGACTCCTAAACATATAAATAGGGGACTTAAGAGGCACCTAGAAACCCCCACCACATTAACGCCCCACCACCCAAAGAGCTCCAAGAATCCCCTTAGAAGAAATCAAGAAAGCAAGAAAGCTTAGAGAAAGACCCTTCATAGCCAAGGAATTAATTAAGGCTAAGAGGTAACCCATGTCTCAACAAAACCTATTTTCGTAGCTATGATTTCCCCCAAAGGATTTCCCCATATTATTGTGTATTAATGACTTGTGATGATTATGATTGATGATTGATGTGATGATCCCATGAGGGATCTTGATAATCTTGATATTGGGAGATTCTTGATAATTATGGTGTTCTTGATGATTATATGGAGTTCTTGATGATTATGTGTTGTTCTTGATAATTGTGTGATGCCCTTGATGCTTATGTGATATTCTTACCGAATCTTGCAATTAGAAGGCGAATCGTATTCTTGTTGATATAAAAGTGACTAGAACCCTATGTTGTTTCGTATGATATTATTCTTGGTTTATCGGGTGTGGAAATCGCATGTTTGGGTGTTGATTATGTTTAGAAAAGCATGATAGGTTATGTGCCGTTCGTTTCTCGTATTTGATCCATTAATTGTCTACGTGTTGTCATTAATAGCGTTGTAAAGTGTCTAAGCATGGTTTCGGGTTCCACAATGGTTCCCGGGGCGAAATTGTGTGATAAGAGTCAGTGGGGGGTAGGGGACCCACCACCTACCCATGGCCGGAAAACACATCACCGGCAGTGGGCGGCCGGCGGGCGGGCAGCTGCCCGCCGGCGACCCGCTGCCCGGAACAGTAATGCCCGGCGGGTGGCCCCCCACCCACCGGCTACCCGCTGGAAAATTATCCCCCTCGGGATCTCGGCTTCCTCGTTTGATGTTTCCCCGTCCCCCGTGGTGTCCCAACGGACTCCGTTAATCGTGCCTTTGTCTAGTTTAATTTGATATTTCGGGTACCGTTCGTAGGTTTATGAGTCTTATATATTGCATGCTAGTTGAATTGGTATCCCGTTGACCTAGGTGGAAGAAGTATGAATCCCCTTAGGACTATTCCTAGTATGTGATGGATCACGCATAGGGTTTCTTATACGTTTTCTCCCCCTTCCCAATGTGTTAATGTGGGTTGCACGTACTTGCTATGTGTTATGTGTGTATGTAACCCCGAGTTGGTTAAGATCAATCGGGCTATACGGGCAGTCGGGTGGGCTGAGAACCATACCTGCTGTTAACCAGGCTGGTAGAGACCAGTCAGGTATATAAATATTATATAGGACTAAGTTCCACTATACGGGCAGTCGGATGGGCTGAGAACCATACCGGCTGTTAACCAGGCTGGTAGAGACCGGTTAGGTATATAAATATTATATAGGACAATGGTCCACTATACGGGCAGTTGAATGGGCTGAGAACCATCCCAACTGTTAACCAGGCTGGTAAAGACCGGTCAGGTATATAAATATTATGTAGGACAAAGGTCCATCAGTCGGTTGCGATCGGCTCCTCCGTAATGTGAGACGGGGCAGGGTGCTGCGGGGCCGTGTCAGAGCTATATGCACTGACCCTCATGTATGGGCATGCGATTGGTCCTGTGGCACCAACAAAGTGTGTTATGTGATAAGATATGGAGGAGTTGTGTTTATGAGTATATTGGGGGATGTGACTAAGGGGTTTATGCTGGGGATTGTTTATGTTGGGTTGTGATTATTAACTGTGCTTATCTTTATCTGGCTTGCCTGTTGTGGATCATATACGCTGGTTATAACTGTTGCTTGTGTCTAGCCTTATCTGTCGAGTCATTCCCGGTTTTAAAAGCTAGAGTCTCGTAGAATATATCTTCATGCTTCGAAATGACTTTTCGTATATCTTTATATATATCTCTATGTGTAATGTATTTCAACGAGTTGGAGTGGGTTACCAGCATCTCTCGCTGAACAGATATATTTGGCTTTCAGGCGCAGAAGATTAAGTCACTGGAGTGCGCTAGAGCTTGGATTATAGAAATAGTTAGTTTCCCTTTCGGCCTGCGTGCCATGTTTATGCATTCATATCTTTGTGACATTAGTTAGTTAGCCTGTGCACCTGAGTTCTCTAGCTCAGGTGTGGCATAGCACCCCGTACACTCGTACTCTGTTTGGGATTTAATGTGATTTCACCCTTAATTCATAAGTTTTAAATATCCTGAAAATCTGGGGTGTTACAGTTGGTATTAGAGCCTAAGTTTGACCCTAGGAAAAGACTCTTAAAGACCGGGCTTTAGGACATTAGGCTTGAATTCTAGGTACCTAGGAGCATAGGACTCAGGAATCTTAGGACGCGCAGTGAGATTGTGAAACCTACACATAACTTCCCTACACTTTACCCTTCCCCATTCTAAAACCCTCCCCCACTTATCCCTTCACAGGAAGTGCGTCGAACTCTAACTTAACATTCTTATAAACGCTGACCAGAAAGACGATAGCATGGCACCGAACAGAAGGCAATCCAGAACTCCAGAGCCCGCCACAGACGACCCCTTGACCCGAACCCTACAGCAACTAACACAAGTCGCACAGGCACTAAGTGACGCGGCCCTTTGCAACAACAGGCCCCCACCGCCGCCGTCAAACGCAAACTCGGATTCGCCCGACAAGTTTCAAATCACCGACCACCCACGTTTTCGGGAGAGGAGGATCCCGCGGTCCTGGAAGAATGGATCCGGACTCTTGATAAGATTTTTGGAGTAGTAGAATGCCCGGAAGGACGCCGTGTAGAGATAGCCTCGTTCTACTTCGGGCACGAGGCTGATCTCTGGTGGATCCACGAGGGGCCCACTTATCAACAAGAACCGGGGTTCAATTGGGAGAACCTCAAAACACGATTACGAGAGAGGTTCTACCCGACACACGTGAGAGCATCCATGTACGAGGAGTTTCTCCATCTGAAACAAGGGACAGCGACCGTTATGGAATACCACAAACGATTCCTTGAACTAGCACGCTTCGCACCCAAACTCGTCCCCACCGAGGTAACCAAAATAGAGAGATTCGTATCGGGCCTCAACTTTGAAGCCCGAAAAGCACTAGTGGTAAGCAAACCCCGGACTCTCAACGAGGCTCACTCCAGTGCCGCCAATCTCTACCGAATCCAACTACTCCAACGCGGGGTTCAGGAGCAAATGCGGAAAAGGAACCCCGGAGGAGGGGCGCCACCAGTAAAAAGAACAAGGAGCGACGCCAACACGAGACCCGGCAACCCGACCAACCAAAGGCCACCTCGAGAAAACAACGACGCCAGCGCCAGGGGCTTCCCTTGCCCGAAATGCAACAAGAGCCATAGAGGCAAGGATTGCATGGGCAAACCCTTGCGATGCTTCAACTGCGGAGAAGAAGGACACAAGGCCTTCCTTTGCACCCAACCCCAAAGGCCACGCACTACCACCATGGGACAACATGGGGGCACCACTCATCAAGGAAACTACGGCACTCCCGGAAAAATATTCGTCATGAGCCGCACTCAAGCCGACCTCGGGAACGAGGGCGATCTCGAGGAAGGGAACCAAGGCCCAGAAGACGAGGACCACGCAAATCCCGTGGGAGAAAGCCAAGAAGACGAATTCTGCCTAGGTTAGGTTGGCAATTTCTTGTACTCACCTTCGTGGTAGGGTTACTTACTTAGCTTAATTACTTGGAAATATTATAAATAAAAGATTAGTTCATAATTCGGTTCTACTTGCAAACTAGCCAAACCTCACCACTAGAAGCCGGAATAAGGAAAAAGACAAAGGCCCCATCATCAAAGAACCTAGTATTGCCAATGAGAATTGAACTCTAAACCTCCTATTTACAAGTCCAAGCCCAAAACCACTAAGCCATGAGTGTTTCTTGAAACCTCAAGGGAATACTCCCTTGTTAAACCCCTCCAAATCCCTAAAACCCACAAAACCCCCAAATCAAAAACCCTTCTTCTTCTTCCTCCCCTTCTTCTTCCCCACTCTTCCCCTTCTCCTTCTCACACACCTCACCGCCCCACCCCAAAGAAACCAACAACCACCCATCGTCACCGCCGATCGACTGCCGCCGCCGGCCGAACACCACCCGCCAACGTCACACCGCCGCGCCGCCTTCCCAGCCGGCCACAACCCGCCACCCGGAGGCTCCCCAGCGGCGACCCGCTGCTCCTCCACCCGAACGACGCCACCCCGCCATATCACCCCCACCGCACCAACGCCGAACCTCCACCTCGCCGCCGTCCCCCTCGAAAACAGGAAACCACGCCGCCTAGAAGCTCGCCGGAAAAACGCGCCGGAGCACCGTTCACCTCGCCGGAAAAACACGCCGGAGCCCCGCCGCCGGAAAATCGCCGGAAAACGTCGCCATCAACTGAAGCACCACGATGCCAAAGAAACCCCTCGGAACCCGCACCCCGAAATGGAGCAACGGCGATTACACCGTGATCGGAGGTAAAGCACTTGAACCCGACCAATTCTCTCCGGAATTGGTTGATATGCTTAAACATCAAGGGCTTTTAGATACGTACCTCACCATCAAAGGGGATACGTACCCCGAATTGGTGAAGGAGTTCTATCAACACCTTGTAGCCACCAAACGGGGTGACAAGGTAGAAATCACCACCAAGGTCCGTGGCAAGGAAATTGTGCTTTCCGAAGGCCGTTTGGCCAAGCTCTTGAAATTGACCACCACGGGTGTGTCTAACTATGACCGAAAGGGGTGGATTGATACCCAGACTACGGGATACAAGGACTACCTCGGGTACCTACTCGGGAAGGAGGACGGGTTCACCTCGGCCACTCGACCAAACCGAAAGTGGCTATCGGCGGAGCAAAAGATATTGGTTATGATTGTAACCGATAGCCTCTTGCCCACCAATAACAAAAGCAAGGATGTGGGAAGCTTGGAGTGCACCTTTGCTTACCTCCTGAAACATAAAATCAAGTTCAACCTGCCGGCACTCATGTTAAAACACATGGAATTCTGCAAGTCAAACAACCGACTTAGCCTACCCTACGGGATGATCCTAAGTTGGATCATGGAGAAAAAGGGGGTAGACCTAAGCCACACCGAGGTCAAGACCGCAAATGGCATGGTTTTTAACGCCCAGAACCTCCACCGCAACGACATCTACTACACCGAAGGGGGACATTACCTCACCCTCAAAGAAATTTGCCAAAAACCCGAGGAAGAGCGAAGGGAATTGGTCGACCGACTGGACATCTCCAACAAAAAGCTCAAACGAGCCATGCAAGACTGCGGAGGTTTGGAGGGACATGAGGACCAGAAGGAAGAAGACGAACCCAATCCAACAGTGCAACCACGATCAGGAGGAAATCCAAGGGAGCAAGACGAGGACTCAATCCATGAACGCATACTCGCGCAGCTCAACCGACAAAACCAAATCATGGAGGAAGGATTCTCATCCCTGATTCGTACGACGCGCGCACTAGATCAAAGGGTGGCAGCAATCGAAGCCACCTTGGGCACTCGCGGGGCACCTAGCTCAGGAGCAGGAGACCGAGGTAGGTCTTAAACCCTTTCTATCGCAACACCACCAGAAAATCCAGTCTACCCCCGGCTAAGGCAAAACGTGGGGCCACATTCCTAACCAGGAGGCCAAAATGCGGGATGCCTGGGGGTGAAAGAGCGGATTAACACACCGGGCTTCGGGGACGAAGCCCCTCATAAGGGGGGGAGAGTGTAACACCCCGTGTTACGACCCCTAAGAGCAATTAAATTATTTAATCAATTACCCAAAAGAAAGAATTAAATCACAATAATTAATTAGGAGGCCCACCATAGTCCACGGGCCCTTATCCCTAAACCCAATCCCTAGTCCCAAAAGAAATAGAATTAGCAAGGCCATAATATTAGTTCCTAACTAGGACTCCTAAATATATAAATAGGGGACTTAAGAGGCACCTAGAAACTCCCACCACATTAACGCCCCACCACCCAAAGAGCTCCAAGAATCCCCTTAGAAGAAATCAAGAAAGCAAGAAAGCTTAGAGAAAGACCCTTCATAGCCAAGGAATTAATTAAGGCTAAGAGGTAACCCATGTCTCAACAAAACCTATTTTCGTAGCTATGATTTCCCCCGTAGGATTTCCCCATATTATTGTGTATTAATGACTTGTGATGATTATGATTGATGATTGATGTGATGATCCCGTGGGGGATCTTGATAATCTTGATATTGGGAGATTCTTGATAATTATGATGTTCTTGATGATTATGTGTTGTTCTTGATAATTGTATGATGCCCTTGATGCTTATGTGATATTCTTACCGAATCTTGCAATTAGAAGGCGAATCGTATTCTTGTTGATATAAAAGTGACTAGAACCCTAGGTTGTATCGTATGATATTATTCTTGGTTTATCGGGTGGGGAAATCGCATGTTTGGGTGTTGATTATGTTTACAAAAGCATGATAGGTTATGTGCCATTCGTTTCTCGTATTTGATCCATTAATTGTCTACGTGTTGTCGTTAATTGCGTTGTAAAGTGTCTAAGCATGGTTTCGGGTTCCACAATGGTTCCTGGGGCGAAATTGTGTGATAAGAGTCAGTGGGGGGTAGGTGGGGGGTAGGGGACCCGCCACCTACCCACGGCCGGAAAACACATCACCGGCAGCGGGCGGGCAGCTGCCCGCTGGCGACCCGCTGCCCGGAACAGTAATGCCCGGCGGGCAGCCGGCGGGTGGCCCCCCACCCACCGGCTACCCGCTGGAAAATTATCCCCCTCGGGATCTCGGCTTCCCCGTTTGATGTTTCCCCGTCCCCCGTGGTGTCCCAACGGACTCCGTTAATCGTGCCTTTGTCTAGTTTAATTTGATATTTCGGGTACCGTTCGTAGGTTTATGAGTCTTATATATTGCATGCTAGTTGAATTGGTATCCCGTTGACCTAGGTGGAAGAAGTATGAATCCCCTTAGGACTATTCCTAGTATGTGATGGATCACGCATAGGTTTTGTTATACGTTTTCTCCCCCTTTCCAATGTGTTAATGTGGGTTGCACGTACTTGCTATGTGTTATGTGTGTATGTAACCCCGAGTTGGTTAAGATCAATCGGGCTATACGGGCAGTCGGGTGGGCTGAGAACCATACCGGCTGTTAACCAGGCTGGTAGAGACCGGTCAGGTATATAAATATTATATAGGACTAAGTTCCACTATACGGGCAGTCGGATGGGCTGAGAACCATACCGGCTGTTAACCAGGCTGGTAGAGACCGGTCAGGTATATAAATATTATATAGGACAATGGTCCACTATACGGGCAGTTGAATGGGCTGAGAACCATCCCAACTGTTAACCAGGCTGGTAAAGACCGGTCAGGTATATAAATATTATGTAGGACAAAGGTCCATCAGTCGGTTGCGATCGGCTCCTTCGTAATGTGAGACGGGGCAGGGTGCTGCGGGGCCGTGTCAGAGCTATATGCGCTGACCCTCATGTATGGGCATGCGATTGGTCCTGTGGCGCCAACAAAGTGTGTTATGTGATAAGATATGGAGGAGTTGTGTTTATGAGTATATTGGGGGATGTGACTAAGGGGTTTATGCTGGGGATTGTTTATGTTGGGTTGTGATTATTAACTGTGCTTATCTTTATCTGGCTTGCCTGTTGTGGATCATATACGCTGGTTATAACTGTTGCTTGTGTCTAGCCTTATCTGTCGAGTCATTCCCGGTTTTAAAAGCTAGAGTCTCGTAAAATATATCTTCATGCTTCGAAATGACTTTTCGTATATCTATATATATATATATATATATATATATATATCTATATGTAATGTATTTCAACGCGTTGGAGTGGGTTACCAGCATCTCTCGCTGAACAGATATATTTGGCTTTCAGGCACAGAAGATTAAGTTACTGGAGTGCGCTAGAGCTTGGATTATAGAAATAGTTAGTTTCCCTTTCGGCCTGCGTGCCATGTTTATGCATTCATATCTTTGAGACATTAGTTAGTTAGCCTGTGCACCTGAGTTCTCTAGCTCAGGTGTGGCATAGCACCCCGTACACTCGTACTCGGTTTGGGATTTAATGTGATTTCACCCTTAATTCATAAGTTTTAAATATCCTGAAAATCTGGGCTGTTACACATATCTTGTGAGGTAGAATATGACAATTTGATAGAAAAATAAGTTCTAATGGAATGAGGAACACTTATGTGTTTCACATGAATGGAATTACATATGTCTTGCCTCCTTTGTCACCTAAACAAGTAGAAGAAATTCAATTGATGTTGATGCAAGCTCTCAAACCAGCATCAAAGAACCAAGAAATCAAAGAGAGAAAAGTCGAATCTCCATGTTTGGAATTGCAATCACCACTCCAATCCTCTAACTCAGTTTGTAGCCAAACAAAGGGACCACAATCAGTGATACAGTGGAAAGGACCAGCCCAAGGTGTCAAAGTGGAACCTAATTTTATTTCAAAAACATGCATTAAAATTCTCTAGATTTCTTTGCCATGTTTCTATTAATGACCTACTTGCTAGACGTGTTAGAAATTTGTTTGCATCCATACATCCGAGATTCCTTAATTTTAATTTTACTAAAACTTTATATGATAGAGATAAGGAATCACTGGAAAGTTATAAGGCACATTTGAAAACTTCTTATGTGAAATACTACTTGCTCAAGGGGTTGGTTTTGGTTCAAAGTCAATGGAGTTAGCAATTTTTTCTTTTTGTTTTGGGCAATGGTTTAATTGTTGATTCACATAAGGGACAATTTGGTTTTCCAAAGATCGATGATGTTTTGCATGGATATTTTCATTAGCCAAAGAAGAAAAAAGATGTAGAACCTTAAGTTCATAATTGTGCAACTTACCACCACAGTACATCTAAATCATTACTTGTTATTTCCATGGATGTTGTGTTTGGTTTAACCTTAAGCTCTAGGATGGATGATTTTGTGCTTCTTGATAATTCAAACAAGATGGCAAAATTTAATATATCTCATTTTGTTGAAATATTACCATCCATAATGTTTAAATTCCATGTTGTGTCGTTAGACTTAATTGCCTTACTTGTTGAATGTAGGACAAAGATTGGAGTGACTCGTGTCAAGCATCCCAAGAAAAAGTTCCATGAGCATGATAAAACACATAGTGAGTTCGCTAATTTGTCTTTCATTGAAGATTTGGATTCGAGGACAAATCCTTTTCAAGAAAGGGAGAATAATAGTAACCAGTGCACATGGAATCTAATAAAAGTCTATAGTGGGCTCATCACAAGGCCCATAACTACATCCTTAAAACATCATTGGTGGAAGAAACAAAAAGTCCAATAAAAATTCCATTCGATAGAGGAAAGTATTATAATGGCCCATTTCAAGTGATATCATGGATCGAAGACAATGCTTACAAGATTCGAGGTCGAATCATTTTCAAGAAGGGGAGGATGATGCGGCCCAACATAATGAAGATCCATTAAGAGTACCAATTTGGATAAGCACAAGGCCCAAGTCCAAACAATTAAAGCAACTCTTCATTGGTGATGTTCAAAGATGGTGGAAATCAAAGTCATGCCCATTTGCAAAAGATGAAGAAGAACTCAGGGCTTTTTATAATTGTTTAAGTGCTGACTTTGGAGATTAAATTAGGCCCAAATCAGCCTTATTATTTTTTGCCATCATTATTTTAAATTGTTTAGAATTAAAGAGAAAACACTAGTTTGTATTTAGAAAGGATTTCTTAAATCCCTTTCTAAATAGGACTATATTTACTTGCTTTCTAGATTACGTTTAGGACTCTCTTTTTCCCATTGTATTTAGGATTACAATGCCGCCCTATAACCTATAAATAGGGCACATCCATATCAGTTTTGAGGAGGCTTTAATTCAATAAAATTCTTAAGTTTTTTCTTTACACTTGTGTAATAAACCTTATGGCTAATTGTGAACTCAATTAGTGGCTAGTCGTGGACTTGAATCAATCTTCCTTTCTTCAGCCTTAGATTTAGGTTCGTGGACTCGTTCTTGAATCGAAGGAAACTAGATCCGACTCTAGTTGATTGAAGATTGCATCATCGAGGTACTTGAAGCTACAATGAGATTTTCTCGTGTAGTTTAAGGTATTTTGATCCATCTCTATCTTTACTTTTGAGAGTATTATTTCTTGGGACAATATTCCATCTTATTTGAATCTTGGACTGGGTTCATATAAGTTGGGACCATCGCTGCACACTGCAGGTTCAATCCCAATGATTGAGCATAGGAGAATATTATTAAGTCTTTAAGTGATTACTATTTAAATACAATACAATTTATAGCTAAACATCGATATTAATATTTGGTATATTGTTCTTGAATAGAAAGAAAAGGTTTGGAGAGGAGCTATCGCATGCAGCTTTGTTCCAAGCCACGCACAAACGCAAAAAATTGGATGAGTTTGTGTTAAAAAAGGCTCAACAAGTAATGGTAAGATACTAAAATGTTTTCTAGTATTCATATTATGCTATATTATATCCATGTCTAACGATTTAGGGATGTTGAGAACATTCATTTGATCCATGTCTAACAAACAAAGAAAATACTAGTCTAATCCATGCTAGAGATGTTGAGAGCATTTATTTGAGAGCATTCATTTGATTCATTTGATCCATGCCTGAAAAGAATGTTGATATTTGTTGTCTGCTATTTTAGTGTGATACAAAATGCTCTTTAAAAGATTCTAAGGGATCATTTGATGAAATATAAGTACGACTAGTATAAAAGTACACTTAGCTATATAACACGTGTTGATTAGTTTTATTTATAACATAAATGTGAGTTAAAGTTGAAAGACCAATACACTAACTTAACCAAAACTCACAACAGAAGAGAATTCAACTGGTTGAAGTGAAAAACATAAAAGAAAGAATAGAAACTGTTGGTTTTACGTCTTTCGATGCCGGTCGGCGAGCCAATACTACTGTAAAATACTATAAACGAGAGTTTATGAAAAAAAAAAAAACAATGAAAAAGGAGTAGAGCAATGGAGAGAATAATGCGACATTATTTCTCTAGGGTTTCGGCCGCTTAAGTGCCAAGAAAAGCCAAAAATGATCGGTCCCTTTACACGGTAATCCTAGGGGGATATTTATACAAAAATACGAACTCGTACAAGGAAAGGAGGGTTGGCATAGAGCCAAAATCTACAAGGAAAGTAGGGCTGACGCGTAGGGTCGAATCTGCTAGGGAAGCTGGCCTTTAATGCGCCCTAGTTACCTAAATTAATAAAGGATGCTACTTGCATTAAATGCGGAAAGTAAATCTCAGTGGGACATGTCTGTAACCGTCTCTGGGGAGTACTCGGTCGGGGAGTATCCTAGTGGCTGAGGGGATGCCCCGGGGGGTCGCGGTGCTGGGGCGAAGATGTCCCAACCGCGTAGCCTAGTGGCCTGACTGACCTCCTGAATGGTTACCAACCCGGGACACACTGCTTGCGGAGCATGGTCGCCTGCCCGAATTCTGTAGGGCGTTCGGTCGGGGACACACCGGCTGTCGCATCTGCCCACTTTGCTCAAGCCAACTGACCTTCACTTGGGCTGGTATATGTTCTTCCTGGTGGTCGGTTGTTGGGAGCCGGTCGGCTACGATCTCCCAGTGCCCTTCCTGGTATCGTGGGTGCTGCCCTTTTGCTAAGTGTCGTATCGCATTCACAACTGACCGCTTGGCTTCATCTTCTTAGCTGGGTATTCGTTTCGGGGGTATCTATCACCAGTCCCTCACTTTTTAAGGTTTAGCCGAGCGATGGTCTGAAAAAGTAGAACAAAAATACAAGGAAACACAAACATCCCGGCCCCCTTGCTTCTTAACACTGGCCCGACTAACCGGGAACCCGGTCAGTATCTGTAACACCCCAGATTTTCGAGACATTTAAAACTAGTAAGATAAAGGTGAAATCTCATTAAATCCCAAAGCATAATACAAGAGTACGGGGTGCTATGCCACACCTGAGCTAGAGAACTCAAGTGCACAGGCTAACTAACTAATATCCTCAATAACGTAAATGCATAAGCATGGCACGCAGGCCGAAAGGGAAACTATCTACTTCTACGCTTCAAGTTCTAGCGCGCTCCAGTGACTTATTCTTCTGTGCCTGAAAGCCAAATATATCTGTTCAGTGAGTGATGCTGGTAACCCACTCCAACGTGTTGAGATACAATACATATAGATATATATATATAGATATACGAAAAGTCATTTTGAACATGAAGATATCTCCTACGAACTCTAGCTTTTGAAACAGGGATAGACTCAACAGATAGGGCTAAGCACAGACAGCAGTTATACCAAGTATATACAGTTTACAACAGGCAAGACAGATAAGATAAGCACAATTAATAATCATAACCCAACATATACGATCCCTGGTACAAATCTCATAGTCTCATCCCCAAGATACTCATAACAACAACTCATCCATACTTCATCACATAGCACACTTTGTTGGCGCCACAGGACCAATCGCATGCCCATACATGAGGGTCAGCGCATATAGCTCTGACACGGCCCCGCAGCACCCTGCCCCATCTCACCGCACGGAGGGGTCGATCGCAACCGACCGATGAGCCGCAGCTCTATATAATATTTATATACCTGACCGGTCTCTACCAGCCTGGTTAACAATTGGGATGGTTCTCAACCCATTCAACTGCCCGTATAGTGGACCTTTGTCCTATATAATATTTATATACCTGACTGGTCTCTACCAGCCTGGTTAACAGTTGGGATGGTTCTCAACCCATTCAACTGCCCGTATAGTGGACCTTAGTCCTATATAATATTTATATACCTGACCGGTCTCTACCAGCCTGGTTAACAGCCGGTATGGTTCTCAGCCCACCCGACTGCCCGAATAGCCCGATTGATCTCAACCAAATCGGGGTAACATGCACACGTAACACATAGCAAACACATGCAACCCACATTAACACATTGGGAAGGGGGAGAAAACGTATAACAAAACCTATGCGTGATCCTTCACATACTAAGAATATTCCTAAGGGGTTCATACTTCTTTCACCTAGGTCAACGGGATACCTATTCAACTAGCATGCAATATATAAGACTCATACGACCTGCGAACGGTACCCGAAAATCAAACTAGACATAGGCACGATAGACGGAGTCCGTTGGGACACCACGGGGGTCGGGGGAACATCAAACGGGGAAGCCGGGATCCCAAAGTGGGGGAATTTCCAGCGGGTAGCCGGTGGGTGGGGGTTCACCCGCCGGCTGCCCGCCGGTGGTTACTGTTCCGGGCAGCTGCCCGCCCGCCAGCTGCCCGTTGCCGGAGCTCCTCTTTTGGCCGCGGGTAGGTGGCGGGTCCCCTACCCCCCACTGACTCTTTTTCATCAAAAACGCCCCGGGAACCTTTGTGGAACCCGAAACCATGCTTAGACACTTTCAAACGCAATTGATAACACACGTAGACAATTAACGGATCAAAATCAGGAAACAAACGGCACATAACCTATCATGCTTTTCTAAACATAATAAACACCCAATCATTCGAATTCCCACCCAATATACCAAGAATAATTCCATACGATACCACCTAGGGTTCTAATCACTTTTAAATCAACAAGAACACAATTCATCTTCTAATATCAAGATTCGGTAAGAATATCACATAAACATCAAGAATATCCTACAATCATCAAGAACATCATATAATCATCAAGAACGTTATATAATCATCAAGAACAGCATAATTATCAAGAACCTTTCATCATCAAGATCACCCATGGAATCATCCCACCAATCATCAATAATAATATCACAGATCATCAATACACAATAATATGGGGAAATCCTAAGAGGGGAATCATAGCTATGAAAATAGGTTTTGTTGAGACATGGGTTACCTCTTAGCCTTAATTAATTCCTTGGCTATGAAGGGTCTTTCTTTAAGCATTCTTGATTTCTTCTAAGGGAATTCTTGGAGCTCTTTGGGAGGGTGGAACGTTATTGTGGTGGGGGGTTTCTAGGTGCCTCTTAAGTCCCCTATTTATATATTTAGGAGTCCTAATTAGGAACTAATATTATTGGCTTGCTAATTCTATTCCTTTTAGGACTAAGGGTTGGGTTTAGGGATAAGGGCCCGTGGACTATGGTGGGCCTTTCCTAATTAATTATTGTGATTTAATTCTTTCTTTTGGGTAATTGGCTAAATGATTTAATTGATTTTAGGGGTCGCAACACGGGGTGTTACAGTATCTTATCACCTTTCTAACTGATCCCGCACCTTACCGACTGGTTCTGCCAGTTAGGGTTCTAAGACGCGTTTTCTCATAACTGTCCCGTCAGACGTTACGCCAATATTCCCCTCCGTTAGATCGGTCCACGTGTCACAATCTCGCCGGTCGTCCAAGCCTATAAATACCTCGGTTTTCCTTCTCTTTACCCTCTTTACATTTTCTAAACTTCCGCACTTCTAGCAGTCTACCATCCCCCCCAAACTTTAGCCTTTCTTCCTTTTCCGGCAGCCCGCGTTCTTGCCCTTCAAGATAACTCTCCTCATCTCTGACCACCGTTGCATTCTCAGGTCAGTTTCTCCTCCGATATATTACTTATTTTCGCATCTTTCTTCCTTCTCCCCTCATTCTTTTATGTCATCCTCATCTTTATCTTTGTCTTTGTCTTCCTCCGCCTCCTCTTCTTCTACTTCCTTCGCCGCGGACCACCATCAGGGTCGAGCCGCAAGCCCTCCGGCCATGGTTCCAGCGACGGCCCATGTCGACCCCCTAGAGGACCGGGAGTCGGGGTTTCTGGACGCTCAGGACTGGCTGGTAGGCCGCCGCTCCTCGCTTCGCGAGGTCAATTTTCTTCATGCTCGGCGGTTGCTAGGCACGCCTGCTGTTTGCCGCGGAGCAGGCGACCAGCTGGTGATGGATCCTCCTAGTGGGGGATACATGGGGATCCATTACCAGTCTGTCCGTTGTGGCTTTCGAGTTCCTCTTTCTCCTTCCCATTCTCTCATGTTCCATTACTATGGTGTGATGCCCGGTGAGTTGGCGGCAAATTCTTATTGCCAGCTGACCGCCTTACTCACATACTGCCATCACCTCGACGTGGAGGCCACTCTTCCTCTCTTCTACCAGCTTTTCCGCCTCACCGCGGTCAGTGCGGTTGCTCTGAGAAACATGCAAATACGTTCCAGGGACGACCGCAAGTTCTTGGATAAGTTGGTCTCCTCCCACAAACGCGGGAAGGAGGAGTTCTTCTTCGTCCGTCCGACCGATCATCTCCCAGTCTTCGATTTTCCTCTAACATGGCCGGTGTCATACTACCGATTGGATGGTAGACCGGCTTTCCCTGAGCATCTGGTTGATATGGTCCAATAGATCACCGGGGGCGAGCTGATCTCTGCCCAACGCTGGTCCCGGTTGGCAGCCATAATGAAAGCTGGCCTGCTGCCGGATGGTGCTCCCTGGACAGGTTCGTTCCTTACTTGGTGGTGACTTAACACCTCTGTGTTCGTAAGCTAACCCTCTCAGCTCTTTCTTTCGCAGGTAATAACGATACATCCGACTCGTCCGAGGAGTTTGAAGGAGAAGAAGAGGCACTAGACGCGGCACCCGCTCTTCTATAAGTGTAACGAGAAATCGCTCAAGGGGGGGAAATCTCTTATCGCCGCTCCATTCAGCACGCAGCCGCACGGGCTTGTCTCTCCGCCGCCGAGAAGGGCAAGGTCGCGTCCACCTCGGCAGACCCCACCTCACTGCAAGCTGCACGCAGCCTAGAGGCCCTGGTCATAATACCCCTAAATTTTTAAACTTTAAAGATTATAAAATAAAGGCAAATTTAATATCAAATCCCAAACAGAGCATAAATGAAACAAAATAGTCGGAGTGCTATGCCACCTCTAAGTTAGAGAACTTAGATGCACAGGCTACACTAACTAACCAAACACGAATCCATAAATCCATAATTGAGTACAAACCAAGGCACGTAGGCCGACTTACTGAAAAACATGCGGTGTAACAACCGTCAGCGAATAATGCTGGTAACCCACTCCAACGCGTTAAGTACAATATAGGTAGATATACGAAATCATTTTGAAACTGGAACACATATATACTTACGAGACTCTAATTTAAATCCAAGATCAAGACACAAGACACAACAACAGACTCGACATTATAGAATAACCATAAAGACTAGCATGCGTCCTAGGAACTCGTTACAAGACATAATAGACAGATAAGCATATAAATTGCAAAGAGAGACAACAAAGGAATTCAAGACAATCATTTAGCAAGTAATCATCAAGTCACACAATCCATCTTCCAACCTTATACCAAATTCCAACCTTGTAGCTCCGCTCCGTCCTTATATCTGTTCCAACCTATACCTCCAGGCCACCCTTAGATCACCTCCCTTATTCCTCCGGGCAACTACATGCCCTCACTGACAAACCACATTTCAACCACCAACATATCAAGATAGCGCTGCAGTGCCATTCGCATGATCTGTACCTCTAGTACCAACACCAAATGGTCAGCACATATAGCCCCGACATGGCACCGCAGCACTTATAACTTGACCCATGCTCAACGACAAGCAAGTCAAAGGTGGGTTTGTGCCTTTAGCACAATAACCGCTAGGCATGTACCTTTAGTACAATGAGTGAGCACAAGTGGTGCCAACCGCCAACAATTCATTTCCACCAATCACAATCTCATCATCATCATCATTAGTCACACTGGCCATTGCGCAATGACCACGATACTCATCATCATTCAATCAATCAACACATAATCTGTAACACCCCAGATTTTCAAGACATTTAAAACTTATAATAAAGGTAGAATCTTATTAAATCCCAAGATATAAATACAAGCGTTCGGGGTGCTATGCCACACCTGGGCTAGAGAACCCAAGTGCACAGGCTAACTAACTAATATCCTCAAAGCGTAAATACGTAAACGTGGCACGCAGGCCAAAAGGGAAACAATCTACTTCTAAGTTCTAGCGCACTCCAGTGACTTAATCTTCTGTGCCTGAAAGCCAAATATATCTGTTCAGCGAGAGATGCTGGTAACCCACTCCAACGCGTTGAAATACAATACATATAGAGATATATATAGATATACGAAAACCACTTTGAGCATGAAGATATATCCTACGAACTCTAGCTTTAAAACCGGGAATGACTCGACAGGTAAGGCCAGACACAAGCAACAGTTATAACGAGCATATGCAGTTCACAACAGATAAGGCAGATAGGGCAACGCATAAACAATAACCACAACATGAACAATCCCAAATATAAATCCCATAGTCACATCCCCCAAGACACTCGTAATCACGACTCGTCCATGTCACCACACATAACACACTTTGTTGGCGCCACAGGACCAATCGCATGCCCATACATGAGGGTCAGCGCATATAGCTCTGACACGACCCCGCAGCACCCTGCCCCGTATCGCAACACGGAGGGGTCGATCGCAATCGACCGATGAACCGCAGCTCATCATAGTGTTTGATCGCAACCAAACAGTGGACCGCAGCCCAAGAGAATGTCATCTGACCGCAGCCAGGAAAAAGGACGAACCGCAGCTCGTATAGAAACGTTTGATCGCAACCAAACGGTGGACCGCAGCCCAAGAGTATCAATCTGACCGCAGCCAGCTTCTGAACCGCAGCTCAGGATAACCAATCCGATCGCAACCGAATTGGGGTAACACACACATAACACATAGCAAGCACATGCAACCCACATTACACATTAGGAAGGGGGAGAAAACGTATAACAAAACCTATGCGTGATTCATCACTTACTAAGAATAGTCCTAAGGGGTTCATACTTCTTCCACCTAGGTCAACGGGATACCAATTCAACTAGCATGCAATATAATAGACTCATAAACCTACGAACGGTACCCGAAACATCAAACTAGACATAGGCACGATAAACGGAGTCCGTTGGGACACCACGGGGAACGGGGAACATCAAACGGGGGAGCCGGGATCCCGGGTGGGATGAATTTCCAGTGGGTGGGGCCCACCCGCCTGCTGCCCGCCGGAGAATACTGTTCCGGGCAGCGGGTCGCCGGCGGGCAGCTGCCCGCCCGCCGGCCACCCGCTGCCGGGCGGTGCATCACGGCCGTGGGTAGGTGGCGGGTCCCCTACCCCCCACTGACTCTTTTCACACACTTTACGCCCCGGGAACCGTTGTGGAACCCGAAACCATGCTTAGACACTTTACAACGCAATTAACGACAACACGTAGACAATTAACGAATCAAATACAAGAAACGAACGGCACATAACCTATCATGCTTTTCTAAATATAATCAACACCCAAACATGCGATTTCCCCACCCGATAATCCAAGAATAAGATCATACGATACAACCTAGGGTTCTAATCACTTTTATATCAACAAGAATACGGTTCGTCTTCTAATTGCAAGATTCGGTAAGAATAACACATAAACATCAAGAGCATCACACAATTATCAGGAACGACACATAATCATCAAGAACTCCATATAATTATCAAGAACACCATAGTTATCAAGAATCTCCCAATATCAAGATCATCACGATCCCCCATGGGATCATCACATCAATTACCAATAATAATCATCATAACTCGCCAATATACAATAATATGGGGAAACCCTAAGGGGGAATTATAACTATGAAAATAGGTTTTGTTGAGACATGGGTTACCTCTTAGCCTTAATTAATTCCTTGGCTATGAAGGATCTTTCTTTAAGGTTTCTTGATTTCTTGATTTCTCCTAAGGGAATTCTTGGAACTCTTTGGGTGGTGAGAGATTATTGTGGTGGGGATTCTAGGTGCCTCCTAAGTTCCCTATTTATATATTTAAGACTCCTAGTTAGGGCCTGAATGGTATGGGTTTACTAATTCTATTCCTTATAGGGCTAGGGCTTGTTTTAGGGATAAGGGTCCATGGTCCATAGTGGACCATATTAATTAAAGAGGATCCTAATCATAATCTGAATAGTAAAAGGCCTACTTCCTTTATTCCTAACAGGCTTAAGATTCTTGTTCGGGCAAGGGTCCACGGTTCATGGTGGACCTTACTAATTAATTAAAGGAAAACCTAACATAATTAAATCATATTTAATTATTATTAATGGGATTAATTAAATAATTAATCCGGGATTGAAGGCCGTAACACGGGGTGTTACACTCTCCCCTCCATACGAGAAGCTTCGTCCCCGAAGCTTGGAAATCATTGCAGGGTTAACGAGTCAAGAGAAGAACCGTGGTCCTATAGAGAAGGTATTCCACGGGGAAATTGTATACTTGCACGCCTATGTGTGTTGGGTTTTTGGGAACGATTAGGTTTACAGGGCTAAGAGAGTGGGTTTCAAACTTGAGGACACGGTGAAATCAGGAATTAGGATCAAGTTTTCGAGGTTGCAACTTAGGTTGTGAGGTTGCCACTTGTATGGAATCGTTAAAACATGGGATTGAGAATGGGGTCTGAAGGGTAGAAAGGGTTTTGAAATAAGGAAGGGGCCGATTTCCCGAGGGAGAGAAAGGAATTCGGCTAGGATGGGTTAAGGTTTCTCGATCCCAAGTGAATAATCTGGTTAGATGCTTTGATCACGAGACGCCGACGAGCTGATGATCCTCTTTCCTTGGTGTTGGTGCTTGCTTGACTTTAAGATCCTTGTTAGACCTTGCTTCCCAGGCTAAGGTTTCATCCTTCTCTTCTTTCTTGAGGGAATTTCCCGTGGTGATTCAGCACTTACTTCTTTAATGCGCCCAAGGTCTTGACCGAGTTGGGTCAACCAAGCCAATCTCTTAGGGCGCACTTCCCAAATTCTTCCCAAAGTCTCTTGGGAGTCGATGGACTTTGGGTTGAATTTCTCTTCTTATTGAATTTCATCTCCTCTTTAGTGGATGAAATTCTTAGTAAGACTTCATGTCTTACCCGAGGTTCGGCATTGTTGTGCCCTGTTTGTGTTATTTTTAATGATGAAGGTGTCCTCGCGTGCCCTTTTTCTTTTAAAGCGCAGTCGATTACGAAATCTCGTTGTGGGATGACTCGGTGACCTTACGAGTCACCTCATTTCCTTGTGGGTCCTTAATGACCCTCGAAGTCTTGGCGCGAATGTGTTCTTCACCCTTTTTCTTAGCACCATGGGCTACGTAGTTCTTGATTCCATACAACTTGTAAGGAGTCCTCTGATTTGCTCGAACGATGTCCATGGTTTGGAGGAATCCCGGTCCCTCCTTAGCATTTTGACTTTTAAGGTTTTCGTGGGTTCTTAGTACGAGTTCCCAACTCGCCTCCTTGGTTTGCGCAATCCTTTACGCCAAACATCCCTAGTCGGTTGTATCGTAGGATCCGATTTCAATTACTCGTGCAATGTAATTGATTGTGATTTCCCGATGGTGTCTCGTGCGTCAAGGTCTTTTACGTAGGACACTATGTTTGGGTGGTCCATGGTTCCTTACCCAAGACTCACATTCCTCAATAGAGGCACACAAGTGCGCCACAAATCAATAAAATGAGGGGTTAAGAAATCAGCACATTGTACCAGTGGGCGCGAGGTGGGCGGTCGTCCGCCTGCCAAGCTCCTGCCAAGGACCCGCCAAGGTCCCGTTGGGGACCCACGGGAAAGTGACTAGGAAGAGTCAATTCCTTCGGGAAGGACCCCAAAAATGCACAGATTCATGTCCTGACAAGTCCCATGCCCTTGTGCACAATAAAAGGGACTTGGATACATAGGATGACCCATCGTACAATGTTCATCGATCCTTAAGCACGAGTTCTAGAGGTAGATATACATACATATATATATCTATGTTTTCTTGGTCTGGGTTTAAAGGGGTGTAAAAAGTGCAAGGGCTAGGTTTCAAAGTCGAGGGGCGGATAGGGTCGATGTCTCAAGGTCGTAATACAGGAAGGAAGGTTGCCACCTTGTACGGGTTTGTCTGTAATGAGGGATCAAGAGCGAGGTTTGGAGTGATAGGACGGATTCTTTAACGAAATGGTACTTGATTTGCAAGGGGAGGGAAAGGGGCTAAGGACTCTTGGCTTCGAGTGATTATGCCTGTTTGGGGCTTGGTTGTGGCGTGCAGTCGAACTGGTGATCCCTTTTCCTTGGCTTTGTTTGATTCTAAGATTTTCGTTTGATCTTCTCTTCCCGTGTCGAAGTCCCCTTCGTCTCTATGGCTTCCAGGGGAATTCTCATGATGGTTTTCCGTGCACGTTCCCCTCGGATGTCCAGAAGTCTGGACCCAGTCGGTTTAGTGGGTCAAACCCCTAGGTCTTGACTCCTAATCCTTGCCGAGGGTTCTTAAGGGTAAGGGGGGTTTCGGGTTAGTCTTTCTTGTTCTATTGGGTTTCATCCCTTCCTTGGTGGATGAAATTCTTAGCAAGACTTTATGTCCTCCTTGAGGTTCGGCCTGTTGCACCTATTTGACGATGTTTTCTGTAGCGAGGGCCCCTGACACATTGAACGTATTTGTTTGCCCGCTCTTGTCAACGCATGGCGTTCTTCGGTGGCGTACGTACAGGCTATGGTTTCTCGTGAAGCCGTCACGGTTTTCGTGTAAGGGTGGGGTGATACGTATTCGTAACCTCCACCTACTTCGCCAATTCCTATCTAACAACTTATTTTAATATTGAATCAATGAATGTCGGTTTTTCACGCCCCTGGGCAGGGTAAGGGCCTTATGCTGCTCTACGGTTTTTAACAGGGTTTCCAAACGGAGTGGGGATATGAACTTAGAGTAAGGGCAATAACAATTTAGGGTTTCCGAGGGTTTGGGTTAAGCGCAACAAAGGGTGAGCAAGGTCATGACGGTTGCGATTTGCTCTTAAGGTAATTAAGGATTCGGGGTGGGAGTTTTCAACAAATAGGGGTATCAAGATGCTGGGGTTTCAGGGCGGATGATAGTTTAAATTGGGGTGGTGGGGTCGCAAGGTGTCGCGATATACTTACCTTGCACCCAAGGATTCGACTAATGGTGTCGTCCCTTCGCTACTTTAATAGGTGTCCTAGTTCTCCTTCCTGTTTGTTGTAGCCGCAACCCGGGTTTGCCGAGATAAGGCAACTTGTCGGAAGGTGCATGTCATTTGTCTGACTCGGGGGTTATCGTGGTTACCCTGGGTTGGTGCGTATTGCAGTCCGTCCCTTTTAGCAGTCCTGACTGTAACGCCTCTTCTTAGTAGTCATCCAAATCTTCCTTTTCTTTGGTCAGGGTCCTTGTCAAGTCTTTTGACGGGAGTTAGGACGAGGCGATTTATCGTGTAAGTGTACGTTACCCAGTTGTTGAAGTAAACTTATCTATTCGCACCCTTACCTGGTGTGGTAAGCGTAGGGGGAGGTTCCTTTAAGTTAGAGAGGGATGAAGTGAGGGGAGGTTATGTGTAGGTTTCACAATCTCACTGCGCGTCCTAAGATTCCTGGATCCTATGTTCCTAAGTACCTAGAGTTCAAGCCTAGTGTCCTAAAGTCCGGTCTTAAGAGTCTTATCCTAGGGTCAAACTTAAGCTCTGATACCAACTGTAACACCCCAGATTTTCAAGACATTTAAAACTTATAATAAAGGTAGAATCTTATTAAATCCCAAGATATAAATACAAGCGTTCGGGGTGCTATGCCACACCTGGGCTAGAGAACCCAAGTGCACAGGCTAACTAACTAATATCCTTAAAGCGTAAATACGTAAACGTGGCACGCAGGCCAAAAGGGAAACAATCTACTTCTAAGTTCTAGCGCACTCCAGTGACTTAATCTTCTGTGCCTGAAAGCCAAATATATCTGTTCAGCGAGAGATGCTGGTAACCCACTCCAACGCGTTGAAATACAATACATATAGAGATATATATAGATATACGAAAACCATTTTGAGCATGAAGATATATCCTACGAACTCTAGCTTTAAAACCGGGAATGACTCGACAGGTAAGGCCAGACACAAGCAACAGTTATAACGAGCATATGCAGTTCACAACAGATAAGGCAGATAGGGCAACGCATAAACAATAACCACAACATGAACAATCCCAAATATAAATCCCATAGTCACATCCCCCAAGACACTCGTAATCACGACTCGTCCATGTCACCACACATAACACACTTTGTTGGCGCCACAGGACCAATCGCATGCCCATACATGAGGGTCAGCGCATATAGCTCTGACACGGCCCCGCAGCACCCTGCCCCGTATCGCAACTCGGAGGGGTCGATTGCAATCGACCGATGAACCGCAGCTCATCATAGTGTTTGATCGCAACCAAACAGTGGACCGCAGCCCAAGAGAATGTCATCTGACTGCAGCCAGGAAAAAGGACGAACCGCAGCTCGTATAGAAACGTTTGATCGCAACCAAATGGTGGACCGCAGCCCAAGAGTATCAATCTGACCGCAGCCAGCTTCTGAACCGCAGCTCAGGATAACCAATCCGATCGCAACCGAATTCGGGTAACACACACATAACACATAGCAAGCACATGCAACCCACATTACACATTAGTAAGGGGGAGAAAACGTATAACAAAACCTATGCGTGATCCATCACTTACTAAGAATAGTCCTAAGGGGTTCATACTTCTTCCACCTAGGTCAACGGGATACCAATTCAACTAGCATGCAATATAATAGACTCATAAACCTACGAACGGTACCCGAAACATCAAACTAGACATAGGCACGATAAATGGAGTCCGTTGGGACACCATGGGGAACGGGGAACATCAAACGGGGGAGCCGGGATCCCGGGTGGGATGAATTTCCAGCGGGTAGCCGGTGGGTGGGGGCCACCCGCCGGCTGCCCACCGGAGAATACTGTTCCGGGTAGCGGGTCGCCGGCGGGCAGCTGCCCGCCCGCCGGCCACCCGCTGCCGGGCGGTGCTTCACGGCCGTGGGTAGGTGGCGGGTCCCCTACCCCCCACCCACCCCCCACTGACTCTTTTCACACACTTTACGCCCCGGGAACCGTTGTGGAACCCGAAACCATGCTTAGACACTTTACAACGCAATTAACGACAACACGTAGACAATTAACGAATCAAATTCAAGAAACGAACAGCACATTACCTATCATGCTTTTCTAAATATAATCTACACCCAAACATGCGATTTCCCCACCCGATAATCCAAGAATAAGATCATACGATACAACCTAGGGTTCTAATCACTTTTATATCAACAAGAATACGGTTCGTCTTCTAATTGCAAGATTCGGTAAGAATAACACATAAACATCAAGAGCATCACACAATTATCAGGAACGACACATAATCATCAAGAACTCCATATAATTATCAAGAACACCATAGTTATCAAGAATCTCCCAATATCAAGATCATCAAGATCCCCCATGGGATCATCACATCAATTACCAATAATAATCATCATAACTCGCCAATATACAATAATATGGGGAAACCCTAAGGGGGAATTATAACTATGAAAATAGGTTTTGTTGAGACATGGGTTACCTCTTAGCCTTAATTAATTCCTTGGCTATGAAGGATCTTTCTTTAAGCTTTCTTGATTTCTCCTAAGGGGATTCTTGGAACTCTTTGGGTGGTGAGAGATTATTGTGGTGGGGATTCTAGGTGCCTCCTAAGTTCCCTATTTATATATTTAAGACTCCTAGTTAGGGCCTGAATGGTATGGGTTTACTAATTCTATTCCTTATAGGGCTAGGGCTTGTTTTAGGGATAAGGGTCCATGGTCCATAGTGGACCATATTAATTAAAGAGGATCCTAATCATAATCTGAATAGTAAAAGGCCTACTTCCTTTATTCCTAACAGGCTTAAGATTCTTGTTCGGGCAAGGGTCCACGGTTCATGGTGGACCTTACTAATTAATTAAAGGTAAACCTAACATAATTAAATCATATTTTATTATTATTAACGGGATTAATTAAATAATTAATCCGGGATTGAAGGCCGTAACACGGGGTGTTACATAATCAATCAATAACACTCAAGAAATAACCACAACGACACGTACTACACATAAATTCCTAGAACGGTACTCAAAACACCAAACGAGACTCATACACGACCAACGGGGTACAACGGGACATAACGGGACACGGGGAAACAACAAACGGGGGAAAATGATCCACACAAATTTTCCAGCGGGTGGGTGGCCGGTGGAGGACCTCCCGCTGGCGGCGACCCTCCATTCCAGCGAGAGCCCGGCGGGCAGTCGCCTGCCTGCCGGCTGCCCGCTGGTGCCTTCGTGCAGTGGGTAGGTGGCGGGTACCCGTGCCCCCACTTACCCCCGACTGATACTCATGCAACTTTTCGGTCCCGGGATCTCTCGCGGAACCCAAAACCATGTCCAGACACATTTAAACACATAACGACAACACAACGGATTCAATTAATGGATTTAAACCAAGAATCATACAAAATACGTTCTAACACGTTCAAAATACATTCCTAAACATGCCAAGACTTCACATTAATCATACAACGGTTCAAGAGTATCCGGAACCTCAAGAACATCAAGAAATCTATATGCAAAGTCTTAAATACATGTCTTAGGCTAGACTCAACACCTAATGCTACACAATCCCACTATAATATACCAAGGGCATCATAATACGGAATTCACGATATAAACCCTAGGGCTCTAGACATAATTAAAATACGAGATCTTACATATAGTCAATCACAATATCAAGAACATCAAGATTATCAAATAAGCACAATATAAATCCTATGTAAGGGATCTATCAAGACTCAATCACAGAATTACACATACGATTATCAAAGGAGCTAATAAATAAGATATAACATGGAAAATAGGTTTTGTAAGACATGGGTTACCTCTTTAGCCCTAAACGATATCCTTGGCTACTAAGGTTCTTCCCTAAGATCTCCTTCCAATGGATTCCTCTAAGTTTGGTGGCGGGGAATTCCTTTTCTAGGTTTCCTCGGGGAATATCTCGCGTGGTAGAATTAATTGTGGTAGGGTTTCTAAACGCTTTCTAATTCCCTATATATAGATTCAGGAGTCCAAACTGGAATCTGAATAGCAAAGGCCCATTTTTCCTATTCCTTATAGAATTAAAGACTTGGTTAAGGATAAGGGTCCATGATCCATTGTGGACCATACTAATTAATTAATGGGAATTCTAGTCTAATTAAATACGTTAACGGAATTAATTTCATAATTAGTCTGGATACGAAGGCCGTAACATGGGGTGTTACACCCTCCCGCCTTACAAGGAGCTTCATACCCGAAGCTCAGACACAGATCACTCCTCTCGTTCCTAGGTGTCATGCAATTTGGTCTCTTAATTAAGGAAATGTGGCTCAAGTTTGTAATTTAACGAGTGTAGGGTGGGGGTCGATTAAGTCAGGAGATAAGTAAGGAATTGAGATTTTGTTTATACCTTGGCTTTCTGTTCCCGAGCTTGAAGCTCTACGCGTGCCAAGTATGGTCTCGATCGCCGCTACTCTCCTGTCCAACGAGCTCATCGCGAGAATCAAGGACGAGAACCCCTCATCCATGATCCAATTCTGCCTCATGAGCTGCGCGATGATGTGCTCATTGGTGGACTTCTCGTCTCGGTCCTCTATGTTTCCCCTTTCCTGTACGGGTTCAGGTTGGCTAGACTCGCTTTCTTCTCCCTGTTCATCCTGTTCCTCGTTTTCTTGCATTGCCCGTTTCATTTTCTTGTTCGAGATATCGAATTGATCCACTAGCATTCATCGTTCTTCTGGGGATTTAAGGCAAACCTCCTCGAGGGTGATTTACTATCCCTCTCCGACATGGTTGATGTCGTTGCGACGGAGGTTTTGGGCATTAAAAACCATCCCACTCATGGGTCTGGCCTCGATCCGGCTTCGGTCCAGCCCTTTTCTTTCCATGATCCAACTCAGGATCATCCCGTAGGCTAGACTGAGCCGGTTGATAGATTTACAGAATTCCATGTGCTTCAACATAAGAGCAGGTAGATTGAACTTGACCTTATGCTTAAGGAAATAGGCAAAGGTGCATTCTAAGCTTCCCACATCCTTGCTCTTGTTGTTAGTGGACAACAAGCTGTCGGACACAATCATAACTAGCAGTTTTTGCTCGGCGGTAAACAACTTCTTAATTATGTAACACCCCGAAATTTCAAAAACTTTTAAAGACTGTATAACAAAGGTAAATGATCATAAATCCCAAAACATTTATAAGAATACGGGGTGTTATGCCACACCTGAGCTAGAGAACTCAGGTGCACAGGCTAAATTCTAAAAACCTCAAACAGTATCAATACAAAATCATGGCACGCAGGCCCAAAGGCAAAACTATCTAATCTACGCCCCAAGCCACTAGGGCGCTCCGGTGATCTACTCGTTTGTGCCTGAAAGCCAAATATATCTGTTCAGCGAGAGATGCTGGTAACCCACTCCAACGCGTTGAAATACAATATATAGATATATACATGGATATATGTAAAACCATTTGTAAGCATGAAGATATATCCTAAGAGACTCTAGCTTTCAAAACGGGGATTAGACTCGACAGATAGGGATAAGCACAACCAACAGTCATAATCAAGCATGCACAATTCACAGGCGTAGGGACCAGATTCGACAGATAGAGATAAGCATAGCCAATAGTAAAAAACAAGCATATACAGTTACTAGCATGTATCCTAGGGTCACGCTTCCATAACAATCCAATCATCCATATCTCATCAAATAGCACACTTTGTTGGCGCCACAGGACCAATCGCATGCCCATACATGAGGGTCAACGCATATAGCTCTGACAAGGCCCCGCAGCACCCTGCCCCGTATCGCAACACGGAGGGGTCGATCGCAACCGACCGATGAACCGCAGCTCATCATAGTTTGATCGCAACCAAACAGTGGACCGCAGCCCAAGAGTAGTCATCTGACCGCAGCCAGGAATATGAATCGCAGCTCATGTAAAACGTTTGATCGCAACCAAACAGTGGACCGCAGCCCGAGAGTGTAAATCTGACCGCAGCCAGCTTCTGAACCGTAGCTCAGGAATAACCAATTCGATCGCAACCTAATTGGGGTATCATGCACACATAACACATAGCAAACACATGCAACCCACATAGGCTAATTGGGGAGGGGAAGAAATCGTATAGCGAAACCTATGCGTGATCATTCACATACTAAGAATATTCCTAAGGGGTTCATACTTCTTACACCTAGGCCAACGGGATACCAATTCCACTAGCATGCAATATATAAGACTTATTCCACCTACGAATGGTACCCGAACATCAAACTAAACATAGGCATGATAGACGGAGTTCGTTGGGACACCACGGGGATCGGAGGAACATCAAACGGGGAAGCCAAAATCCCATGGTGGGGTAAAATCCAGTGGGTAGCCAGTGGGTGAGGGGTCACCCGCCGGCTGCCCGCCGGCGTCGTGGTTCTGGGCAGCGGGTGCCCGGCGGGCAGCTGCCCGCTGCCGGCGACGTCAACATTGGCCGCGGGTAGGTGGCGGGTCCCCTACCCCCACCTACCCCCCACTGACTTTTTTCATCACAGAAAAAGCCCCGGGAACCATTGTGGAACCCGAAACCATGCTTAGACACTTTCAAACGCAATTGACAACAACACATAGACAATTAACGGATCCAAAAGCAAGAAACATACGACACATAACCTATCATGCTTTTCTAAACATAATCAACGCCCAAACATGCGAATTCCCACCCAATACACCAAGAATAGTACCACACGAGTTTTACGATACAACCTAGGGTTCTAATTACTTTTAAATCAACAAGGACACAATTCATCTTCTAATGTCAAGATTCGGTAGTGATACCACATAAACATCAAGAACATTATACAATTATCAAGAACATCATATAATCATCAAGAACACCACATAATCATCAAGAACCTCTTTTCATCATCAAGATCATCAAGATTACCCATGGAATCATAACACCAATTGTCAAGATCAATATAAAAAATCATCAACACGCAGGAATGTGGGAAAAGCCTAAGAGGGGAATCATAGCTATGAAAATAGGTTTTGTTGAGACAGGGGTTACCTTTTAGCCTTAATTAATTCCTTGGATATGAAGGGTCTTTCTTGAAGATTTCTTCTTTCTTGATTTCTCCTAGGGAATTCTTGAAACTTCTTCTGTGGTGAGGGATTATTGTGGTGGGGGTTCTAGGTGCCTCCTATGTCCCATATTTATATATCTAAGAGTCCTAATTAGGGTCCAAATACTATACGCTTGCTAACTCTATTCCTTTTAGGACTAGGGGTTGGGTTTAGAGAAGAGGGCCCATGGACTATGGTGGGCCTTTTCCAAATTAATTATTGTAATTTAATTCTTTCTTTGGATAATTGGTTAAATGATTAATTGGTTTTAGTGGTCGTAACACGGGGTGTTACACTCTGTCCCCCTTACGAGGGGCTTCGTCCCCGAAGCCCGGTGTGTTAATCCATTCTTTCACCCCTGGACATCCCGCATTTTGGCCTCCTGGTTAGGAACGTGGCCACACGTTTTGTCTTAGTGGGGTAGACTGGACTTCTGGTGATGTGGTGATAGTAAGGTTTGGGTTTACCTTGGTCTCTTGCTCTGGAGCTGGATGCCCTGCGAGTGCCCAAGGTGGCCTCGATTGCTGCCACCTTCTGATCTAATGCGCGTGTCGTGCGGATTAAGAATGAGAATCCTTTGTCCATGATTTGGTTTTGCCGGTTGAGTTGTGCTAGGATGCGCTCATTGACCGAGCCCTCGTTTTGTTCCCTTGGGTTCCCTCTTGATCGTGGGTGCGCTGATGGGTTAGGCTCGTCATCCTCTTCCTGATCCTCACTTCCCTCTAGTCCCACACAATCTTGCATCGCCCGTTTAAGCTTTTTGTTGGAGATGTCCAATCGATCAACCAACTCCCTACGCTCTTCCTCGTGTTTGAGACAAATTTCCTCGAGGGTGACATACTGTCCTCCCTCGGTGTAGTAGATATCATTGCGTCGGAGGTTCTAGGCATTAAAAATCATGCCATTTACAGTCTTGACCTTAGTGTGGCTTAGGTCCACCCCCTTTTTCTCCATGATCCAACTTAGGATCATCCCGTAGGGCAGGCTAAGTCGGTTGCTTGACTTGCAAAATTCCATGTGTTTTAGCATGAGGGCCCGTACGTTGAACTTGATTTTGTGTTTCAAGAGGTAAGCAAAAGTGCACTCTAAGCTCCCCACGTCTTTGCTCTTATTGTTCGTGGGCAAGAGGCTGTCGGTTACAATCATAACCAATATCTTTTGCTCCGCCGTTAGCCACTTCCTATTTGGTCGTGTGGCCGAGGTGAATCCTTCCTCTTTCCCAAGTAGGTACCCGAGATAGTCTTTGTACCCCGTATTTTGGGTATCAATACACCCCTTCGGTCGTAGTTTGACACACCCGTGGTGGTCAATTTCAAGAGCTTGGCCAAGCGGCTTTCGGAGAGTATGATTTCCTTGCCGCGGACCTTGGTGGTGATTTCTAGCTTATCACCCTGTTTGGTGGCTACTAGATGTTGGTAGAATTCTTTCACCAATTTGGGGTACGTATCCCCCTTGATGGTGAGGTACGTATCCAAAAGCCCTTGGTGATTAAGCATATCAACCAATTCTGCAGAAAATTGATTGGGTTCAAGGGCTTTACCTCCGATTATGGTATAATCGGCGTTGCTCCATTCCGGGGTGCGAGTTCCGATGGGCTTTTTTGGCATTTTGGTTTTTCGTCTAGGTGGTGTTTTCCGGCGGGGTCTCGGTGAAAGTTTACGGCGGCGGGGCGGCGGCGAGGCTCGACTCCGACGATGGCTTGGCGAGGGGGGGGGGGGTGTGGCTTTTTGAACCAGGCTGGCGGTGGTGGCGAACGTGGCAGCGGGGGCGCTTCAGGCGAGTGGCGGGAGGCGGAGGCGTTGCGGGTTGCTTCCGGGCGGCGACGGCGGTGTGCAGTGGGGCGCCGTCTGGGCGGTCGATGGCGGCTCCGGCCGTGGACGGCGATCGAATGGGGCTGCTGGTTCGGTGTTTGGGGTGGCGGGGAGGTGAGATGGGAAGGAGGGGTGAGGGTGAGGGAGTGTGGAAGAAGGAGAAGAAGAAGGGTTTTTGATTTGGGGATTTTTGTGGGTTTTAGGGATTTGTGGGGCCTTTAAGAAGGAAGTGCTCCCTTGTGGTTTCAAGAAATACCTTTAGCCTAGTGGTTAAGACCTTGGTCTTGTATGTAGGAGGTTTAGGGTTCAATTCCCATTGGTAATACTAGGTTTTCTGATGGTGTAGTCCTTGTCTTTTTCTTCTTTTGTCTTCTAGTGGTGGGGGGCTTGGCTTGCTTGTATAATTTTAGTTCCACCCCCGTAAGCAGGATCGAATTTCGATCTAATCTTTTATTTATAATAATTCCGAAGTAATTAAACTAAGTAATTCTACTACGAAGGTGTTTACAAGGAATTTGCCGGCTTATCCTAGACAGAATTCGTCTTCTTGGTTTTCTTCCGCGGGGTTTGCGTGGTCCTCGTCTTCTGGGGTTAGGTTCCCTTCCTCGAGGTTTCTCTCGTTCCCGAGGTCGGCCTGTGTGCGGCTCATGACGAATATTTTCCCCGGAGCCCCATAGTTTCCTTGGTGGGCGGTGCCCCCGTGTTGTCCCATGGTGGTCGGACGTGGACTTTGGGGTTGAGTGCATTGGAAGGCCTTGTGTCCTTCTTCCCCGCAGTTGAAGCACCGCCAGGGATTGCCCATGCAATCCTTGCCTTTATGGCTTTTGTTGCATTTCGGACAAGGGAAGCTTCTTGGGTTAGCTTCATTGTTCCCTAGGGGTGGCATTTGGTTGGCCAGGTTGCTTGGTCTTGTGTTGGTGTCGTTTCTTGTCCTTTTTACGGGTGGTGTTCCACCCTTGGTGTTTCTCTTTCATATTTGTTCTTAAACCCCACGTTGGAGTAGCTGGATTCGATAGAGATTTGCGGCACTGGAGTAAGCCTCGTTGAGGGTCCGAGGTCTACTTACCACTAGTGCCTTACGGGCTTCGAAGTTGAGGCCCGATACGAACCTCTCTATCTTAGTTACCTCAGTGGGGACTAGTTCTGGCGCAAAGCGTGCTAGTTTGAGGAATCGCTTATGGTACTCCATGACGGTAGTCGTTCCTTGTTTCAAATGGAGGAACTCTTCGTACATAGATGCTTTTACGTGTGTTGGATAGAATCGCTCTCGTAGTCGTGTTTTGAGACTTTCCCAGTCGAACCCCAGTTCTTGTTGGTAAGCGGGCCCTTCGTGAATCCACCAAAGGTCTGCCTCGTGTCCGAAGTAAAACGAGGCTATCTCTACGCGACGTTCTTCTGGGCATTCCACTAACCCCAGAATTTTGTTGAGGGTCCGGATCCATTCCTCCAGGATTACAGGATCTTCTTCTCCTGAGAACGTGGGTGGTCGATGATTTGAAACTTGTCGAGCGATGTCTGAGTTTGCGTTTGATAGAGGTGGTGGGGGCCAGTTGTAGCGAAGGGCCACGTCGCTTAGTGTTTGGGCGACTTGCGTTAGTTGTTGCAGAGTTTGGGTCAAGGGATCGTGTGTGGCGGGTTCTGGAGTCCTTGATTGTCTTCTGTTCGGAGCCATGTTGTCGTCCTTCTGGGTCAACGTTTATAGGAATGTTAAGTTTAGAGTCTGGTGCCCTTACTTTGATGTGTTAAGCGGGGAAAGTTTTCTTTAAATAGGGGAGGGATGAAGTGAGGGGTGGTTTATGTGTAGGTTCCACAGCCTCACCGTGCGCCCTAAGGTTCCTGAGTCCTAAGTCCCTAAGTACCTAGAGTTCAAGCCTAATGTCTTAGAGTTTAGTCTTAAGAGTTTTATCCTAGGGTCAAACTTAGGCTCTGATACCAACTGTAACACCCCGAAATTTCAAAAACTTTTAAAGACTGTTATGCCACACCTGAGCTAGAGAACTCAGGTGCACATGCTAAATTCTAAAAACCTCAAACAGTATCAATACAAAATCATGGCACGCAGGCCCAAAGGGAAAACTATCTAATCTACGCCCCAAGCCACTAGGGCGCTCCGGTGATCTACTCGTTTGTGCCTGAAAGCCAAATATATCTGTTCAGCGAGAGATGCTGGTAAACCACTCCAACGCGTTGAAATACAATATATAGATATATACATGGATATATGTAAAACCATTTGTAAGCATGAAGATATATCCTAAGAGACTCTAGCTTTCAAAACGGGGATTAGACTCGACAGATAGGGATAAGCACAACCAACAGTCATAATCAAGCATGCACAATTCACAGGCGTAGGGAACAGATTCGACAGATAGAGATAAGCATAGCCAATAGTCATAAACAAGCATATACAGTTACTAGCATGTATCCTAGGGTCACGCTTCCATAACAATCCAATCATCCATATCTCATCACATAGCACACTTTGTTAGCGCCACAGGACCAATCGCATGCCCATACATGAGGGTCAGCGCATATAGCTCTGACACGGCCCCGCAGCACCCTGCCCCGTATCGCAACACGGAGGTGTCGATCGCAACCGACCGATGAACCGCAGCTCATCATATTTTGATCGCAACCAAACAGTGGACCGCAGCCCAAGAGTAGTCATCTGATCGCAGCCAGGAATATGAACCGCAGCTCATGTAAAACGTTTGATCGCACGCAGCACGAGAGTTTAAATCTAACCGCAGCCAGGAATAACCAATTCGATCGCAACCGAATTGAGGTATCATGCACACATAACACATAGCAAACACATGCAACCCACATAGGCACATTGGGGAGGGGAAGAAATCGTATAACGAAACCTATGCGTGATCATTCACATACTAAGAATATTCCTAAGGGGCTCATACTTCTTACACCTAAGCCAACGGGATACCAATTCAACTAGCATGCAATATATAAGACTTATTCCACCTACGAATGGTACCCGAACATCAAACTAGACATAGGCACAATAGACGGAGTCCGTTGGGACACCACGGGGATCGGGGGAACATCAAACGGGGAAGCCAAAATCCCAAGGTGGGGTAAAATCCAGCGGGTAGCCGGTGGGTGAGGGGTCACCCGCTGGCTGCCCGCCGGCGTCGTGGTTCTGGGCAGCGGGTGCCCGGCGGGCAGCTGCCCGCCCGCTGCCTGCGACGTCAACATTGGCCGCGGGTAGGTGGCGGGTCCCCTACCCCCACCTACCCCCCACTGACTCTTTTCATCACAGAAAACGCCCCGGGAACCATTGTGGAACCCGAAACCATGCTTAGACACTTTCAAACGCAATTGACAACAACACGTAGACAATTAACGGATCCAAAAGCAAGAAACATACGGCACATAACCTATCATGCTTTTCTAAACATAATCAACGCCCAAACATGCGAATTCCCACCCAATACACCAAGAATAGTACCACACGAGTTTTACGATACAACCTAGGGTTCTAATTACTTTTAAATCAACAAGGACACAATTCATCTTCTAATGTCAAGATTCGGTAGGGATACCACATAAACATCAAGAACATTATACAATTATCAAGAACATCATATAATCATCAAGAACAGCACATAATCATCAAGAACCTCTTTTCATCATCAAGATCATCAAGATTACCCATGGAATCATAACACCAATTGTCAAGATCAATATAACAAATCATCAACACGCAGGAATATGGGGAAAGCCTAAGAGGGGAACCATAGCTATGAAAATAGGTTTTGTTGAGACATGGGTTACCTTTTAGCCTTAATTAATTCCTTGGCTATGAAGTGTCTTTCTTGAAGCTTTCTTCTTTCTTGATTTCTCCTAGGGGAATTCTTGGAACTTCTTGTGTGGTGAGGGATTATTGTGGTGGGGGTTCTAGGTGCCTCGTATGTCCCCTATTTATGTATCTAAGAGTCCTAATTAGGGTCCAAATACTATAGGCTTGCTAACTCTATTCCTTTTAGGACTAGGGGTTGGGTTTAGATAAGAGGGCCCACGGACTATGGTGAGCCTTTTCCAAATTAATTATTGTAATTTAATTCTTTCTTTGGATAATTGGTTAAATGATTAATTGGTTTTAGGGGTCGTAACACGGGGTGTTACAAATTAGCCTCGTGGCCGAAGTGAAACCGCCTTTTCTTCCCAACAAATAACCGAGTTAATCCTTGTACCCCGTGTCTCGGGTGCTAACCCATGCCTTTCAGTCATAGTCTGACACACCCGTGGCGGTCAACTTCAGGAGTTTAGTCAGGCGGCCCTCAATGAGCACTATTTCCTTACACTGGACTTTGGAGGTGATATACAACTTGTCCCCTCGTTTGGTAGCTACCAAATGGCAATAGAATTCTTTGACTAATTCGGGGTACTTGTCCCCTTTTATCCCGAGGTACATATCTAGCAAGCCTTGAAGTTTAAGCATATCAACCAACTCCGAAGAGAATTGGTTGGGTTCAAGTGCTTTACCTCCAATCACTGTGTAGTCGGCGTTGTTCCATTTCGGGACTCGGGCATTGGTGGGCTTTTTCGGCATCATAGGATTTCACGAGGCGGCTACGGTGTGGGTTGGGTTTTCCAGCGAACTTTTCAGCGGAAATTCCGGTGAGGTTTTTCGGTGAGCTTCGGTGGTGGCGGTTGTGACCTTAGCGGGGACCCGGGAGTTGGCGGCGAGGGCTTCTGTTGCTTCCGGGTAGGGACGGTGGGGGTGGTGTTGCGTGGCAGCGGGGGTCGGGGGTTTCGTCGCGGGCGGTTCGCGGGTTGGTGATGGCAGCTGCAGTTCGGCGGGTGTCGGCCGGGTGGTTGCCAGGTGGTCGACAACGGCGTGGTGTTGAGCGATTGATGGTGAGCTGCGGTGTGTTGTCGAGAGAGAAAGGGAGAGAGAGAGTGAGAGAAAGTGGGAGGAAGATGAAGAAGAAGAAGGGTTTTTTATTTGGGGATTTTGTGGGTTTTTATTTGGGTTCCCTTGAGGTTTTAAGAAACACTTATAGTCTAGTGGTTAGGAGTTTGGTCTTGTAAGTGAGAGGTCTATGGTTTAATTTTCATTGGTTACGTTAGTCCCTTTAGTGCATCCCTTTTATGTTTTTGAGGGTTTCTTATTATTTGTTTGTCCTAGGGAAGGGAAGAGTCCCGATTAGGCTTTCTAGTTGCACCCATTGATCTTACCGAATGTTGGTTTCGGGATTTATAGATCGTAGGAGGCACGAATGTAGCCGTTTAATTAAGCTAATTGAACTAATTAAGTATGAGGGCTCTAAATAATCGAACTAAATAAGCGGTCTAACTAAAAGGTAGTTTACAAGGGTTCGTAGTTTATCTATCCTAGACAGAATTCCTCTTCCGGATTCTCTTCCATTTGATTCATGGGGTTCTCGTCTCCTAGAGCTATGTTTTCTGTGTCGACCCCAGCTTCGGCTTCGAGGTCGGCTTGGGTGCGACTAATGACGAATACCTTTGCAGGTGCCCCGTAATTCCCTCGATTGTTCGTGTTCCCTTGTTGGATCGCGACCGTAGGCTTCGCACTTGGAGGTTGGGTGCATTGGAAGGCCTTGTGTCCTTCTCCCCCGCAATTGAAGCATCGTAAAGCCTTTCCGAGGCAATCCTTGCCCCTATGGTCCTTATTACATTTTCCGCAAAGGAATTGTCTTACGTTGGTTTCGTTGTATCTCATAGGAGGTCCTTGAGTAGGTGGGTCAACCGTCCTCATGTTAGAATCGTTCCTTGTTCACTTCACAATCGGTTCCCCACCTCTGGTATTCCCCTTGCGGATTTGCTCTTGAACTCTCTGTTGTAGAAGTTAGATTCGGTAATGGTCAGCGACGCTAGTGTAAGCATCGTTAAGGGTCTTGGGCTTACTTACGGTTAGAGCCATTCGAGCTTCGAAGTTGAGGCCCACCACAAACTTCTCTATTTTAGTCGCTTCTGTAGGCACCAACTCAGGTGCGAAACGAGCTAGTTCAAGAAATTGTTTGTGGTATTCCATGACTGTGATCATCCCATGTTTTAGGTGGAGGAATTCTTTGTACATGGTTGCACTTATGTGTGCGGGGTAGAACCGTCCCCGTAATCGTGCCTTCAAGGATTCCCAATTGAATCCCGATTCTTGCCTACAAGCAGGTCCTTCGTGAACCCACAAAAGATCGGTCTGGTGTTCGAAATAGAACGAAGCTAATTCCACACAGCGTCCCTCCAGGCACTCCACTACCTCGAAGATCTTGTCGAATGTTCGGATCCATTCTTCAAGGGTCGTGGGATCTTCTTCCCCTGAGAAGATAGGCGGGCGATGGCTCGATACTTGGCGAGCTATATCTGAGTTTCCGTTTGGCGGCGATGGTCGGTTGTTGTTATGGAGGATGGCGTTGCTCAGTGTCTGGGCGACCTGAGTCAATTGTTGTAGGTTCTGAGCTAACGAATCGTGGGCAGAAGGCTCAGGGGTTCTTGACTAACTCCTTGTTGGTGCCATTCCGGTGTCTACAGGATCAACACCGATCGTAACGGTAAGTTAGGGACATGCATCCTTACCTTGATGTTTATAATTTATGGGGGACTTTCAAGATAATGTTAGATAAACTCATAGCCTCACCGCGTGTCCTAAAATTCCTAGATCCTATTTATTTAAGCACCTAGAGTCGAAACTTAATGCCCAAAAGTTTTGTCCTTAGGGGTCTTATCCTAGGGTCGAACTTAAGCTCTGATACCAACTGTAACACCCCTAAATTTTTAAACTTTAAAGCTTATAAAATAAAGGCAAATCTAATATTAAATCCCAAACAGAGCATAAATGAAACATAATAGTCGGGGAGCTATGCCCTATCTAAGCTAGAGAACTTAGATGCACAGGTTACACTAACTAACCAAACACAAATCCATAAATACATATTTGAGTACAAACCAAGGAACCTAGGCCGACTAACTGAATCTAAGACTATCTAGGCCGGATCCAGGGGGATCCAACTAGCGCGCTCTGAACTACTAATCTGACGCGGCATGATCGCTTTCTAAACTCCTTGCCTGAAAAGGCAGAATCAGCCGTCCTCGCACAAAGGAGGTGATAACTACTACTCTAATACAGAAAGAAATAACTCGGACTTTATTGCAAGGCTAGAAAGGGAAATTTCACGAACTACTAGCCATTAGGGGCCTACAACGAACTAGCTTTCTGTGTAAAAATATAAGGGAAAAGTGCACGGACGACTACCTACTGGTAAAACTTCTTGATATGATGAGCGTTCCATATGCGCTCTATGGGCTCTCCCTTTGTGGTTTCCAGCAGGTAGGTACCGGGGTAGGCTTCACCAGCTATCTTATACGGCCCTTCCCACTAGTTATTTTTTCGCCTTTAGTGTGCTGACTGGCCTCACGATCCCCGAGCATGAGATCTCCCACCTGGAGATATCTCACCCTGGCTCTTTTGTCTTGATAGCGTTTAACGATCCACTGGTATTCAGCCATGCGGATGTAAGCCATATCCCGCCTTTCCTCTATAAAATTCTTTTCGACTTGCAACGTCTGTTGGTTGCCTTCGTCATTGTATAGGAAGACGCGACGATTGGGTATCAGATGCTTGGTTGGAACTTTTGCCTCGAACCCGTATGCTAGCGCGAAGGGGGTCTCCGTGGTTGCCCTACGGGGAGTCGTCCGATAGGCCCACAACACCTTTTCTAACTGCTCGACCCATGTGCCACCCAATTCTTCAAAATTCTTTCGCAACTCATCCAGTAGGGTGGGGTTCAGGTTTTCAATCTGGTCGTTCGCCTGGGGGTAAGCCACAGCTACCCTGATGTGTCGGATGCCATTTTGCACTCAAAAAGTTGCAAAAGCCTGGTTGTCGAATTGCCTGCAGTTATCTGTAACCAATTACCCGGGCAATCCGAACCTACATATGATGTTCTTCAAAATAAATTGGCGGCACTAATATTCAGTAATAGTAGCCAAGGGCTCGGCTTCTGCCCACTTTGTGAAATAGTCCACAGCAGCTATGCAAAATCACACCCGGCCGGGGGCCGAGGGAAGTGGTCCAATCAAGTCGATCCCCTATTTAGCGAATGGAATGGCCGTGGTGACCGTTGTATAGAAGGTGGCCGGTCGAGTGCCCCTTTTCGCGAACGCCTGGCAAGTCGAGCACTTCATCACTTCATCTACTCTGTCCTTCACCATGTTGGGCTAGTAATAACCCTGGATGATGAGCTTGCGGGCCCAAGTGTTAACCCCCTGGTGGGTCGTGAAAATCCCTCGGTGCGCCACCGCTGTTATGAGCTTGGCCTCCTCGAGGAGTAGGCGATGTAGCAGCGGGCCACCGTAAGATTGCTTGTACAATTGCTCGTCCACAAATTCGATGAACGGGGCTCTTCTTCTTACGCGATCAGTGTCTTCCTTATTGTCAAGTAACTCTGTGTTCTGTTTGTACCTGATTATATCCGCCATCCTAAGCCATTCAGACTGATCTCGGGATTCTTGGCGGGGAGCGGGCACCTGGGCGATAGTGCAAATCGGGAGTGCCTCAGTGCTTGGTCGTTCCACGTTCTCGGTGCGACAAGCCATCGACAGATGGGGAGGTACACCCCCCAAGGCCAGTTTCGACAGGATGTCAGCCTCCACATTTTCTTCCCCGGGAACGTGCACAATTTCGTGGGCGTTTAACTTCTCCAGTAACCCCTCAGTTACGTCCTTGTAGAAATTTAACCTTTCCTCCCTGGTTTTAGATTCGGCCTTCAACTGAGTGACTACAAGGCAGGAGTCAGTTTTTATGCGTACCAGGGTGGCTTTTAGCGCAAGGGCCAAGCGTAGCCCCCTATGATTCCTCGTACTCTGCTTCGTTATTGGATACCCTGAACTTGTACTGTAGCGCGTAGTACAAATGAAAGCCTTCGGGCGTGGTGATCATCACGCCACCACCACAGTGTCGGGCACCAGCCGCACCATCAGTATGTACTTCCCATCACTCGGCCTCCTCCAGCCCATCAACAGGTAGTCTATCGTCCGGGTATGCGGTGCACTCTACTATGAAATCGGCCAGAGCTTGGGCCTTGATGGACGGTCGAGGAGCGTATTCGATGCCATATTGAGTGAGCTCCATTGCCCATTTCAGTAATCGTCCGGAGGAAGTTGGGTTACGTAGAACACTGGCAAGGGGAAAATCAGTCAGCACTCGGACTTGGTGTGCTTGGAAGTAGGGCACTAGTTTCCTGACCGTGGTCACCAAAGTAAAGGTGACTTTCTCGAAAGGGGAATAGTTTATATCTACTCCTTTTAGGGTTCGCCAATGTAATACACAGGTAACTGAATTTTATCCTCCTCGCGCACGAGAACTGACCTGACCGCCTTCTGAGAGACGACCAGATACAGCAACAACGGTTCACCCTCCTTGGGCTTAGATAAGAGAGGGGGCAATAAAAGACACCTCTTGAGATCTTTAAAGGTGACCTGGCATTCCCCAATCCACCGGAACCCTTCCCGCTTCTTCATAGCTTCAAAAAAAGGGAGGGCCCGATCGGTAGACTTAGACAGGAATCGGCTGAGGGCGTCCAAACGGTCAGTCAGGCGCTGCATTTCCTTGAGGTTACCGGGGGGCTGCATGTCTAAGATATCTTGTACCTTCCCTGGAATGGGCTCGATTCCTCGCCGAGTAACCATGTAACCTAAAAACATTCTCCCTCTGACAGTGAACGCACACTTTTTGTGGTTCAACCGCAGGTTGTATTTCCTCATGACATTGAAACAATCCGCCAGGTCCTTGGCATGATCCGTCTCCTTCTTGCTCTTGACTAACATGTCGTCGGTGTAGGCAGCCATAGACTTGCCAATCAGATCTTTGAATAACCGGGTCACCATCCTGGTGTAGGTGGCTCTCGCATTCTTGAGGCCGAACGACATGACTTTATAGCAATAAACCCCATTCGGGGTCACGAAGGTGGTCTTCTCCTCATCCACCTCATGCATGAATATCTGATGATATCCCCAGAAGGCGTCCATGAAGCCAAGCAAAGCACACCCGGTTGTATCATCCACTAGGTGGTCGATCCGTAGTAGGGGAAATAGGGTCCTTTGGGCACGCCTTTTTAAGATCCGTGTAATCCACACACATCCTCCACACCGGCGGCTTTGGCTCCAACACCAGGTTGGCCAGCCAGCCGGGGTATTTCACTTCTCGGATGTGCCCTACGGCCCAAAAGGTATCTACTTCCCTTTTCACGAAATCCCTGCGATCATTTGACAGGTATATCCTCTTCTGAACTATGGGCTTCAGGCTATGGTCGGTCGCTAACCGATGTGTTATCGCCGCCCGGCATGTCTTCAGGTCCCCAAGCAAATATCTCCTTATAGCTTCTCAGCACTTCAATAACTGCCCTCTTTACTGATGTGGGCAAACCTACCCCTACCCGTACTGTCTTTTCCGGTTAATCAGGCTCCAAAATGATTTCCTCTAATTTGACCGCCGGGGTCGGGCGCCCTATCGGCCGCTCAATCGCCTGATGGGCGATAGTGTTCACCAGGTCAAACGCTTGTCCCATCTTTCGACAAGCTTGCAAATAACAACTCTGGACCATCTTATGGTAACATCGCGCCATTTCAATGTCGGTCGGCGTACGGAATTTCATACATAGGTGCTCGATGGAGATTAGGGTGCCCAAGTCTTTAAGCCCTGGTCGGCTAAGTATAGCGTTGTGCACGCACTTCAGAGCAGCCACCACGAATTCCATCTCCAACATTTTAACATAGTGCCAAGTTCCCAACTCTACCGGTAAGGAAGGTGCTCCCTTCAGCCTCGATAGCGTCACCTGTGAAGCCTAAGAAAGGTTTTAGGTTCAAACCCCATCTAAATCAAAGTTGACATAAATACTACTCTATTTTACTCTTATTAAATTGAATAATAATTTAGTAGCTACAATAAAAAATAATATATATTCATTTCTTTAATTTAGAATTATGTGTCTACAATGTCTTTATTCAAAAAAAAATTATTCATTGACAATAAATTAAATAAGAGATATAATTTTATTAGTTATATTATCTTTATATTTCTCCAATGTAAAAATTCTTTACATTCAAAATCATCAATTGGTTATATTCACTTTTTGTCTATTATCTTTTTTTGTGCACTATTTTTTAATTAAATATCAATGTTATAATACAAAATAATGCTATATATTTATTTACCATGTATTATATTAATACCTTAAAAAAATTAAAAAATTATAATTAATAAAGCCAAGCATATTAACTAGTTGAGGGAGAGTTTTTTTTTTTTTTTTTTTTTTTTTTTTTTAATGAAGTCTATTATTAAAAACAACTTTCTCTCCCTCTCTAGGGTTTTTTCTTTTCTTCCTCCCGCTAGGGTTTAATTGCTATGGACGACGAACGGTGCACGATCACCGGCTAAGAGCATGGCGACGGAAACACAGCAGCACGGCGACGGAAGGATGGATGACTTGACCGAACGATGGGGAGATATGGTGTTGGAGGATGAAGAAGGTGGCGTGGAGGCCGACGTACCGGAGCATGTTCCGGCAGGGATGGAGGCGCCCATGTACTGTGTAGTTGGGCGTTTCTTGACGCAGAAGCTAATGAAGGTAGAATATATGCGTCATGTAATGGCTTCTGCATGGAAACCTGTATTTGGGATGCGTGTGACGGAGTTGGATAATATATTGTTTCTTTTTTGCTTTCTATCATGAAACGAATATGGTGCGGGTGTTGGAGAAGGGTTCGTGGTCCTTTGAGAACCATACACTGGTATGTAGGCGAGTATGTGATGGATACCTTCCGGGGGAGGTCAAACTTGATACTGTTGATATGTGGATACAAGTCTATGACATACCTATGGGTCAAACTTGATACTGTTGATATGTGGATACAAGTCTATGACCTACCTACAGGTTGGGAATTTTGTAGGGTCATTTATCCGGTGTGATGATCGACAGGTGGGTTGTAACACCCCCCAAAACACGACCTATATAAAAGGCCTTAACACCTGCAGATCAAACAACAAAACTAGCACAGCGGAAGATAAAACGAGAACTGGATAAAAGAAATCCAAACGGGGTGTTACGCCACGTCTACCACACACGGTAAACGCTACGGCGATCAATTTGCAAGTGTATACATTTATCCCAAAGACATCAGTCTAAAACTACATTTGGCGCACAGGCCACAAAACAAGGATCAAGGTACTAAGCTACCAGGCACTAGACATCGCGCTCGTCTAAACATCACCTGAAAGATACAAAGATAAACATTGGGACGACGCCAGGTCAGCGATAATTGCTGGTAACCCACCAATACATGTGAAATGTCATACATAGATAGATATAAGTGGTAAAACCATTTTTGAAACAGAATACATAAGTATATAAGTCAAAAGCCAAGATCAACAGTCAACACAAGACTCATCACTCACAAGGATAACACGGGTACACATCCCAAACCTCAAAGGTTAACCACAACGCAAAGGAATAAGACTCACCCAACGGCAACACTTGCCAAAGCAACACATGCCTCCGTGACTACACACGTCACGAGAGAAGAACACATAACGCTGGCTATACAAGCCCTCGCAACTTCACCCATCACGAGTTGATATGTCTTCCTTATGCCCGGTTCCAACCTTATGGCTACCCCCAACCTTATATCTTCTTCCAACCATTACCTCCAGGACCCCTGTACTTCTTAGTCCAACCTTATTTCCCCGGGACCGTCGTCCCCCACCAACGACCACCAATTCATAGTACACAAGGTACCGTACACGGCAACACATGCCCGGATAACACATGTTATCCCCCAAAAACGTGAACCTTACACAAAGGCCACAACTCCATAATCACGTCACGACCACCACGAGGACCGCTGCAATACCTTGGTGACTAGTGTCCCATACCACTAATCGTGCAATCCAGGTAAAGCCACACGCGCACCACAACTCAACAAGAGTCAAACAACGGATCACAACGAAGGTATGAAACATACTCAATCAAGGAACGGGTCACAACCCAACAACATTAACGATGAATAACACAAGTTATCATCAACCAAACAGAAGGTACAAACAACACACACGCTAGCATTAAGACAATAAACTAGCATGCTTGACAACGGAGAAACTCAAGATAGTTCCGAGGAACACACAAGAAACCTCTTGGTCCAACGAAACACAATGTTGAACACTTAACACGATTCAAGACACCAAAGTTCTGCATGGATACCTACCATATAGTTCTAGACATATAAAACATCAAGAAGACACTCAAATAGTTCCACAAAAGAACATCGGGAAGTCAAAATACCAAATACCGAGTCAACCGAATCACGGGGAACAAATCCCGATCCACCTCCACTGTGTTCCCCGTGGGTGGACCCACAGGTAGGCTCCCACCCGTGGTTCCGCCTGCGGGTACACTACCCACGAGGCTACATGTTCCCCACAAGGTTTACTTTCCAAACCCACTTCAAGATTAAACCAAAAGATCATAAAGATCCTACCTTTAAGAAAAAGACAACTAAGATGAAACCAAAAACACAAGATGAACTTAGATCTTACCCTCCTAGAGGCCCAAATATGTGAAAGGTTGAATCTTGGAAGCAAATCTTGGAATCTTGACAAGGGTCTCAACTTAGCTTGGAGAATAAGCTACACTTCTTTTCTAGAGAGAAGGTAGAGCTATTTTCTAGGAATTGTAAGGAATGAAATGAAGAAGTCTTCTAGGTTAGGTTACAATACTAACTCTTGGTGAAAAGTCAAGAATACCCTTACTAACCTTTAGAAAGTGTAAGGAACAAGGGAACTCCCCTCAAAGCTCAAGGTACAACACAACTTTAAGGTTGACTAGTCAAATACTAGTCCTTCAGTATTAAAAATCAGGATTTTAGGAATTAATTCTTCAAATAAAATAGGATTAATTATTCAAAGAAGTAAGGCTTATATCAAATCAATATTTGGCAAGGGTTTAACAAAGGGTTGGATTGAGCATCACGAACTCTAGATTTAACACCAACACCGACTTCTAGACCACCACCAAGAACAAGACAACTAACACAAAACACTCACTACTACTACTACGCTAACTAAACCACAAGGCAACAAGCAAAACAAGCACAAAAGCAACAACAAGCAACCAACAACGACAGCAACGACTACGGAGATACAACTACTAAGGAAAAAGGCGAACAAGGTAGCCACAGCTTCTAGAAGGACTCGCTCTCCGACTCTTCGGTATCTCCATCAGACTCTTCGTGAGCTCTTCCTCAGCTAGAACTGACCTCAAGCTGGTCCAACCTCTGGCTAACAGCGACGGACGACGTCTTCACAAAAGCAACGCCACTAAACAAACTACTCAAACTACAAGCTAACAACCACGACAAACAAGAGCGAACAACTAAGCACAGCCGAAAAGCGACAACAACAGAGTGGCAACAGCAAACGAAGGAAGAAACGAGCTACCACAACAAAATGGTCGGCTTGCGAAATGGGTGACAAAGTTTAAGAGATGAGTTGCAAACGAGGTTTTAAACAATAAAGGTGTTCGCCACTAACCAGAGTTAGAGGAAACAAGGGTTCGAATTAAGGTAGTAAGAATGATAGGCTTGGACACAACGAATTCCGACACCAGAACCATCGGTTAACAAAACGAGAGACAAGACTTAGAGATAGGTTGAGGGTTCACAAAGGTAAGACAAGAAAGAAAGATAAGGCGATAGATAAAAGATTTACCGGAAAGGAAAGCTAACTTCACACAAAGCCTAGCTCCTGCTCAAAACTAGCCAACGATCTACTCAAAACAAGACGACTAAGGAACAAGCCACAAACAGAAACTGACACCACAAGAACCATAAACTAGATCACTCGGGATCACAGAACCAGGGTTGCATCTTCAACTGATCTCTACTGACTTCTATAACCAAAGGAAACAAGGTAAACACACTACACAACTTGAGCTCGGCATCCGCTTGAACTTGGCCCTTCACTTCCAAACGATGACTGCAACTGCCAGCTTCAAAACACGAGCAGGATGAACTTCTCCCTAACTCCTGGGCTAACTTGATGCAGCCTGCCAACTTAACACTTGCATTAGCGCACCACTTCCAACTCTCCACAAAGCAACGCTTGAAAACTCCAAGGCTTCAGTTCGGATGAAAGACCAAAACAGGAACGATAACAAAGAAGAAGGGTAACTCAGGGGAAGAAGGCTCACAATGAGGGATTCGGTTCAACGGAAAGGATTAGAGCGAAAGGTTTGGGTTCAGAAACTCAAGGACCTTGTTACTTAGGAGTAGGATCAAAGTCATCAAAGTTGCAACTTAGGAAATAAGGTTGCCACCTTGCATAGAATCGTTAGAAGCTGGGAATACAAAAACGAGGTTCGATTCAAAGTGAATGATCAAGGTAAAAGTTTAGGTTCAACAACAAGAGGACCATGTTGATTAAGAAGAAAAGAAAGGTAAACAGGACTACAACTTAAGAAGTAAGGAATCAAGACGAGGTTTTAGGGAGTTGAAAAGAATTTCCTCACGGAGGATATCCGATTTAAACTCTAGGATAGCGATAACTAGGAAGGGAGTTATGATTCTCAAAGTCACAACTTAGGAAAGACGAGGTCGTAACCTTGGAAAGAGTCAAATAAAGAGAAGAACAAGAACGAGGTTTGAAAGAATTGAAAGGATTTTCCCAACGAAGGGTACTAGATTTAGGCTAAAGAATAGCGTAGGTTAAGGAGGAAATCAAGATTTTCAAGATTACAACTTAGGAAATGAGGTTGTCATCTTGTATAGAATCAAATTAAAAAGGAAACGAGAACGACGCTCGAAGAGATAGGAAAGATTTCTCGGAAACAGATAAGGGATGAAGATCGGTTTCAAGAGGTAAAAGGGTTCACGACTTCTGGCGAAACTTTGGCTTGACGCTGGTCACTACACTTGTCGAACTAAAGGCTCTCTACCTTGACTCAGACGCAGCTAAACTCATAGACCTTGCCAGATTTCTTCATAAGCTGATGACACTGCCGCCTTGCACAATATGGGTCGGAAAGAAAACAAGGACAAGGTTCGGAAGGAATGATCACTTGGCAAAAAGGGTGATAGGGTTTGTCTAAGGGGAAAGGAAAGATTAACGAGGGTCAGGGTAACACTCAAACAATCTAAACGTTCGAAGCTAGCACGTAAGGAATGGCACGAAGACGAAGGGAGGTGCAACAAAAGGGTACAAAACTTACTTCCACGGTTCCCACTTGCATCTGTCTCACAACTATTGATCTTGCCTTGCCGAGGTTGTTGTTGAGTTCGTTGAAGTCTTCTTCTTAACCCTACACTCAAAGGACCGATGACCTTTCTTGCCACAAGCAAAACACTCTATCGATTTCCTAAAACAGACGACCTCGGGGTGGTCACTTACACACTTCTTGCAATCGGATCGCCTTCCCTTAACCTTGATTTTCCGGATTGGCTGGGGAGCCTTACCTCTCTTAGAGCCATCTCTTTGAAAGCTTCTTGTTGATTCGGCCTCGGTAGCCATCAAGCTCTTAAGCACCGGTGCAACAATTCCGTCAAGCTTCTTCTTACGGTTCTCCCGGATTCCTTTCTGAACTTGCTAAACTCGGTAGGGTCGGTTGCACAAAGGTAGGCCTCCTTGGCATGCGCAGGATAGAACCGCTCACGTAACTTAACCTTCAGGTCTTCTCAACTGAACTCCAGATCTTGTCTACAGACTGACCTTTCAAGCATCCACCACAAGGGTTTAACAAAGGGTTGGATTGAGCATCACGAACTCTAGATTTAACACCAACACCGACTTCTAGACCACCACTAAGAACAAGACAACCAAAACAAAACACTCACTACTACTACTACGCTAAATAAACCACAAGGTAACAAGCAAAACAAGCACAAAAGCAACAACAAGCAACCAACAACGGCAGCAACGGCTACGGAGATACAACTACTAAGGAAAACGGCGAACAAGGTAGCCACAGCTTCTAGAAGGATTCGCTCTCCGACTCTTCGGTATCTTCATCAAACTCTTCGTCGGCTCTTCCTCAGCTAGAACTGACCTCAAGCTGGTCCAACCTCTGGCTAACAGCGACGGACGGCGTCTTCACAAAAGCAAAGCCACTAAACAAACTACTCAAACTACAAGCTAACAACCTTGAAAAACCAGAGCGAACAACTAAGCAGCCGAAAAGCGACAACAACAGAGTGGCAACAGCAAACGAAGGAAGAAACGAGCTACCACAACAAAACGGTTGGCTTGCGAAACGGGTGACAAAGTTTAAGAGATGAGTTGCAAACGAGGTTTTAAACAATAAAGGTGTTCGCCACTAACCAGAGATAGAGGAAACAAGGGTTCGAATTAAGGTAGTAAGAATTATAGGCTTGGACACAACGAATTCCGACACTAGAACCATCGGTTAACAAAACGAGAGACAAGACTTAGAGATAGGTTGAGGGTTCACAAAGGTAAGACAAGAAAGAAAGATAAGGCGATAGATAAAAGATTTACCGGAAAGGAAAGCTAGCTTCACACCGAGCCTAGCTCCTGCTCAAAACTAGCCAACGATCTACTCAAAACGAGACGACTCAGCTAAGGAACAAGCCACAAACAGAAACTGACACCACAAGAACCATAAACTAGATCACTCGGGATCACAGAACCAGGGTTGCATCTTCAATTGATCTCTGCTGAATTCTATAACCAAAGGAAACAAGGTAAACACACTACATAACTTGAGCTCGGCATCCGCTTGAACTTGTCCCTTCACTTTCACACGAAGACTGCAACTGCCATCTTCAAAACACGAGCAGGATGAACTTCTCCCTAAATCCTGGGCTAACTTGATGCAGCCTGCCAACTTAACACTTGCATTAGCACACCACTTCCAACTCTCCACAAAGCAACGCTTGAAAACTCCAAGGCTTCGGTTCGAATGAAAGACCAAAACAGGAACGATAACAAAGAAGAAAGGTAACTCAGGGGAAGAAGGCTCACAAGGAGGGATTCGGTTCAACGGAAAGGATTAGAGCGAAAGGTTTGGGTTCAGAAACTCAAGGACCTAGTTACTTAGGAGTAGGATCAAAGTCATCAAAGTTGCAACTTAGGAAATAAGGTTGCCACCTTGCACAGAATCGTTAGAAGCGGGGAATACAAGAACGAGGTTCGATTCAAAGGGAAGGATCAAGGTAAAAGTTTAGGTTCAACAACAAGAGGACCATGTTGATTAAGAAGAGAAGAAAGGTAAACAGGACTACAACTTAAGAAGTAAAGAATCAAGACGAGGTTTTAGGGAGTTGAAAAGAATTTCCTCACGGAGGATATCCGATTTAAACTCTAGGATAGCGATAACTAGGAAGGGAGTTATGATTCTGAAAGTCACAACTTAGGAAAGACGAGGTCGTAACCTGGGACAGAGTCAAATAAAGGGAGGAACAAGAACGAGGTTTGAAATAATTGAAAGGATTTTCCCAACGAAGGGTACTAGATTTAGGCTAAAGAATAGCGTAGGTTAAGGAGGAAATCAAGATTTTCAAGATTACAACTTAGGAAATGAGGTTGTCATCTTGTATAGAATCAAATTAAGAAGGAAACGAGAACGACGCTCGAAGATATAGGAAAGATTTCTCGGAAACAGATAAGGGATGAAGATCGGTTTCAAGAGGTAAAAGGGTTCACGACTTCTGGCGAAACTTTGGCTTGACGCTGGTCACTACACTTGTCGAACTGAAGGCTCTCTACCTTGACTCAGACGCAGCTAAACACTTAGACCTTGCCAGATTCAATCATAAGCTGATGACACTGCCGCCTTGCACAATATGGGTCGGAAAGAAAACAAGGACAAGGTTCGGAAGGAATGATCACTTGGCAAAAAGGGTGATAGGGTTCGTCTAAGGGGAAAGGAAAGATTAACGAGGGTCAAGGTAACACTCAAACAATCTAAACGTTCGAAGCTAGCATGCAAGGAAAGGCACGAAGACGAAGGGAGGTGCAACAAAAGGGTACAAAACTTACTTCCACGGTTCCCACTTGCATCTGTCTCACAACTATTGATCTTGCCTTGTCGAGGTTGTTGTTGAGTCCGTTGAAGTCTTCCTCTTAGCCCTGCACTCAAAGGACCGATGACCGTTATTGCCACAAGCAAAACACTCTATCGGTTTCCTAAAACAGACGACGCCGGGGTGGTCACTTCCACACTTCTTGCAAACGGAGCGCCTTCCCTTAACCTTGATTTTCTGGATTGGCTGGGGAGCCTTGCCTCTCTTAGAGCCATCTCTTTAAAAGCTTCTTGTTGATTCGGCCTCGGTAGCCATCAAGCTCTTAACCACCGGTGCAACACTTCCGTCAAGCTTCTTCTTACAGTTTTCCCGGATTCCTTTCTGAACTTGCTAAACTCGGTAGGGTCGGTTGCACAAAGGTAGGCCTCCTTGGCATGCACAGGATAGAACCGCTCACATAACTTAACCTTCAGGTCTTCTCAATTGAACTCCAGATCCTGTCTACAGACTAGCCTTTCAAGCATCCACTATAAGTCCGCTTCTTGTCGAGGGTAGAACGTAGCTAACTGTTCACTTGGCGATCCTCCGGGCAAACCACAGCTTCGAAGATCTTGCACGACGTCTCGATGATGCCATCCTCGACTTCTACAGCAACAGTAGAACACGGGAGGAAACTCATGGCCCGCACCGTTACCTGGTGCCTTAACTAAAGAGAACCAAAACTAAAAGGAAAATAAAGCACAGACAGCACAACAAAAAACGATAAGAGAACTCACAACCTCACCGCGCAACCTAGAGTCCTAAGCCTAACACTTAGATTCTTAAGGTCGCTTAAAGGTCTCAAACCACACTTAGCCACTTAGAAAGTCTAGACTTAACCCATCCTAGGCTCAAAACCAAGGCTCTGATACAAACTGTAACACCCCCCAAAACACGACCTATATAAAAGGCCTTAACACCTGCAGATCAAACAACAAAACTAGCACATGGGAAGATAAACGAGAACTGGATAAAAGAAATCCAAACGGGGTGTTACGCCACGTCTACCACACACGGTAAACGCTACGACGATCAATCTGCAAGTGTATACATCTATCCCAAAGACATCAGTCTAAAACTACATTTGGCGCACATGCCACAAAACAAGGATCAAGGTACTAAGCTACCAGGCACTAGACATCGCGCTCGTCTAAACATCACCTGAAAGATACAAAGATAAACATTGGGACGACGCCCGGTCAGCAATAATGCTGGTAACCCACCAATACATGTGAAATATCATACATAGATAGATATAAGTGGTAAAACCATTTTCGAAACTGAATACATAAGTATATAAGTCAAAAGCCAAGATCAACAGTCAACACAAGACTCATCACTCACAAGGATAACACGGGAACACATCCCAAACCTCAAAGGTTAACCACAACGCAAAGGAATAAGACTCAACCAACGGCAACACTTGCCAAAGCAACACATGCCTCCGTGACTACACACGTCACGAGAAAAGAACACACAACGCCGGCTATACAAGCCCTCACAACATCACCCATCACGAGTTGATATGCCTTCCTTATGCCCGGTTCCAACCTTATGGCTACCCCCAACCTTATATCTTCTTCCAACCATTACCTCCAGGACCCCTGTACTTCTTAGTCCAACCTTATTCCCCCGGGACCGTCGTCCCCCACCAACGACCACCAACAAGACCACCAATTCATAGTACACAAGGTACCATACAGGGCAACACATGCCCGGATAACACATGTTATCCCCCAAAAATGTGAACCTTACACAAAGGCCACAACTCCATAATCACGTCACGGCCACCACGTGAACCGCTGCAATACCTTGGTGACTAGTGTCCCATACCACTAATCGTGCAATCCAGGTAAATCCACACACGCACCACAACTCAACAAGAGTCAAACAACGGATCACAACGAAGGTATGAATCATACTCAATCAAGGAACGGGTCACAGCCCAACAACATCAACGATGAATAACACAAGTTATCATCAACCAAATGGAAGGTACAAACAACACACACGCTAGCATTAAGACAATAAACTAGCATGCTTGACAACGGAGAAACTCAAGATAGTTCCGAGGAACACACAAGACACCTCTTGGTCCAACGAAACACAATGTTGAACACTTAGCACGATTCAAAACACCAAAGTCCTACATGGATACCTACCATATAGTTCTAGACATACGAAACATCAAGAAGACACTCAAATAGTTCCACAAAAGAACATCGGGAAGTCAAAAGACCAAATACCGAGTCAACCGAATCACGGGGAACAAATCCCGATCCACCTCCACTGCGTTCCCCGCGGGTGGACCCACGGGTAGGCTCCCACCCGTGGTTCCGCCCGCGGGTACACTACCACGAGGCTACATGTTCCCCGCGGGTGGAGCTCGACCCGTCGTTCCGCCCGCCAGTACATATACTTGTGCAAAATAATCCCTTCGGGGATTTTCTTCTCCAAACACCAATTCAAGTCCAAAACATGTCAAATCTCACCCAATACAATAAAATGACTTGAATCACGGAAAATTCCAAGCAATGGCACAAAGGAACCCTAAACACAAGCTCTCGATATGCAATATCACAAGACAAATGCATAAACCCTCTCATTTCATAGTAAAAGACATGTAGAATCCAAGAAATCACATATAGGTAAGCAAAATAGGTTTTGTAGAGCATGGGTTACCTCTTGTAGACCAAACGACTTCACTTTACACCACAACAAGCTCCCCACAAGGCTTACTTTCCAAACCCACTTCAAGATTAAACCAAAAGATCATAAAGATCTTACCTTTAAGAAAAAGACAACTAAGATGGAACCAAAAACATAAGATGAACTTAGATCTTACCCTCCTAGATGCCCAAATAGGTGAAAGGTTGAATCTTAATTGGAAGAAAATCTTGGAATCTTGACAAGGGTCTCAACTTAGCTTGGAGAATAAGCTACACTTCTTTTCTAGAGAGAAGGTAGAGCTATTGTCTAGGAATTGTAAGGAATGAAATGAAGAAGTCTTCTAGGTTAGGTTACAATATTAACTCTTGGTGAAAAGTCAAGAATACCCTTACTAACCTTTAGAAAGTGTAAAGAAAAAGGGAACTCCCCTCAAAGCTCAAGGTACAACACAACTTTAAGGTTGACTAGTCAAATACTAGTCCTTCAGTATTAATAATCAGGATTTTAGGAATTAATTCTTAAAATAAAATAGGATTAATTATTCAATTAATCCATAGATTGAATTTGGATTTTTGGGGTGTCACATGGGTGGCCCATGGAAGACGTTCTACAGAGTGCGTGTTTCGGTACCGATGGACAAACCCGTTAAAACGCTGAATGAAACTGATACGCCGGGATAAGTCCTGGAGTTGGGTGAATCTGAAGTAGGAACGGTTAACTTCTGTTTTTGTTGTGGTTTGCTAGGACATCTTGACAGCTTCTGTGCAAAGGCATGGGTTTCCAATATCAAACCAGAGTTTTACCCGTACGTGACATGGATGAGAATGGGACAGACCAGGGGTCCGAGACCGGTGGGGGAGTCTTGAAGCCTCACGGATAATGACGATGGGGCAGACGCGGTTATGACATCTATGAGGGAGGGGGCGGAGGAGGGTGTCACGGCCTCTTCCAAAAGATGGAGGGCGGTGGTTGGGGGGCTGAGTGAGTCGGCCCCGGTGTTAGATGGTGGAATGGAGGAAAATAGTGGTTCAAAAAATTTGCACATGGCGGGTCTTGGTTCCAGACCCGCCCGATCCAATGAGTACCCTAAGCTGGAACTGTCATGGTTTGGGCAACCCACGCACAGTTCGTGAGTTGGTGGACATGGTGTCTCGGAAAAAGCCTGATTTCATCTACCTAATGGAAACCGAGGTAGGTCGAGATCATGCGAAACGTGTACGTGTTTAGATTGGTTTCGAAGGCTTATTTTTTGTTGATAATGATGGCTTGAGTGGTGGACTTGCATTGTTATGGAGAAGCAATAATACGGAAAGGCTTATATGTTATTCCGCTAATCACATTGACATAGAAGTTAGTATGACGGGCTTTCCAAAGTAGAGGCTCACCTCTTATTATGGCTACCCCGAACGTCACCGACGCACTGAAGCGTGGGATCTCATTAAGTCTCTTGCGCCCAAGTCTGACCTACCATGGGTTATGCTTGGTGATTTCAATGATCTCTTATATCAGCATGAGAAGAAAGGGGGAAATCCACACCCGAATACGCTGTTGCGGGGCTTTGGGGAAGCTATTGAGCACTGTGGGTTGTCCTAGTTGCCAATGGAAGGATATCAGTATACATGGGAGAAGGGGAAGGGCACGGATCGGCGGATAGGGGAGAGGCTGGATAAGGTGTTAACCACGAGTACCTGGAGTAGCATTGTTCCAGGAGCAGGAGTCACTAATATTTTAACGCGAAAATCAGATCATTCAGCTTTGTTCCTTGGTTTTCATGATCCAATGGGTACAAGGGGACCATATAAGAAACGTTTTCAGTTTGAGATGGCCTGGTTATATGATCAGGGGTGCAGGTCTGTTGTGGAAAATTCATGGAACGAGGGCATGGGTGGTGACTTATAGGAACGTGTTATGCGATGTGGAGAAAGATTATCTCGTTGGGGGGGGGGGGGGGGGTGACCGGTATCATAAGTTTGGTGAGCGAATACTGCAATTAAAGAATGATCAATTGTGGTTAAGAGGCCAAACGAACTCAGCATCTTTGGCTGAATTTCAGCGTGTAGAGGAAGAGTTACAATGCATTGAGAACCAGGATGATGCATACTGGAGACAGAGAGCTAAGCAGCACTGGCTGCAAGGTACAGATGCGAATACAAAATACTACCACAGGTATGTCTCTCATCGCAAAAAGAAAAACACTCTTTTAAGAATTTCCAATGATAATGGGGATTGGGTGGAGGGAGAGGCTATGAAAAATGTTATCCTGGATTATTGTGCTGATATTTTCTACTCTAGTAATCCCCCTGATGGTCATAGTATTTTTCAAAATGTTATACCAAAAGTCTCACAAGCACAGAATGATTTACTCCTTCAACCCTTTACTGTGGAGGAAGTCAAGCAGGCCCTTTTCTCTATGTTCCTGATAAGGCACCTGGGCCTGATGGTATGAATCCAGGCTTTTATTAGCATTTCTGGGATGTGGTAGGTCAGGATTTCTCGAGTTTTGTTATTGAATGTCTTGATTCAGGAATAATGCCACCTGCGTTGAATGAGACAAATGTGGTGTTAATCCCAAAGAAAAATACGCCAGAGAAGGTAACAGATCTGAGACCCATAGCCCTAAGCAATGTCATTTATAGAGTGATGGCGAAGATGATGACACTAAGAATGAAACCCATGATGGAGGGTATCATTTCGGATTCACAGAGTGCGTTTATTCCAAATAGGCTTCTTACTGATAATATTTTGATAACAGCAGAAGTGGGACATTATCTGAACAGGAAGCAGTGCGGGGCTATTGGCTGGGGGGCTCTCAAGTTGGATATGGCAAAAACCTATGACCGTATGGAATGACCTTTCCTAGAAGGAATGTTTAAGGCTCTGGGTTTTAATGACAAGTGGGTGAATCTTATTATGATGTGTGTGACCACGGTGTCATATAAATTTTTGATAAATGGTATGAGTACCCAGCCATTCATACCCACCCGGGGTCTCAGACAAGGAGGTCCTTTATCCCCATATCTGTTTATTATTTGTGCTGAAGGTCTGTCCTTGTTACTGCAACAAGTGCAAACTAATTGTCTGGTTCATGGTTGCAGAGTAACACGGGGTGCCCCACCAATATCCCATTTATTCTTTGCAGATGATAGCTTGCTTTTCTTTAGAGCAAACCATCAGGAGGCAAATCAGATTAAGAATTGTTTATCTATATATGAGAGTTTATCTGGACAAATGGTTAATTATCAAAAGTCCAGTATCTGCTATAGCAGGAATACGGGTGAAGGAAACAGAGATGTTGTGGCACAGATTTTGGGAGTGGTCCAGGCACCTAATTTTGGGAAATATCTGGGCTTACCACCATTTGCCGGAAGGAATAAAAGGGGGGCCTTTGCCTATATTGAGGATAAAATTAGGCAAAGGATTGGATCATGGAGCAAGAAGCTACTGACACAAGCGGGAAAGGAGGTACTATTGAAAAGTGTGGCTCAGGCAATGCCTACCTTTTCTATGGGTGTCTTTCTATTACCCAGTTCTACCTGTACAGCTATTGAGAGAACAATGAACCGCTACTGGTGGGGTTCAGGCACAGACAGGGGAATACACTGGAAAGCATGGGATACGTTATGCATCCCCAAGAAATATGGAGGTCTGGGTTTTAAGGATCTGAGAGCATTTAATTTGGCAATGTTGGGTAAACGGGTATGGAGGTTGCTTACTAAACCTGACTCATTAGTGGCTCGTGTATAAAAAGCCAGATATTATCCTAAGGAGTTTCTTTACGAGGTAGGCATGGGGAATAATCCTAGCTATTGTTGGCGCAGTATTATGGCAGTAAAGGAGCTAGTTTGTGGTGGGGTAAGGCAACGAATTGGGAATGGAAACACTACCTTAGTATGGGAGCACCCCTGGCTACATGATGATTTAGATCCAATGATCCGAACTGAAATGCCACCACAGTTAGCTGGAACTAGAGTCGTGGGTCTCCTGGATCCAAGTACTGGTTCATGGGACTAACACCTGCTCATTGATATTTTTCGACCAGATGATATCCCAAAAATCCTCAAGATTCCAGTATCCTCAGGTTATGATGATGTATGGTATTGGCACGGGGATCCTAATGGTTGTTACTTAGTCAAAGACGGTTATAGACGCATAGTTGGAGACTATCCTAATGCTAATAATGGGGTTTTTGATGGATGGTTAGCCTTATGGAAAATCAAAGCACCCCCCAAGTGGAAAACATTTATATGGAGAGCTCTAAGTGATATCCTCCCCACTAAGAGCAATTTGATTATAAAGAGAGTAGAAGTGGACCCGATGTGTGACATGTGTGGGATTGCTCATGAAAATATTTTGCATTCATTAGTATCGTGTGATTATGCAAGATCCATTTGAACCCCATCTAGCCTCCCAATCCCCAACATTGTGACAAATATTTTCCATGAATGATTTAGTGCACTCCTAAATGTGCTAGACACTAATGGAATATTGTATGTAGCTTCTATTTTATATCATATATGGAGAGCAAGAAATAGAGCTATTTGGGATGCCTGTCTACCGTTGCCAACGAAGGTGCTTGTGGAAGCTATGGCCACTATGCAAGCGTGGAACACGCTACATCACCGAACGCCCACACCAGCCGCAAGGGACCACCACACGGCCGATGGAGCCGGTCACACCGCACAGCAGGTTGGCCTCCAGTCGGTGGTCTCTGTTGTGGCCGAAGACATGCATCAACCGCCGCTGCCACGACCCAGCCACCCCGCGAAAACATCAAGACCCAGGAGATGCTACATGGATGCAAGCTATCACCAGGATACCAGCTCAGCAGTGGTGGGGGCGGTACTACTAGATGCCGACAATCACTATGTCTCGGCTTTCAGCGCCCCACTACTGAATTGTTTTTCCCCACTCATGGCTGAGGCATACGCGTGTAAAGAGGTTTTATCATGGTTAAGAGGACGTGGCGAAGATTCAATACGACTACATACTGACTGTCAGGCGCTACAACGCTATCTATGCGCACCGAATATCCCGTCCAGGTCATATGTTGGATATGCTATCGATAGTTGCAAGGATTTTATGTCTACTTTAAGTTTTTGCTCAGTCAATTTTGTTCCTAGACTACAGAATTTATTAGCACATACTTTAGTTACTTTAGCTTTAAATTCGACTACAGCTATGTACTGGGACGATGTCCCACCAGACTCTATTTCAGTTTATCTATAAAATACAACCACATTGGTTGACCTTAAAAAAAGAAAAAAAAAAAAAAAACTAGTTGAGGGATTTGTTGACAAAGAGATTATTCAAATCACACAACAAATTGAAGTGATAATTTCCTCGCAATGTCCTTGTTTGACAATCAGCAGTTAGCGGTTAGCGTTATCGGATTTGACTAGCGAATTATATCAACGGTTGGTAAAATGACCTAAGGATATACATATATTTAATAATAATAATAATAATAATAATAATTTTTTAATATATATATATATATATATATATATATATATATATATATATATATATATATATATATATATATATATATATATATATATATATATATATATATATATATATATATATATATATATATATATATATATAATTAAGCCAATCATATTAACTACTTGGGGGACTAATTGACAAAAAGAGTATTCAAATCACACAACAAATTGAAGTGGAAATTACCTCGCATTGTCTTTGTTTGGCAATTAGTAGTTAGCTCTTCAATATTAGTATATATTTAATATTTTATGCCCTAATTTTTATTTGCTCTTCCTTATGTCCCGTATTTGGTTTCAACCATACCTATACAATTATTTTATTGACAATTATAATCAATCTTGACTATATTATATTGCATTTGTAAACTTAGAATTACCTATTTAAATACGCAAGTTGAACATTCAATTATCTATGCATGAACAATTCCAATATAATCTTGCCTTGATATACTTTAAAGTACTTATTTAAAAAAAAAAAAAAACATTGGGCATTATCCCAATCGCGCAATGCGCGTAAAAAACTAGTGTAATAATAATTGGGGCTTATTATTCCTAATGTAGTTGGACTATAATTTATTACTCTCAATTTAACAATGACTCCTAATATGAGGTCGTCTAGATTCTTATTCCTTGTAGGACTCTACGCCAAAAATATGTAGAAATTGACCCATACATGAGGAGAGAGGACACGCAAGATTCAACAATAAAATACCTATGTTCTCTCTATATATTTTCTCAATATTTTTCCCATATATTTGTTATTTTAACGTTGTTGTTGGCCAATTGTTGATTGCTCAAAAGTCATGCATAAAACCAACATTAGCATTGTCTGTGGGGATCAATACAAATAGTCTCATTATCCCTTTCATGTAAAATTATCCTCGAGCAATTATCCTCTTCGACAATATTCTGTGGCGTGTCCTGACCACCAGTTCCCCACGTCAGACCTGCACTGATTTTCCAGTGACATGGTCCCCTGATGGCGAACTAGCAGTCAGTTAGGATCCCCATTTTTACGGTAAATTATTCTGTGTACCTGGGTCTAAAAATACACAATTTATATACTGAATGTTTACAATTCAAATGGTGAACATTTTGTATATAAATTGTGTGTTTTAGACCCGGATTCATGACATACCAGTTGCATAACGAACCCTAACTGTAGAGTGGGTTCGAACTCCCGACCTCTCTTAAGGGATGAGAGTGCACGACCACTCACGTCAACCAAGCTGGTTCCTTATATGAAAATTTTAAGTGTTATGACAATGGCCAAACACCTCGTGCTTAGATTGCATGTAGTGACTCTCTCATATGGGAGGTCATGAGATCGAACCTCAGTGGAGGCGGTGTCGATTCTTTGTACTTCAACAGGTTGAGACAGTATATATGAAGTTAGTAGTATTTAAAACCAAAAAAAAAAATATGTTATGACAATGCAGTGCCACCATCTTCGAGAAATTTTAAACATGGCAAGTCTGGTATACAAGTATGTAGTGGCAAAAAGTAGGAATATTGAGTACCCAAATTGGATTCCCCATTAGAAATTGGAACATGCATGGTCTGCGTGCCAAATTAAAGGCACAATTATGAGAAATACATTAGGTGAGCATGGAAAGTTTTGGTAAATGTAATCTTAGTTACCATTTTTCGAAGGCACGACGGGTATATATGGAAATTAAACTCTTTGCTGCATGCAAATATGGCAAATATGGGGAAGGGACCAGCTGTATGCACGTGGTATCAGATGGGGATAAAAATGAGGAATACACAAAGTGCTATATTCCGGCGGAGCCATAGAGGAAAAGGAGGTCTGTTCAACTATACCATCGGTCATTGATCGATATCTCTGGAACCCGACCAATCGGACCACCCTGCCTTGCCGTGTTGGAGGCCGTTGAGCACCCCACGAAGCCCTGCAACATGCGAACATGATTGATTATTTATCGGAAAGCGAGTCCCCACCAGACCCTTCCGGACAAGACCACTCACAAAGAATTCGAGACGACTTTTCAAACTCGAACTCTCTTTTAAGAATAATTACTCCTTTGACATCTCATTTCTAATTTAGTAATTGACTTTTAAAGCTACCAAATTTACTCCTTAAATATTGAATCATTTCTAATTGTAATCAACTGTTAACTTTTTTCATGTTTGAATTATTAACATTGAGAGTAAAATTGAAGTCATAATCATTGCACCAGTTGTTTCTCACATGCGGGAAACAATAATGCTCTAATTTTCTTATTCTAGTAGTCATAATTTTACCCTCAATTTTAACCGTTTGCACATGGAAAGCTTACAATGGATTACAATTGAAAAAAATTCAATACTCAATAACTAAATTTGGTAGCGCAGCTTTACAAGTCAATGACTAAAATTAGAAATGAGTAATAACTAGAGGACTAAATCTCAAATTAACACTATATATTTTCCTTTGTAAATTCAGTAAATAATGCTTAACGAACAAAAATAATCCTATAGCTAATTTTTTTCTAAATGATTAAGAGAACCGAACTAAGAAAAGACCAATAACAAAGTGAAAGAAAGGGCAATACTTTTAAGGCAAAAGCATATTTTGATTCTCTTCAACCAAATGTGTACATTCCGTGCCAGTTAGTATAAATGTATTTCTCAACGAGCTTATGAGTTTCGGACTTATCACACTAAAATATTTTAGTCCTAACCCTAAAATTTATCGGTCTAATCGGGCCATTCAATACATCAATTTCGAATTAAGATAGACATCCCTACCTACAATTGTCACTGACAGACACCCACTTTTTGATGTGGCAAAGTGCCAAATCACAAACATGTAATAACTGACATGCAACAATCCCCATCACAAATATGCAATAATTGCCAGATTATGGAGTGACTATTTAATTTGTAAATGGTAAATGTATAGGTATGTAGCATGATTCATAAAACATTCACATTGGCTTGGTAGATATATAGCTTAATAGCAATTTGCAGTATAGCTAAGTGGCAAATTTGCCTCTTATTCATTGCTCTTTTAATGAAAATTCATGATTTCTCAATTCAACTGCATACATTTCCACTATTTTCTTTTCCTCTTAAGCCATTCCATCAACAGATTGAGGACATTCTTCCGTTTGGATCCTCATAACATCTATATAAGATTTACTATCCAGCTTTCGACCAAAGAAGCCTCTGAAATAATCTGCGACTCCCACTTTCCTGAACTTGGCTGGATTTTGAGGGGTGATCAAACTTGGAGCAGGACCCAATTCTGCGTCAAGTCTGGGGCTCAGAAATGTTGCAACAGACAGCCTTTCCTTTTCGGAGTTTACTACTGCTCGATGCTCAACGCTACTGTAAATTCCATTTGTCAGTATCTGCAAATGAACCAAAGAAAAACTGATTAATCAAACCTACCTACATATGAACTGTACTATTCTTTCATTGATTTTCAGTCTTGAAAATAATTTTTGAATTCATGAATAACCTCTAAAATATCCCCAATGTTGACGACGAAGGCATCATGGATCGGTCTAACAGGAATCCACAGGCCATCTTTCTTGATCTGGAGACCTTCCATTTCATTGAGTTGGAGCAGGATTGTAAGCCCAACTGAATCTGAGTGAGGATAAAGTCCTATGACTTTGTCTGGTTGGGGACAACGCGGATATTGATTCATCCTCATAGACTGCATCCCATCCTCGAACAATCCTCGTACATGTTCTTGCTCAATCCCCAGAGCTTTTCCTAAGTAATCAATGATTGTGAGGGCGAGATTTCTCAGTTCCTCTGCAAACATTTCCATTGTTTCTCTGCATGCATGAAACTCACAATTATTTCTAGCTTAATAAAAGCTAAGGGGGGATCAGAAAATACAGTCACACAGACCTGAATGGCAAAGGAATATTTGGGAATAGATTTGGTTTCCTCAAGTAAGTTGGGGAAGTGATAATATAGAACATGTCACACCAGTCAAGTTTTTGCTCATCAGAATGCACAAAAGCTTGTCCGAAGCCTTGAAGATCTCCTGCCTCTTGCCAAAACTTCTTCTTCTCTTCCATTGGGAGATTGAGGAAATCTTTTGTATCAGTTTTCACTTTTTCAATCAATGAAGAACTCACTCCATGGCTTATTAGCTGCAACCAACACAAATATTTAGTAATCTCAACATCGAACAAGGTATCTGTCCTCTGATCTTGTGACACTCAAAAGTTAAATTTTTATACTAATCACTAAATTCTTGTTGGAAAGTGATGAAGACAAACCTGAAAAAACCCCCATTCTTTGCACGCAATATCCAGCTTCTTCAGCTCCTCGGAGTCTCCTTGAAGCAAGTTTGACATGTTGATCACCGGAATTTCTCTCTGCGCCGGTGCCGAAGGGTCAAGATCATCACGAAAGTAACGTGGCGGGACGATTTCCGGCGATTGTTTGGCCAATTCTTGAACACAAGGTACTTGCAAAGTTCCCCCGAGTGTTCCTGATGATATACTTCTCTCCATGATATGATGCCCAACGCAAGTTTATCAGAAACTGTTTGATAGCACTACCTAAAGATATTGCTTGGATATATATATATATATATATATATATATATATATATATATATATATATAGGGAAGGGATAAGTGCATTTGTTGCTTCCCGTGCGGTTGTGCGGTTGATAAATGTGCGTGAGGTTTATACTTAATGTGCGTGAGTGTTGTTCTTAATGTGCCTGAGATTTGTACTTAATGTGCGTCATGTTAATATGCGGGGTGGTTGAATTTTTTGTGCAAATCTGAAAAGCAAGAGACAAAAATGGGTAGAAACAAAAAGGTGGATAAAAATGTGTAAAGTACTAAGCTGATTACCTTCTTCTCATTAGGGTTTTCAAGAAGAAGGTAATCAGCTTACCTTCTTTAACAAAAAAAAAGTAGAAAAGCTGACATAAAAGAGAGAGAAGAAGGTATTAAGAATACCTTCTTCTCTCTCCTCAATTATATGTAATTTTTTTTATTTTGTTAAATAATTAGATTTAAAATTTATATTATTAAATATAAATTATACCATTTTAAATATCTCATTGGGACGATCGAAACAAGACTAATATTGAATATATTATTATTATTATTATTAATTGTTGCATGCAATGTAGTGTACTGTAGTGTAGTGCACTGTAGTGTATTATTATTATTAATGATTATTATATTATTTTTATTTTTATTATTACGTGTATGGTATGTACTGTAGTGTATTATTATTATTATTATTATTATTATTATTATTATTATTATTATTAATGACACTAGCGTATTAGTTCTATTATAATAATAATAATAATAAAATTAGTACCGTAGTGTAGTGTAGTTATTATTATTATTATTATTATTATTATTATTATTATTGACAGATATACCGAAAGACCTGAACAGTCGAGTCGCATTACCGATTCAGAAAGCGAGCAGGAAGAAGCCCCAAGTACTATTTACAATTTTAAAATCTTTGTTTATGTGATTTTTTTTTTTTGAAAACTTTATGTTATTAATTAATATTTGATAAAATAAAATTTTTAAAAAATAAATTCGAAGTAATCAAAATTGCAAGGGTTGTGTTCTAATAAAATATAGAATTAGGAAGAACATTATCAATTCTTTAATTGCTTTGAAAATCATATAATTACATATATTAAACAAATTAATGGTGTTTGCAATTCTAAATAATTAATATATTATTAAAGAAGTCAATAGTTAATTTTTTTAAATAAACAAAGTGAAAAGAAGGCAAAGTAATTCCCTTCTTTTGTGACACTTTTTGGTCAAAGCAAGAAGAATGAAAGAAGCTATTGCCATTACCTTCTTTTCAAATAGGGTTTTGAAAAGAAGGTAATGTCATTGGTACTTTACACATTTTAGTCTAGGGTTTTTAATCAACACATTTTTGTCCAAGTCATGTCAAAAGTACACATTCTTGGCTATGTCCCTAATATGCGTGAGTTTTGTACTTAATGTGCCTGAGTATTGTGTTTAATGTGGGTGAGATTTGTGTTTAATGTGCCTGAGTATTTCAGAATTACGAGCTCAGAAGGAAGCAGAACAGAAACTCACGCACATTAACGCCCAAGCTTCTTGTTACTTCTTCCTTCAATTTGGCCATGTATTCTGGATTATTAGCTACCTTCAGTGCAGTTGAATGTTTATATAAATGACGCACTCACAGTAAAATTTGCACAGTAGCTAAGTGTGGATTTCTGTTGTATTATTCCCATAATTCTTAACTACAATAGCTCGCCTCCGCATCATCATAGAGGGGCATCATCATCATCGGGGAGGGAGCAATGGCTACTGGGGATGGGAAGAAGCTTAAATCTATATTTTCTGCTGCATTTTACACATTCACGCACATTAAGTACAAATCTCAGGCATATTAGACACAACACTCACGCACATTGAGTACAAATCTCACGCACATTAATAACCGCACAACCGCACGGGAACCTTTCACTATATATATATATATATATATATATATATATATATATATATATATATATATATATATATATATATATATATTAGGGACCAAATAGAAAGAAATTTTAAAAGTGTGAAAATCATCATTTTGATTCTTGAAAGGGTTTTATTGATGAAATTTTAAATAATTTGAGGATAAAATTGGTTGAAATTGAAAAGTAGGGACTACATTGACAAAGTGGAAACAATTGAGTGACCAAAATGTTGATTAACTCATATGAAAACTATATCTGAGGTGAGAACAAGAGGAGTACACACAAACTACGACACAAATACACACGTGACTACTATAGGGTCTCCATCGTCATCCAAACATGCGTGGGAGTAGATTGTGTGCATTTATAAAGCAGTAGTTCGCATGTTTTCACCTAAAGCATGGCTTTTGCTATGAAGGAGGCTTTTTCATGGGTTAAAGAGAAGCATAACGCAAGCGTTGGTTTATTGTGATTGCCAGAATGTTTGCCATTTGCTGAAGGCTTCGTTGCCGGATTATACGTATACATGCAGGTTGTGTTCTCGAGGAATGCAGGCAAATTCAACGACACGTTAATCATGTGTCTATCGAATTCATTTCTAAATCAGTGAATAAAGCTGCTCATGTCTTAGCTATGGCGGCTCGTTCTCAATCTGGTCCTATTGTTTGGTCTTTTTCAATTCCAAGTTGTATTGAACATTTGGTTTAATGAAGTTATGTTCTTGGTTTTCAAAAAAAAAAATATCAATTTTGGTCCTACGAGTATTAGGAAAATGACGGTTTTGGTCTACATGTTTAATGCCTACCAATTTTCATCCATGACTATTGTTTTAGTACCAATTTTTATCCAATTTTAGTACCAAAATTCATCACACCGGTCACTTTTCCATTTAAGACATGCTAAAATCTAAAAATTTTAAAGACATTTTTGTCATTTTCAACTTAAAATTTAAACATGAATAAAATGATTTAAGCCCTTAAAATCGATAACAATTCGCAATTCTCCTCTTCATCGTTCTTATTGCTGGTACATGATTTTGTAAATAATTACTCTGTATCGTTTTATTCATATAAATATCACTCTTTTTTTTTTTTATTTGTAATGATAAATACAGTATAACATTTTATATTTGTATAATTTTTCTTAGAAAACTAAGGGTGTCTTTGGTTCACACATGGGAATCGGAATCGGAAATCGGAATCGGAAATCGGAATCAGAATGACAATCAAATACTTGGTAATAATAATGGATTTTGGTGAAAGTATTTTCTATGTTTGGTAGTTAGGGTGAAATTAGAATGATTACCAATATTGATGTTTGGTTATATATGATCTTATAATGAGAATAAATGTTTTAAAAATACAAGAACAAAAAATCAAGATAATTTAATATAAAGATATTCAAAGCACCAATATGAACAAAATAAATAAATAAATAAATAAATAAAATAAAATCTAAAAGCACTAATCCAGATTTAAAAATCAAATTACCAATTAGGAGGAGAATAATGGAATGAAACACTTATTTTATTAGGGAATTAGTTTTCTAATTAAGGGGGTAATCAAATCTCATAGTAGTGCTTTAGAAACTTATCAACCAAACAATAACAAAGACTTTGATTACCATTTCTGATAGATAAACCCATGAACCAAACACGGAAAATTATATCATGCACCACGGTGCATAATCGATTATGCACCGCGCATCAAAACGACGTCGTTTTGTTTTGTTTTTTTTTTTTTTTTTGTTTTTTTTTCTTTTTTATAAAAAAAGACTTTATTATCAAAAAAAGGCCAAAGCCAATACAAAAAAATGGACTTAGGCCCCACATGGCCTAAATCCTGCTAACTAATCTAAATAAACTAAATAAAACGAGATTACATAACGAGGCCCCCGGGCTCTAACATGCATGCCCCAAGTCCCATACTAGCTATCACTAACCAGAACGCAGACAAGAGTATAAACATCAAGATGTGAAATAAGTAGCCTGTGAAGCTGCTCCGAAAAAGTGCACGCGCAGCCCAACTGCTTCACAGCCCACCATATAGTCCGAAGCTCAAATAGCAAGGAATAGACACCTCGCGTGTCACCATCATACTACCTCCCTGCCAGTTGCACTATAGCGACTACACACCATAATGCAGCGTAATCGGGCTGCACCACGACTGTAACACCTCCCTAGTGCTATTGGCTGGCCCGTAAAACAAGACATGCCATACAACAAGATAGATACATAGCTAGCAATGGCACGCAGGCCTAATTCGAGATACATAGCTAAAGATGGCACGCAGGCCTAAGAAAAAAAGTACAAGGTAAATCACAGGCCATAAAATCAATCAACATAGCACAAGGCAGCCAATAGCAGAACTCCCGATCAGCACCAGTACGAACCAGAACCAACCCTAACGGGATTAGCTACTATGGGCCAGCAGCAAGCCTGGACTACAGCCAACGGATTTGAAAAACACCTACCCAGCCACCGTTCAGCCCGGGCTAGGATGCAATTTTTTACCGCTTGCATCGGCGTTGAGACCTGGTCTGTCCCAAAAAATGCCTGCAAAGGCGAAACCAAAACAGCCCAAGACCAGTTCATGCCTCCGAGGCCAAAGAAATAGCACCTGCAAAAAAATAGAAACAAGATAGAACAACCAAGCATCCTGTTCCCCTGACCCAACTATAATTTCTACCTCGGGTGAGTGTTTAAGGTTATAACAGGCTGACGCGAACAAAAAGCAACCCCCCAAATAATAGCCCATCCCCCCCCGGAGTCCAGAAGGAACGCAGCTACTATTGACCAGCACCAAGCCTGACCAGGTCAACGGATTTGACTAGTCCTGCCCGGTGCACCGTTCAGCCCGGACTAGGGTGCCATGTTGTACCGCCAACACCTTACGTTGAGACTCAGTCCTGCAGGCAGGGCCTCATGGCCTCCAAAAGAACCTCACACACTCTCTGCTTTTAGCTCACATCCACTCTTTCTTTTACCTCTCCAACTCTCATTTTCCTCTAACTCACTCCATTCCTTTTCACTCCTTTCTTTTCATTCTCCTTTCTTTCCCTTATTCTTTTTTCTTTTCTTTTTCTTTTATCTTTTCTTTCTTTTCTTTTCTTTTCTTTTCTTTTCTATTTTTATTTCTTTTTCTTTACAAACAACAGCTTACAGCAGGAGTAATAGCACAATCACGGGGGGTCATCAATCTCAAAAAACACATAGGGCACATCATCATGTATCAGTAACGCGCGGACCCTAGGCGGCAGATCATTGAGGTTCCGAAAGATGGCCTCACCTGGCTTATCAACCACCCAATCAGCTAGTGCCTGCGCAGGCAGATTGGCCCTAGACGGGCACACAACAGCAGTAACTACCCCGCAGGAACACAGGAATCGAAGCCTGGACACCACACTATCTAGAATCCACGGCGGACGAACAGAGATATCAACATAGCTAGCTAGCTCCGCCCAGGTGGACTCTATATCAATCACTGTATTTCCCCCGGCCAGGCACCATTCCAAGCAGGAGAAAAGGACCCGGAACATGCCCCGGGCGTGCTCCCCCTGCCCAGACCACGCAACCCCATAGCAAAAACCACCCTCCTGGTTGCGCACCACGGCTGCAGCACCCCCCACTGCCGAAGACAGAGATAGATTAATCTTTAACGCACCGGCAGCAGGAGGAGACCACCTGACCGTCCTAACAACACGCCTCGGCACATGTGCCTCCAAGTATGCCACAATGGTCCTCCAATTAGAGGGCAGGATATGCTGCGTGGGCCACCGCCTAAACAAACATTCCGCCACTCCCTTTGCCACCCCACGCATCACTCGTGCAACACTGGGCGTGTCTCGGCCATACATACACCCATTACGGTGCTTCCATAGCTCCCACAATACCAGATACGGTAACCTACAAACAACAAAAGACAAAAGAGGGTTACGCGCCCCCCGCCGACCCCATCCCACAAACAAAGTCCTAAGACTCCGATGTCGCGAATAGAGGCCGAGGGACGCCAAAACATATCTCCAGACAGCTTTTGTTGTTTCCCCAGAATAAAAAAATATGATCAATAGACTCAGGAGCCGGGGCCGGACAACACCAACATCTCGAGACGATCACATGACCGAAACGAGCGAGGATGTCATCCGTGGGACGCCGCCCTCGGAACACTCTCCAAGCCAGGAAGGACACCTTAAAAGGAAGGTGCTTGCGCCAACACTTAGCTAAAAGAGGGTCTGGTGCAGTGGGCAGTGCATGCCTAAGAAAGGCCTTGGCAGAGGAATAAGAAAACATACCGTCGGACGCCAAGGTCCAGAGTGGGATATCACGCGGGCCCTGCCCTATTCGGGACAAATCCGCAGTAATCCCTGCATACGCCAAGTCATCGTGGTTAGCCAGATCAAGCTCACCATCCCGCACATAATCTAGGAGCAACTCCCGGGAGTAAGAAACCCCCCGGTGTGGATAAAGTCTGCCGAGCGGGCCCAGACCTGACTAGTTGTCCCACCAGAAATTTACCCGGCCTTGGAACAACCGCCAAGTCAGAACCCTCTCAACCTCATCACGTACTGCCAACATCCGCCTCCAGGTGTGCGAATCAGTACTCCGGACTAACTTAGCAACCGGGTGAACCCAACTGCAGTATTTAGCCCTCATAAAATCCGACCAAAGCGTGTGTTCTGTCCGGAAATTCCACCATAATTTAGCACTGGCCGCCCTCACCATCAAATCCAAGTCCAAGAACCCCACCCCCCTCCTTTTTAGGATGAGAGAGAGTTTTCCAAGAACTCCAATGATACCGGGCGTCCCCTGACTGTTTCCAGAAGAAACTAGCATAGCATCTCTCCAAGTCCCGTATTACTTGCTTAGGCGGTGCACAGGCCGAGAATAGGTGCAACGGCATGGCCTGCAAGACTGAGGATATCAAAATTGCCTTCCCGCCCTTTGAGAGCAGTCGGCGCTGCCAACTCAAACATCTGGCCTTCACTTTATCCACCACCGAGGCAAAGTAAATACATTTCTTACGGCCAATATACACTGGGCAACCCAAATAAGTAAATGGGAATTGATTATGCACACAACCTGTTGCCCTGCGAATCTGTTCAATCTCATAGGCCGGAGTACGAGGGTGCATGTAAAAAGCACTCTTCTGAAAGCTCACCAACTGTCCTGAAATCTCCTCGTACTCCTTTAACGCACCAATTACCTCCTGAATAGCTCCCAACCTGGCCGTACTAAAAATAATCACATCATCCGCATAGGCCAGGTGGTGAATATGTGGTGTCCCTGGCGGCTGTGTAAACCGGGGCACCGCAGTGCCATCATAAACCCGCGCAAGGTAAACTGACAGGACTTCAGCTGCAATCACAAACAAAGTCGGGGACAATGGATCCCCCTGCCTGAGCCCCTGTGTAGATGTAAAGAAGCCCTCTTTGACTCCGTTTACAATCACTGAATACCACACGTTAGACACAGCCCGAAACACCATATCTAACCAGACCTCGCTGAAACCCAAACGGCGCATCACCGAAGTCAGGAAAAACCACGATACCCGGTCATATGCCTTAGCCATGTCTAACTTAAGCACTATGTCCCGGTTCTGTAAGCTCAACCCATGGCACATCTCGGCCGCCAAAAGCACATTATCAGTAATAGACCGACCAGCTACAAACCCACTCTGCTGCGGCGACAATACCCGGGGTAGGACTGTAGCCATCCGAACTACCATGAGCTTCGTGATAAGCTTACTACTGAAGTTGCACAAACTGATAGGCCTGTAATCTGCGAACGTTTCTGGACTCGGCTTCTTCGGCAAAAGGACGATGGATGTGTGCGTGATAGCCCTGGTGAATTCCCGTCCCGCAAAGTAACTCCGAACCATACTGACAACATCATCCTGAATAATATCCCAACAGGCCTTATAAAAAGCCCCCGAGAAACCATCCGGCCCTGCTGCATTCGTAGAGTTCATTTTGCATTACCACCGCTTTCACCTCCTCCACCTCAGGCACGGCCGTTAAAAGCTCATTATCCTCTTCAGTAACCAAGCGTGGGACACAATCCAACCTAGCCAGATCAAAACCCCCAATCTCTGCGGTGAACATATGCTCAAAGAAAGAGACTGCCTGATTAGCAATCCCTTGCCTATCTTCCAACCACACGCCGTCACCATCCTTAACCCTGTGTATATATAGCTTACGCATGCGTGCCTTAACAACAGAGTGAAAGAACCGGGAGTTTCTGTCCCCATCCTGAACCTCGGTGATACGCGCCTTCTGCTGCCAAAATTCTTCCTCAATTGCAATCTGTTTTTGTAACAAAGCAACACCCTTTTTATATTCAACCAACGCAATTTCATCATCCGGGGGTTGCTGTAAGGCAGCTTCAAGGGTCTGAACACTATCCTCATATTCACGGAGCTTCAAGTCCATGCCTGCGCGAAGAAGCTCCCAAAGATCTTCGAACTTCACCATCTTCTTCGCCTTCTCCCAATCGCCATTGACCGAGGTCAAAGCCAAGGCCGCCTGCCTCCAATCACCTTTCTCCATCACAGTCTCAGCACATGAGGCAGCCACCATTGATGCCTGAACCATCTCTGCCTTGCGAAGACCAAAGTTCTCCGGCGGCAGCCTAGCTACGGCCTTAGCGGCTGGTGCGAGAGCACGGGCAAATGCATTGACCTCTGACGTCCGGCCTTCACACTGCTTCCCCCTCCCCCCTTCTGAGATCACAACCTCATCGGAGCGAAGGTCTGCAGCCTTAGCCAAATTTGCGCAATCGCGCGTCTTGTCGCGAACGCCACCACAAAACTCAGTCCGATCCTCCTTCAATTGGCATGTCTGCGCACGACGGCTCAGCCCCAACCCATCTTCTCTCATATCTAAGGGGCTGAGGCAACCCTCAGAGACCGGCAAAGTGGCCGGAGACGGTGCGCAAATAGTCGGAGGACCAAGGCTTGCCGACGACGCTCCAAACTGCCCATCTGCCGTGTGGAGGTGGCGATCAATTCCAGAAGACCCCCCTATGTCTCGTAGCTGCTCATGGTCACTAACAGAGATCGGAAAAGCCGTCGGAGCCGGCTGGACAGAAAGGCCATCGGAGCCCTGAATCGCCGGTGGACGCGAGATGGCCGAAACCCTAGCTTCGCAGTCGGACTTCTCCGCAAACCTCCAATCGCCAATCTGAGCATTCTGATCAGTCCCCAAAGGTCGCTGGACCTCTCCGCACTGTGGAGACGGCCCTTCAGAGGCATGGATGTCCAGAACCGCCGGAGACGACACGACAGTAGTCGAGGGACCAAATGTCGCCGGAATTTTTTCCGGCCTCCGATCTTCAACCTGAGCATCGCGATCGACCCCCTGGTGTCCCTGGATCTCTCCGAGGTGAACAACATGGCCATTGAACGCCGGAGAAGCCGCCGGAGCCGCCATGGCAGAAGTCGAGGGACCAAAAATCGCCGGCAAAGCCACCGGCCTTCGATCTTCACTCTGAGCATCGCGATCGGACCCATGAGACCTCTGGATGTCTCCGACCCTAACAGAAGGGCCACCAGAGCCCTGGTTCGCCGGAGACGAGGGATTGGCCGAAACCCTAGCCTCGCGATCGGACTTCTCCGCCAACCTCCGACCTTCGCGATTGTGATGGCGATCAACCGCCCTTGGCTTGACGAAGGCTTTGGAGGGCTTAGGGAGAGGATCGCCATTGTTGATGGCCTTGATCGCCTCCTTCGACAGTACATAGCCATGTCGACGCAAAAGCTGCGCACGATCTCGGAGCTCCCGCATCGTCCCTTCTATATTCCTAATCATCGTGACTCTCCGCTGCATCTTCCATTTTCCTATTACGTCCATAGTCCTGACGTCGTTTTGTTTAATAAAAAGAAACGACATCTGTTTCCCGTCGTTCCGCGCCCTACCGCAAAAAGTAACTCTGTTATTCAGTTTCATTTTGATATAACTACAGTTTTATTCGATATTTATAGACTCAAATATGTGAAATGTTATTTAATTTTATTTTATATACACTATAGTTTTATTAAAACACAACTACATGATCATTTTGATATAATTACAGCTTCATTGTATAATATGCACTCAAATATGTGAAATGTTATTCAGTTTCATTTTATATATATACACTGCATTTCATTTCACCACAACTACAGTTTCATTTTGATATAACTGCAGTTTCATTGATGATATAAAAATAATATGTGAGGCAGTGTCGGTTTAAATATACTGTAATGTCAGTTGGTAATTAACATACAAAAAATGCGCGCTCTGATAACACTTACAGCGCACCATTTCTTTACTTAAAGAAACGGCGCCGTTTTGACCGCAATGCACGTGCACCACAGTCCACGATATAACGACCCACCAAACACACCCTAATATTATCTTGATAGTGATAAGTATTATGACTATATTTTTCGTATTAGACTAGAACTCTATTTCGTGTCTTTATATTTGTATCATCAGACTTTGGTATTCAATACAACACAATCTATATTCTCATCTGGTATCAGTTTCCAGGTTTTCTCTCACGGAGAATCTCGGTGCTAATGACGAAGGATCTATTCGTTCTTCTGAACGGACCATTACCGAGACTTCTCCCGTGCCTGTTGGGAATAGCCTCTCATCAGCTCATCACTTTGTTTCGCTCAAGCTTACTGCCCGGAATTATCTGCTTTGGCGAACGCAGATGCTGCCGTTTCTGGAAGGCTAAGGCCTTCTCGGCTTTGTGGACGACACTTTGCCATATTTGACTTCGTTGCCGGTGGAACCATCGACGGTGGACAGTGCGCAGGCTACAACAGCGATGGCCGATCTCTCGGCCCGTCAGTTGGCATGGCTACAGCAGGACAAGGCGATCCTGTCTGTGACACCCCATGTTACGGTCTTCAAATCCGGATTAATTATTCAAATTAATCTCGTTAACAAATAGTTAAAAATGATTTAATTTGATTAGAATTTCCTTAATTAATTAATGTGGTCCACAATGGATCGTGAACCCTTGCCTGAACTAGAGCCTTAGGCCTGTTAGGAATAAAAAAAGTGGGACGTACCATTCAGATTCTAAATAGGATTTCTTAAACATATAAATAGGGGATTAGAAAGCATTTAGAATCTCTCTCACCTCTCATAACTCTAATACACGAATTGCCCAAGAAACCTAGCTAGAGGTATTCCCCACCACCAAGCTTAGGGAAATCAATCAGAAGGAAATCTTGGAAAAGAACCTTAATAACCAAGGGAGGATTCATTAAGGCTAAGAGGTAACCCATGTCTTACAAAACCTATTTTCCTTGCTATTGTTTATTGGTTAGCTCAGTTGAATGTATGATTTTGTATTTGTGCTTTGTTAGAGCTGGTCTTTAGGAATTTGTGATATGGATTATTGTTATTCTTGACATTCTTGGTGGCCCTGTGTGTTTTTGGTATGTTCTCGTATTTAATTATGTTTAGAGCATGTCCTTAGGGTTTATATTGTAAATCCTGTTGTTGTGATGTCCTTGCTGTTCTCGGGTGGGTTTATGCATGCTCGGATGTTGATTTAGGGTTAGGGCTTGTTTTTAGGGCTTTGCATATAGGTTTATTAATGATATTGAGGTTCTTGATGCTCTTAGATCCTTATGTGTTTAATCTTGAGTCTTTGCATTATTAGGAATTGCTCTTAGGGTATAATTGTGGTGTTTCTTGGTTTAGTTTTTGTGGTTCAAGTCCATGTTGTTGTTGATATGTGTTGGAATGTGTTTGGACTGGTTTTTGGATACAATTATTGAATTCCTGGGATGGAAAAATGGCCAAGGAGCCTTCGCACCAGCGGGGGGACGAACCCCCACCTGGCCACCCGCCGGTACGGTCACCCGTACCAGCGGGTGGACGACCACTCGCCGGTGAACCCGCTGGTATGCGGCCGTCCATCGACGGGCAGATGGCGGGTGGTTGACCACCCGTCGTTCCGCCCGCTGGTACGAGCGGCGTCCAGCGGGCGGCATGGTGTGTTGTTTTACCCCGTTTGGTGTTTCCCCTGTGCCCCATTTGGTGTTTATGAGTCTCGTGCAATGTTTTGGGTACCGTTTGAAGAGTTGTGTGAGGTGGTTATTGTTGTTGTTGAGCTTTGATTGTTGTTATTGTTGTGAATTGATTACCGTTGTTGATTGAGTGTTGATGGTTGAGGTGTGTCATTGAGCACTGGTTGTTGTGATTGATTTTTCCATGATGAGAAATGTGATGTGATCGGTGGAAAGATTTGTTGGTGGTTAGCACAACGAGTGCTTGGTCATTGTGCTATAGGCACAGACCACCATTGATTAGTTTACTAAAGGCAGAGATCAAGTTATTAAGCGCTGCGTTGCCATGTCATTGTGATATAGGCATGACCCTTTGATTATTGTGTTATAGGCACAAAGCATGTGTTAATGGTACTGCGGCGCTATCAGATTGGCGGCTTTGTTGGCGGTATGTCGGTGGGGAGCATGCGTGCTCTGGAGGAATAAGGGAGGCGTTATAAGGGTGGCCTGGAGGTACAGGTTGGAACTGATATAATGATGGAGAGGAGTACAGGTTGGAACTTGGTATAAGGTTGGAACATGGACATGTGTGTTGTTACTGTGTTGTTTGTTGTTGAGCCTTAATACTGTCTGTTTGTTGTTGAGCCTTGTTATTGTCTTGTTTGTTGTTGAGCCTTGTTGTTATCTTATCTTGTGATCTAAGGATGCATGCTAGTATCTTTATGGTGTTCATAATGTCAACTTGTTGTAGTGTCTTGAGTCTTGGTCTTGGTTTTAAAGCTAGTGTTTCTTACGGTTATATATGTATTCCAGTCTCAAAATGATTTCCTATACTTATACATATTGTACTCAATGCATGGGAGTGGGTTACTCAGCATTATTTGCTAACGGTTGTTACACCATATTTTTTTTTAGGTGTAGATTAGTAGCTTCGGAGTGCGCTAGATTGATGCGAGGACTTAGCTTAGATAGTTGTAGTCTTAGTTGATGGCCTGCGTGCCTTTTCTTGTATTTTGAATATTAAGCTTGAATTATGTTCTGTTTAGTTAGTTAGCCTGGGCATCTAAGTTCTCAAGTTTGGATGTGGCATAGCACCCCGACTTTTATTGTGTAGTCTCTGCTCTGTTTGGATAATTAATGTTAGAGTACCTTTATTTCATAAGCTTAAAAGTTTTAAAAATTTGGGGAGTTACAGTTGGTATCAGAGCCTAAGTTTGACCATAGGATAAGACCTTTAAGACGAGACTATAGGATATTAAGCTGAAACTCTAGGTGCTTAAATATTTAGGACTTAAGAATTCTAGGACGCGCGGTGAGGTTGTGAGTTTATTTATAGCTTTCCGTGAAGTTTCCTTGCTTGCCCTTTTTATTTAACTCTCTTTTGACACCAAGGTAAGGGTGCGAACCCCTGACTCCCATCTAAGATAGACATTAACTCTGTAGAAACTAAGATGGCACCACCGCAAAACCACGAGACACCCGCTCGCGACACGTTTACTCAGAACCTACAACAGTTGACCCAGATCGTCCAGACTTTGAACCACGCCATCGTAGCTAGCAGTGATCGATCCCCACTAAACGGAGATCGCAACATGGCTCACCGAATCATGAGCCACAATCTCCATACCTTCGTCGGGGAGGAGAACCCCGCGATACTTGAAGAATGGATTCGGACGTTTGACATGATTTTCGAAGCAACGGATTGTCCAGAGGAGCGTCGAGTCGGGTCGGCATCGTTCTACCTCAGGCACGAGGCCGACTTGTGGTGGACGCAAGAATGACCAATATATAGACAGGAATCGGGTTTCGATTGGCAAGCCTTGAAAACCAAACTATGGAAATGCTTCTACCCCCCGCATATGCGAGCAGCCATGTATGAAGAATTCCTTCATCTAAAACAGGGAAACACCAAAGTGGTGGAATACCATAAAAAATTCCTGGAGTTGGATCGTTTCGCGTATGAATTAGTTCCTACGGAGGCAACCAAAGTAGAGAAATTTGTTGCAGGACTCAACTTCGGAGGTAGAAAAGCCTTGACCGTGAATAGACGCAGAACACTCAACGAAGCCTACACCTATGCGGCCAGCTCTATCGAAAACAAAATACCCCTCAGGGAGTTTTCGAGGAGCACAAGAGGAAGGTCGAGGGAAGCTCGATAACCCCGCTGTCGGGTGGTCCTCCACCCGCTGGAAAATGTGTGTGGGTCGTGATGTTTTCCCTCGTTTGTTGTTTCCTCGGGTTGAGGAAGAAATCAGACTGCAAGAAAGTAAGAATGCAGGCGGTTCAAAAGTCATCGGGGCTTCAGGTTCTGTCATCAACTATGTTGATGAAGGCAAATCATGTGGGAACCATAAAGGGAACGGAAAGTAAGGAAAGGCCACAAATTCTTCAGAGTTTAAGAAGAAAGGAAAAAGGGAAAGGAAAGGCATCTGTTTCATGTTGGGTGTGCAATGGTCCACACTTTAAAAAAGACTGTGAAATTTAGAAGAAAAGAAATGCACAAATGGAAGGTAAAAATTCTGGTGATCATGGCCAGGGATGTGGCTAATGGAAACAAGGTAAAATAATTAATCTTGTTTCTGATAGTACTGAAAACTTCATTGCTATGATATCTGAAATTTGTGTCATGCAGACGGATGACTCGTGGTGGGTTGACACTGGGGCATCTAGACATGTCTGCAAGGATATAAATCTTTATAAGATTTATAAAAGTTTAAATGATGGTTCAAGCCTGTACATGGGAAATGATTCCATGGTGAGAGTGAAAGACATTGGACAAGTTGAGTTGTTGCTTACTTCAGGAAAGAAGTTGACACTCACAGATGTGTATCATGCCCCATATGTTAGAAAAAATTTAGTTTCTGGCATTGTATTGAACAAGTGTGGTTTTAAACTTGTTTTTGAAGCAAATAGATTTATTTTATCTAAGGTTGGTACATTTGTAGGCCAAGGCTTCTCATGTAACAACATGTTCAAATTAAATATTAATAATGTTATTGGTTTTGTGTATACAATATGTTAATCTTCATTATGGCATTTTCGTTTATGTCATGTAAACTATAAACGTTTATCTATGATAGTTAAAGATGGATTAATTCCATCCTTTGATTTGAACATGGAACAATGCAGTACATGCATGTTAAACAAAATAACTAGGAATCATTTTCCTAATATAAAATCAAATTCAATTTTACTTGAATTGGTGCACAATGATATGTGTGATTTTCATAGCAACCCATCTTTGGGAAATAAAAAATATATAGTCACATTCACTAATGACTATTCAAGATACTGCTATGTGTACCTCCTGCATTCTGAGGATGAAGCGTTAGAAAAAAATTTAAAATATTTAAATTGGAGGTGGAATTGTGACAAGCCGCGGATCGCTTGCGGTTCTCATTTTAATTCGTGTTGTCAAAAAGATTTTGGTATGAAAGGGTCGTGTAAAGATGTAAGGTGTAAAAGGGATTAAAACAGGGAGTGAAAACCACCCCGAGTATCGTTCTCAAGGAATGACAACTTGGAAGTTGAGAAGAAGGTACGGTGAGGTTGATTTAGCGTTTGAGTGATTTGATTCAAGTAAGGTGGAGTAAAGAGTTGATTGATAAGGAACGAGGAATGAAGAACTTAGAAGAAATAGGAAACAAATAAGTGAAAATGGGTTAGGATTGTGCTCCAATTGCATTGTGTGATTGGTTGCTCCCTAAAATGAGAGGTAATGGTGATTTGAATGTGAGTTACTAGTCAAGAGGAACATCTTGGTAGTGCACAGCCGATTCGGTCTATACGCCTCTCGCAGGAATTCTCATTCTCTACGAGGCAATTTAACGAACACCTTGCCTATGTTCCTTCTTGGGCCGTTGTCCTCTCGGATCTAGGGTGGGGAATGTAGAGGGTCAAGAGGTCTACCTAGATTTAGCAATCTCTTGCCTAAATCTAGGAATCCAACATCAACCAAGGAGTTGGGCCCCTCTCCAAGAAAGCTACAAAGATCTCCCTCAACAACAAGACATCCATAACATCAACAATCAATCACCACAATATGGGAAATCAAAACAAACCCATCAACACAATAGCAATTTTCATAACAATCCCAATCCCTAGAATTTTAGCCTACCATCATTAAGATCAAGATCAAGCAATTGCAGAATATGCAAAATAAGATATAAGCAATAAAGATTAAGTGGTAGATTTCACCAAAATACAACCTAGATCTATTCAATAGCAAGGAGGAAATGAAGATCCAAGCCACAATTGCTCTAAATCTCCAAATTTTCTCGCAAATCCAAAGGTTTTTGGCTAAAACCTTAGAGAGAGAAAAACAAATCTAATCTAGATCTAAAACTTCTCTCTAAAAACTCTGAAAAATCTCTCTAAAATTCTGTAACTCCCGCTACAAGAAATCTGAAATAAGCCTTAAATATGCCCATTTTCATTCGGTCTCCTATTTACGCACGGTGTCACACCGTGATGCCAGCGTAAATGGGAAATAGTCTACCTCCGCGCTCAGCTTCGTCCGACTTCATTAATGCGGATTTACGCAGGTCCTCACATCGTGAAGCTTTCGTAAATGGGGAATAGTCTCTTACGCTGCTCTCACACCGTGAGGGTGGTTGTAAATGGGAAATAGTTCTTCTTTTCTCTTCCTCACGTGCGTGGCTTGTGACTTGTTTGGGTCCTCGTGTGTGCTCTTTTCTTGGCCTTGATCCTTTTAGCCTCTTCTGCCACTTTTCTTGCCCAAAAACACCTATAATCATGCAAAATACAATTGAGAATGTATCTTTGCGCTAAACCATGTTTTTAGGATAAACTACCCTCAAGAGCAAGACTTTGAAGTGAAAAACATGCAAAAACACTTATAAAAGGATTCTCAAAACTAGCATATTTTGACGCTTATCACAAGTTTCCACACTTTAGTTTGCTTGTCCTCAAGCAATTTTACTTTAAAAAGCACTAATAAGCTCAAGATATGCTCTAAACAAATTTTTGGTACACCACATGATACTTTCAAGGAATGTGTGCTAGACTAGCGCAATAATAGAATCCCTTGTATTATCATGCAAATGTGTAAATCATGCAACAGTCAGCAATTCGTGGAATATTTGAGAAAATTGGTCCCCTAAGAAAGTACAAACTTTTTAAGCAAAATGGGGTGACTCACTCTATACACCACCAATCAAGCATGCAATCCATTGTGGGAACGATGTATACATACCAACTCATTTCCGTCCTTATACGCCAAGACTTAACACAAAATAAAATGAAGTATGGCATGAACCTCTCTCGGTTGTATGTCTTAAAGCAGGCACTCTATCTTCTCATCCCCTTAGAATCGTTACCAGGCGACCCGACTTCACATGAAGCTCCATGCTTTCTCGAAGATCAGTGTTATGGGTGCCTAATTTCCAGCGGGGTGGCTTTCCTTCTTCTCCCTCTTCTCATCTCCTAGGACACCGCCATTGGGGTAATCGACTTCACGTAGTGCTCTATGCTTTTTCGAAGATAGTGCAATGGAATTACCCCAGACCCTAGCGAGATGGCTCACCTTGTTTCTTATTCTTGAAAAATTGGATCTATGTCCAACGGATTATGCCGAGCAAGAAAAAGTTTTTTGTCTTGGTTCGACCTGTCGTCACATATGAAATAATGGACGGTATAACTTTGGCCACACTCCCCCCCCCCCCCCCCCCCCCGACCTATTGCATGAAAGAGATAATGAGGGAGTGACCATTGATTTAGGTCTTTTGCCTTTTTCACTTTCTTCATTTTTCTACAACTTCAATCCCTCAGCCTTTTTCTGGGGTTTGGGATTTACACTGTAACACCCCAGATTTTCAAGACATTTAAAACTTATAATAATGGTAGAATCTTATTAAATCCCAAGATATAAATACAAGCGTTCGGGGTGCTATGCCACACCTGGGCTAGAGAACCCAAGTGCACAGGCTAACTAACTAATATCCTCAAAGCGTAAATACGTAAACGTGGCACGCAGGCCAAAAGGGAAACTATCTACTTCTAAGTTCTAGCGCACTCCAGTGACTTAATCTTCTGTGCCTGAAAGCCAAATATATCTGTTCAGCGAGAGATGCTGGTAACCCACTCCAACGCGTTGAAATACAATACATATAGAGATATATATAGATATACGAAAACCATTTTGAGCATGAAGATATATCCTACGAACTCTGGCTTTAAAACCGGGAATGACTCGACAGGTAAGGCCAGACACAAGCAACAGTTATAACGAGCATATGCAGTTCACAACAGATAAGGCAGATAGGGCAACGCATAAACAATAACCACAACCCAACGTAAACAGTCCCCAACATAAAACCCGTAGTCACAACCTTCAAGACACTCATTAATCACAACTCATCCACATCACAACACATAACACACTTTGTTGGCGCCACAGGACCAATCGCATGCCCATACATGAGGGTCAGCGCATATAGCTCTGACACGGCCCCGCAGCACCCTGCCCCGTATCGCAACATGGAGGGGTCGATCGCAACCGACCGATGAACCGCAGCTCATCATAGTGTTTGATCGCAACCAAACAGTGGACCGCAGCCCAAGAGAATGTCATCTGACCGCAGCCAGGAAAAAGGACGAACCGCAGCTCGTATAGAAACGTTTGATCGCAACCAAACGGTGGACCGCAGCCCAAGAGTATCAATCTGACCGCAGCCAGCTTCTGAACCGCAGCTCAGGATAACCAATCCGATCGCAATCGAATTGGGGTAACACACACACATAACACATAGCAAGCACATGCAACCCACATTACACATTTGGAAGGGGGAGAAAACGTATAACAAAACCTATGCGTGATCCATCACATACTAAGAATAGTCCTAAGGGGTTCATACTTCTACCACCTAGGTCAACGGGATACCAATTCAACTAGCATGCAACATAATAGACTCGTAAACCTACGAACGACACCCGAAATATCAAACTAGACATAGGCACGATGAACGGAGTCTGTTGGGACACCACGGGGATCGGGGGAACATCAAACGGGGAAGCCGGGAACCCAAGATGGGGGAATTTCCAGCGGGTAGTCGGTGGGTGGGGGGCCACCCGCCGGCTGCCCGTCGGAATTACTATTCCGGGCAGCGGGTCGCCGGCGGGCAGCTGCCCGCCCGCCGGCTACTCGCTGCCGGGCGGTGTTTCTCGGCCGTGGGTAGGTGGCGGGTTCCCTATCCCCCACCTACCCCCCACTGACTCTTTTCATCACTTTTGCGCCCCGGGAACCATTGTGGAACCCGAAACCATGCTTAGACATCTTACAACGCAATTAACGACAACACGTAGACGATTAACGGATCAAATACGAGAAACGAACGACACATAACCTATCATGCTCTTCTAGACATAATCAACACCCAAACATGCAATTTCCCCACCCGATAATCCAAGAATAAGATCATACGATACAACCTAGGGTTCTAATCACTTTTATATCAACAAGAATACGGTTCGTCTTCTAATTGCAAGATTCGGTAAGAATTACACATAAGCATCAAGAACACCACACAATTATCAGGAACAACACATAATCATCAAGAACTCCATATAATTATCAAGAACACCATAATTATCCAGAATCTCCCAATATCAAGATTATCAAGATCCCCAATGGGATCATCACATCAATTACCAATAATAATCATCATAACTCGCCAATACACAATAATATGGGGAAACCCTAAGGGGGAATTATAACTATGAAAATAGGTTTTGTTAAGACATGGGTTACCTCTTAGCCTTAATTAATTCCTTGGCTATGAAGGATCTTTCTTTAAGCTTTCTTGATTTCTTGATTTCTCCTAAGGGGATTCTTGGAACTCTTTGGGTGGTGAGAGATTATTGTGGTGGGGATTCTAGGTGCCTCCTAAGTTCCCTATTTATATATTTAAGACTCCTAGTTAGGGCCTGAATGGTATGGGTTTACTAATTCTATTCCTTATAGGGCTAGGGCTTGTTTTAGGGATAAGGGTCCATGGTCCATAGTGGACCATATTAATTAAAGAGGATCCTAATCATAATCTGAATAGTAAAAGGCCTACTTCCTTTATTCCTAACAGGCTTAAGATTCTTATTCGGGCAAGGGTCCACGGTTCATGGTGGACCTTACTAATTAATTAAAGGTAAACCTAACATAATTAAATCATATTCAATTATTATTAACGGGATTAATTAAATAATTAATCCGGGATTGAAGGCCGTAACACGGGGTGTTACACTCTCCCCCCCTTACGAGAAGCTTCGTCCCCTAAGCTTGGAAATCATTGCAGGGTTAACGAGTCAAGAGAAGAACCGTGGTCCTATAGAGAAGGTATTCCACGGGGAAATTGTATACTTGCACGCCTATGTGTGTTGGGTTTTTGGGAACGATTAGGTTTACAGGGCTAAGAGAGTGGGTTTCAAACTTGAGGACACGGTGAATTCAGGAATTAGGATCGAGTTTTCGAGGTTGCAACTTAGGTTGTGAGGTTGCCACTTGTATGGAATCGTTAAAGCATGGGATTGAGAATGGGGTCTGAAGGGTAGAAAGGGTTTTGAAATAAGGAAGGGGTCGATTTTCCGAGGGAGGGAAAGGAATTCGGCTAGGATGGGTTAAGGTTTCTCGATCCCAAGTGAATAATCTGGTTAGATGCTTTGATCACGATGCGCCGACGAGCTGATGATCCTCCTTCCTTGGTGTTGGTGCTTGCTTGACTTTAAGATCCTTGGTAGACCTTGCTTCCTAGGCTAAGGTTTCATCCTTCTCTTCTTTCTTGAGGGAATTTCCCGTGGTGATTCAACACTTACTTCTTTAATGCGCCCAAGGTCTCGACCGAGTTGGGTCAACCAAGCCAATCTCTAAGGGCGCTCTTCCCAAATTCTTCCCAAAGTCTCTTGGGAGTCGATGGACTTTGGGTTGAATTTCTCTTCTTATTGAATTTCATCTCCTCTTTAGTGGATGAAATTCTTAGTAAGACTTCATGTCTTACCCGAGGTTCGGCATTGTTGTGCCCTATTTGTGTTATTTTTAATGATGAAGGTGTCCTTGCGTGCCCTTTTTCTTTTAAAGCGCAGTCGGTTACCAAATCTCGTTGGGGGATGACTCGGCGACTTTACGAGTCACCTCATTTCCTTGTGGGTCCTTAATGACCCTTGAAGTCTTGGCGCGAATGTGTTCTTCACCCTTTTGCTTAGCACCATGGGCTACGTAGTTCTTGATTCCATACAACTTGTAAGGAGTCCTCTGATTTGCTCGAACGATGTCCATGGTTTGGAGGAGTCCCGTCCCTCCTTAGCATTTTGACTTTTAAGGTTTTCGTGGGTTCTTAGTACGAGTTCCCAACTCGCCTCCTTGGTTTGCGCAATCCTTTACGCCAAACATCCCTAGTCGGTTGTATCGTAGGATCCGATTTCAATTACTCGTGCAATGTAATTGATTGTGATTTCCCGATGGTGTCTCGTGCGTCAAGGTCTTTTACGTAGGACACTATGTTTGGGTGGTCCATGGTTCCTTACCCAAGACTCACATTCCTCAATCGAGGCACACAAGTGCGCCACAAATCAATAAAATGAGGGGTTAAGAAATCAGCACATTGTACCAGTGGGCGCGAGGTGGGCGGTCGTCCGCCTGCCAAGCTCCTGCCAAGGACCTGCCAAGGTCCCGTCAAGGACCCGTTGGGGACCCGCGGGAAAGTGACTAGGAATAGTCAATTCCTTCGGGAAAGACCCCAAAAATGCACAGATTCATGTCCTGACAAGTCCCATGCCCTTGTGCACAATAAAAGGGACTTGGATACATAGGATGACCCATCGTACAATGTTCATTGATCCTTAAGCACGAGTTCTAGAGGTAGATATACATACATACATATATATATATATATATATATCTATGTTTTCTTGGTCTGGGTTTAAAGGGGTGTAAGAAGTGCAAGGGCTAGGTTTCAAAGTCGAGGGGCGGATATGGTCGATGTCTCAAGGTCATAATACAGGAAGGAAGGTTGCCACCTTGTACGGGTTTGTCTGTAATGAGGGATCAAGAGCGAGGTTTGGAGTGATAGGACGGATTCTTTAATGAAATGGTACTTGATTGGCAAGGGGAGGGAAAGGGGCTAAGGACTCTTGGCTTCGAGTGATTATGCCTGTTTGGGGCTTGGTTGTGGCGTGCAGTCGAACTAGTGATCCCTTTTCCTTGGCTTTGTTTGATTCTAATATTTTCGTTTGATCTTCTCTTCCCGTGTCGAAGTCCCCTTCGTCTCTATGGCTTCCAGGGGAATTCTCGTGATGGTTTCCGTGTACGTTCCCCTCGGATGTCCAGAAGTCTGGACCCAGTCGGTTTAGTGGGTCAAACCCCTAGGTCTTGACTCCTAATCCTTGCCGAGGGTTCTTAAGGGTAAGGGGGGTTTCGGGTTAGTCTTTCTTGTTCTATTGGGTTTCATCCCTTCCTTGGTGGATGAAATTCTTAGCAAGGCTTTATGTCCTCCTTGAGGTTCGGCCTGTTGCACCTATTTGACGATGTTTTCTGTAGCGAGGGCCCCTGACACATTGAACGTATTTGTTTGCCCGCTCTTGTCAACGCATGGCGTTCTTCGGTGGCGTACGTACAGGCTATGGTTTCTCGTGAAGCCTTCACGGTTTTCGTGCAAGGGTGGGGTGATACGTATTCGTAACCTCCACCTACTTCGCCGATTCCTATCTAACAACTTATTTTAATATTGAATCAATGAATGTCGGTTCTTCACGCCCCTGGGCAGGGTAAGGGCCTTATGCTGATCTACGGTTTTTAACAGGGTTTCCAAACGGAGTGGGGATATGAACTTAGAGTAAGGGCAATAACAATTTAGGGTTTCCGAGGGTTTGGGTTAAGCGCAACAAAGGGTGAGCAAGGTCATGACGGTTGCGAATTTGCTCTTAAGGTAATTAAGGATTCGGGGTGGGAGTTTTCAACCAATAGGGGTATCAAGATGCTGGGGTTTCAGGGCGGATGATATTTTAAATTGGGGTGGTGGGGTCGCAAGGTGTCGCGATATACTTACCTTGCACCCAAGGATTCGACTAATGGTGTCGTTCCTTCGCTACTTTAATAGGTGTCCTAGTTCTCCTTCCTGTTTGTTGTAGCCGCAACCCGGGTTTGCCGAGATAAGGCAACTTGTCGGAAGGTGCATGTCATTTTTCTGACTCGGGGGTTATCGTGGTTACCCTGGGTTGGTGCGTATTGCAGTCCATCCCTTTTAGCAGTCCTGACTGTAACGCCTCTTCTTAGTAGTCATCCAAATCTTCCTTTTCTTTGGTCAGGGTCCTTGTCAAGTCTTTTGACGGGAGTTAGGACGAGGCGATTTATCGGTTAAGTGTACGTTACCAAGTTGTGGAAGTAAACTTAACTATTCGCTCCCTTACCTGGTGTGGTAAGCGTAGGGGGAGGTTCCTTTAAGTTAGAGAGGGATGAAGTGAGGGGAGGTTATGTGTAGGTTTCACAATCTCACTGCGCGTCCTAAGATTCCTGGATCCTATGTTCCTAAGTACCTAGAGTTCAAGCCTAGTGTCCTAAAGTCCGGTCTTAAGAGTCTTATCCTAGGGTCAAACTTAAGCTCTGATACCAACTGTAACACCCCAGATTTTCAAGACATTTAAAACTTATAATAAAGGTAGAATCTTATTAAATCCCAAGATATAAATACAAGCGTTCGGGGTGCTATGCCACACCTGGGCTAGAGAACCCAAGTGCACAGGCTAACTAACTAATATCCTCAAAGCGTAAATACGTAAACGTGGCACGCAGGCCAAAAGGGAAACTATCTACTTCTAAGTTCTAACGCACTCCAGTGACTTAATCTTCTGTGCCTGAAAGCCAAATATATCTTTTCAGCGAGAGATGCTGGTAACCCACTCCAACGCGTTGAAATACAATACATATAGAGATATATATAGATATACGAAAACCATTTTGAGCATGAAGATATATCCTACGAACTCTAGCTTTAAAACCGGGAATGACTCGACAGGTAAAGCCAGACACAAGTAACAGTTATAACGAGCATATGCAGTTCACAACAGATAAGGCAGATAGGGCAACGCATAAACAATAACCACAACCCAACGTAAACAGTCCCCAACATAAAACCCGTAGTCACAACCTTCAAGACACTCATTAATCACAACTCATCCACATCACAACACATAACACTCTTTGTTGGCGCCACAGGACTAATCGCATGCCCATACATGAGGGTCAGCGCATATAGCTCTGACACGGCCTCGCAGCACCCTGCCCCGTATCGCAACATGGAGGGGTCGATCGCAACCGACCGATGAACCGCAGCTCATCATAGTGTTTGATCGCAACCAAACAGTGGACCGCAGCCCAAGAGAATGTCATCTGACCGCATCCAGGAAAAAGGACGAACCGCAGCTCGTATAGAAACGTTTGATCGCAACCAAACGGTGGACCGCAGCCCAAGAGTATCAATCTAACCGCAGCCAGCTTCTGAACCGCAGCTCAGGATAACCAATCCGATCGCAACCGAATTGGGGTAACACACACACATAACACATAGCAAGCACATGCAACCCACATAACACATTAGGAAGGGGGAGAAAACGTATAACAAAACCTATGCGTGATCCATCACATACTAAGAATAGTCCTAAGGGGTTCATACTTCTACCACCTAGGTCAACGGGATACCAATTCAACTAGCATGCAATATAATAGACTCGTAAACCTACGAACGGCACCCGAAATATCAAACTAGACATAGGCACGATGAACGGAGTCCGTTGGGACACCACGGGGATCGGGGGGAACATCAAACGGGGAAGCCGGGAACCCAAGATGGGGGAATTTCCAGCGGGTAGCCGGTGGGTGGGGGCCACCCGCCGGCTGCCCGTCGGAATTACTATTCCGGGCAGCGGGTCGCCGGCGGGCAGCTGCCCGCCCGCCGGCTACCCGCTGCGGGGCGGTGTTTCTCGGCCGTGGGTAGGTGGCGGGTCCCCTACCCCCCACTGACTCTTTTCATCACTTTTGCGCCCCGGGAACCATTGTGGAACCCGAAACCATGCTTAGACATCTTACAACGCAATTAACGACAACACGTAGACGATTAACGGATCAAATACGAGAAACGAACGGCACATAACCTATCATGCTTTTCTAGACATAATCAACACCCAAACATGCAATTTCCCCACCCGATAATCCAAGAATAAGATCATACGATACAACCTAGGGTTCTAATCACTTTTATATCAACAAGAATACGGTTCGTCTTCTAATTGCAAGATTCGGTAAGAATAACACATAAGCATCAAGAACACCACACAATTATCAGGAACAACACATAATCATCAAGAACTCCATATAATTATCAAGAACACCATAATTATCCAGAATCTCCCAATATCAAGATTATCAAGATCCCCCATGGGATCATCACATCAATTACCAATAATAATCATCATAACTCGCCAATAAACAATAATATGGGGAAACCCTAAGGGGGAATTATAACTATGAAAATAGGTTTTGTTGAGACATGGGTTACCTCTTAGCCTTAATTAATTCCTTGGCTATGAAGGATCTTTCTTTAAGCTTTCTTGATTTCTTGATTTCTCCTAAGGGGATTCTTGGAACTCTTTGGGTGGTGAGAGATTATTGTGGTGGGGATTCTAGGTGCCTCCTAAGTTCCCTATTTATATATTTAAGACTCCTAGTTAGGGCCTGAATGGTATGGGTTTACTAATTCTATTCCTTATAGGGCTAGGGCTTGTTTTAGGGATAAGGGTCCATGGTCCATAGTGGACCATATTAATTAAAGAGGATCCTAATCATAATCTGAATAGTAAAAGGCCTACTTCCTTTATTCCTAACAGGCTTAAGATTCTTATTCGGGCAAGGGTCCACGGTTCATGGTGGACCTTACTAATTAATTAAAGGTAAACCTAACATAATTAAATCATATTTAATTATTATTAACGGGATTAATTAAATAATTAATCCGGGATTGAAGGTCGTAACACGGGGTGTTACATACACTCTCAGCTCACATAAAGGCTCATCTTTTGCCCCATGTCACACAAATATTCATTTAATTCCAGGTCTTGCTATCTTATCTTTCTAGGTTGGATAGTGCATACTCCCACGTCGAGTTTGTAACACACCCAATTTTACCAAAATTTAAAAGCTTAAACAAGATACATAAAGCTAAACATTAATCATTAAACAACGGAAGCAACGTCTAAACACGGAAGTGATATGCCGCACCTATATCAAACATAGGTGCATAGGCAAACTACTAAATAAACCACAACAGCTAACCGTTAAACTAACTAGACTCACAGGCCATAAACAACTAGAAAAGCATAAGGAGCTACACTAGGCTACTACGGTCCACCCGTCAGTGAAAGATGCTGGTAACCCACCAATACGCGTTAAGTATCATAATATATAGATGTAAGCAAAACCATTTGAGACAGAGGAAAACATTATATATCATTTTAAAACCAAGAGAGGGAACATCAAGGGACACAACCCAACACTCTCAACAAAGACCAAAGACAACCACACTCAGCAAGGCAATAGAACAACAAACGACATACTCAGCAATAGATACTACCTACCATACTCAAGGTAGGGTTAATCATAGACATGCTCATAATCAATAAAGCGAGGTTCATACTCACAACATGTTCCAAGCCCATATAGGACATAACCTAACCGAAGCATACATCAAAGAGTCATCTCAACGACCCGAATCATAGTGGACCAGTGTGGAGGACTCCAAATCATCAATCACATACCATAGAGTCATCGCAATGACTAGGAACGCAGCCTAATGGAAATAGATCTAGCAACTTTAAATGTACACACCCCCCATTGAGATTCCAAGCTCAACGGGTTAGTTACTATCTCTGGCAACAAGGATAAGTTTCCCAAGTTGCCCACAAGCCATAAGTATCCAAATGGCAATCCGGAGCTTTAAACCCACTACCGGATCAATTTACACATAAGTCCCCACACTGTCCACTTCACCAATTCAATCATCTCATCACATCCAAATCCAACATCTCAACAAGAGTCAATACACACGGAATCTAGAGATACAACAAAGCATAGATTCCACACAAGGTGTGTACAACAACGGATAAGCTCAACAATAGCTTAATCACAGACTGATCAATAAAGTACCACATTTATACAAGATCACATCAAGGGATTCAATCAAGAGGTTTCAATGAAAGACATGAAACGAATACTCAACAACAACAATGGACTTCAATCCAATACCAACATGATTGGTAACCCAAGTTGGGTTGCCAATCCTCAAAAGGAAGGGACAAACAACACACACTAGCATCAACGACATCATAACTAGCATGCACATCAAACGGGCAAACCAAAATGGTTCCAACGAACCTTCAAGACTCATATTAGTCCAACGAATTTCAAGGTTGGATCCTTAGCACGATTCAAGACACCAAATCTTAACATGGATTCCTAAAACATCATTCTAGACATACGAAACATCAAGAAGACTCACAAAAGCTCAATAATCCAACAACGAGAGGTCAAAACATCAAATACCAAAAGGAAAGAACTACCGGAAAACAACTCCCCGCCATCATCATACACGTTCCCCGCGGGTGGGGCCACCGGTAGGCCACCACCCGTGGTCCTGCCCACGGGGTACCATCCCACAAAACCACGTTCCCCGCGGGTGGGGCAGCGGGTAGGCCACTGCCCGCCATTCCGCCCGCAGGGTACCTCATGTACACCACATTTTTCCCTTTGGGGAAATTCATCTCCAAGGTCAAGTTCAAGTCCAAAACACCCAAAACCTCACACACAACAAAGATATGATTTGAACCCAAGAATAGCTCAAAGAAAGGCATTCAAGAACCCTAAATACAAGCTCTAAACATGCATTATCACAAGATCATGCATCAAATCTCACAAATACACCAAGAATCATCAAATAGAAGCCAATAATCATTCATAGCAATAGAAAATAGATTTTGTAGAGCATGGGTTACCTTTGAAGACCAAAACCTTCTTTCCTCTAACCCTCCTAGGCCCTACTTTGAAGCTCTTCTTCCTCACAACCTTCTTACACAAGCCAAACCACAAGAAAACACCAAACCTATATAAATACACCTTAAAGCTAACTAAAAACACTAAATAACTTTAGATCTTACCCCTTCCTATGCTTGGGAGGTAGAAAGGTGGAATCTTGGATTGAATCTTTGCAAGGCTAGGAATATCTTCTTTTAGTTTGGAGAATAAGCCAAGATTTCTTAGAGAGAAGGTGGAGTGTTTAGGATTTGGCTAGAAGATGATGGATGAAATGTGTGTCTTGCTAGGGCAAGCTTAAACACCAATCATGTATGAAAGGACAAGTTTACCCTTACTAAAAGGCTAGGAAGACAAAAGGCAAGGTACAAAGCACAAAGCAAAAGGTACTCATGGTTGACTAAGGAATTAGTCAACTTCTAGTCCCTTGACTATTAAATTTCCAGATTTTAGGAAAGGAATTCATCAAGAAAATTAGGATTAATTCTTCAATTAATCCTAATTAAGGAGTCGGATTTTCGGGGTGTCACAGAGTTATCCGATCCAAGTAAAATAAGAGGTGAACTATCACGCAAACATGCATCAAAAGTAACCCTATAGGGTTCTATGCAATTCCCTATGGTGCAAAAGAGGTAATTTTCAAAGATATTCCAAAAATTAAGCTGACTAAGGCATCATGAAGCACATTTTCACAATAATGCAACCAATTTCATTCCTCTCTAATCATATGCAACTTCTATCATTCGTCACATGGTACGCAAAAATTTCAACTTTTAAAAGCACGAATGTGCGTCCTTTCCACACTTTAAAACAACATCGTCCTCGATGTTCATCAAAGCGGATGCAAGGGTGGGAACATGAGCGGGTGGGTAAACCATGGTTCCCCTTTCCACACTTTAAAAGTAAAGTGTGGGTTGCTCCTGAAGTTCCATAATACCCTAAACTAAGGTTTCAAACGGTGGTCCCTTTCCATACTTTGAAAATAAACAATGGGACTTAAGGGACAACAAAGCATGCAAATGATAACATCTAACCACAACTAGCACAAGAAAGTACCTTTCCACACTTTAAAGACAAAAACGGGGGTAGAGGTAAAGGATTAGAGAGAAGAAACCCCCCTCTATTTGTAAGAGATTTCCTCAATCTGTCATTAAGATTCTTTTCCCCAGCCCTTTTATGGACAACACAGATTGGCACTAAAAATTTTAGTGGCAAAGATTCTAAACAATTAAAAGAATAGATGTAAGAATGAAACACATTCTTACTGTACCTGTATAAATAAGCTCACCAGATAGATAGGAAGAGGAGTCCAAACACTTATTAACAATACTCAAAGATAGTCTAAAACTTAAGCAGAATAAACCAGAAGTTCAAGCAGAATAAAGTAAAGCAGTTAAACAAAGTGCAATGAAAATAAAAGGATAGGAGCGGTACCCCACGCGTAGGGTATCTAAAGTCTAAATAGTAATCTGAGAACAACAAGTCCAAGGATCCAAGTGTCGGATGGAAACATAGGTCAAGTGGGACATCCTGCGAGTCAGGGGAATTTTCCCTGAAGTCTTGCGATGCAAGCCCTCAACTCTGCAACTTGTGCCTGCAATATCTCGATTTTCCTAAACTGATCATCTATGACATTCTGCTGCATTTCTATCAGATTTAGGTGTCTTTTCATCGTCTCATGCAGGTCCCCTTCCATCTCAGTCACCCTTTCCATTTGTGCCAAGTAAAGTTGGTACATGAGAGTTTGCAAAGTTGTTAATTTCTATGGCAGTCACGTACTGATGGGGCAGCAGGGGAAATGCTGATCTTTGAGGCGTTGGATTAAGAGTGGTTTGTTCATTTCTCTAGGTATGTTGCCCCTGAGCACTTGACTCTCCATCCTCTTGCTTCACCATAGATCCTACAAGATGGAGTAACCACCCGTTCCACACCAACAATTTTAGCTCAAAATTTATAGTAGATACTCATATGTTCACTTACAACTTACCCATACACTTAGCATCATATTCTTGTCTAATAACGTTAGAAAAATAACAATCCCAACCATACCATTAAATATTTTCCCCAAAGCCAATTTAGTTACAAGTAATATCCTTATTCCATTCCCATTAACATATGCATTTCTAACCAACAATTAAGACTTTCAAGAGATCATCATGCAATGGTTCACTAGATCGTTAAGCAATTATCTCACAAAAAACTCATGCTTGCTCACTCAAAATAGTTTAACAATTAATCCACAAGGTACTCAAAGCAAATTTTCAACATTATTGCCTAAATTTCTCCAAATTGTTATGCAAAATTCAAGAATCTAATCCCCCTCGTAATATCATGCTTTTCACAGGTTATGAACGGTGACACATTGTTGATAAACCAAATTGGCATTTTCATTGATAGCATGGGCTTACACAAGAAACATAGGCAAACAATTCCAAATTAATGGTCAAAAGTCAACACATCCCAATTTCTTGCATTTTTTGAACATGGAATTTTGCAATGTAGATGTTCTAAAATCAAACTAAAAGCATATAGGAGTCATATTAGCATCTAATTTCATTATGCTTTCAACAATTTCAACATTCCATAACAAAATCAAGAAAACCCAAATTCTCCTAATATTCATACTAGGGTTTAAAAATTCCAAATGGGTTTCAACAAAACAAGGTGGCATATACACAATTTTCACCATTAAAGTGTTTACAAGAGTACATAGAAGCATTCTAAGGCATTATTCAAACAAATAAATCAACAAAACACATTCTTCCATGCAACACTTTGGTAAGAAAGAAAAGCTTGATAAAAAGGTAACAATGGAGATTTTAGAGATTACCTTGGTGAAGAGCTAGAGTCTTCTTGCTAATAAAGCTTAAAATGGAAGAAAAGATGAAGATTGGAGTGAACCTTGCGTAAGAAAACTCTCTTTTGCGTGAATGAAAAATAAAGAGTGTGGGGCTTGGTTGGGGAAGAAGACAACTTAATAAAAGAAGGAGAAGAAATCAAAAATGTTGTAGGGTTCCCATTCGGCTACCCATTTATGTCACTGTCACGGCATGACAGTGTGCGTAAATGGGAATAACTCCCTTGCTGCACACGTTCTTCGTTCTTATCTCCAATTTACCCCGTGGTCACGATGTGAGGCTTCGGGTAATTGGGAAATAATTCCCTCTTTTCCATCGGGCCTTACGCGTGATCACGGGTGTTCTTCTGCTTGGCCTTCTTCGGCTGTCCTTGTTTTTTTTCATCCCTATTATCACTTCATGAATTCTTGTTCAAGTTAGCCCTCAGAAAGATTTATTCAAAAATCTAAAATTGCAATAGACAAGAAAAATAAAAAAGAACTTAAAATAAAATCTTAGGTTGCCTCCCAAGCAACGCTGCCTTTAACGTCCTAGCCCGACGTACCCCTTCTAATTTCTTCAACCATTTTCATCATCAGTTGATTGCATGCATACCTACTTCTTTCTCCAGACAAGTTTTCCTGTTTTTCCTGAGCAATTGGTCTTGGCCTTTCAACGGTTTCTTCAATAGCCATGCCAAATTTGGCCTCCTTATTGCCAATGCACAAGGTGAGTTTATCTACGATCACATCTGTCACAGCTCGGTATGTAGCCAAAAATGGCCTTCCAAAGATTAGCAGCACATCCTCGCGCTCCTGGCCTATATCTAGTACTACAAAATCCACGGAAATCACAAAATCTTTGATCCTGACTGACACATCTTTCACTATGCCTCTCTGTAGCACCCCCCAAACAAGACCTATATAAAAGTCTTAACACATGCAGATTAAGCGACAAAACTAGCACAGCGGAAGATTAAAACGAAACTGGATAAAAAGAAATCCAACGGGGTGTCACGCCACGTCTACCAAACACGGCAAACGCTACGGCAAACAATCTGCAAGTGTGTACATCTATCCCAAAACATCAGTCTAACTACATCGGCGCACAGGCCACAAAAGCAAGGATAAAGGTGCTAAGCTACCAGGCTCTAGACATCGTGCTCATTAAACATCACCTGAAAGATACAAAGATAAACATTGGGACGACGCCCGGTCAGCGAATAATGCTGGTAACCACCAATACCGTTAAGTATCATAAATAGATAGATATAAGTCATAAAAACCATTTTCGAAACGGAATACATATAAATAAGTCAAAACCAAGATCAACTGTCAACACAAGACTCATCACTCTCAAGGAGAACACGGGAACACATCCCAAACCACAAAGGTTAACCACACGCAAAGGATAAAGACTCACCCAACGGCAACACATGCCAAAACAACACAAGCCTCCGTGACTACAAGACACGTCACGAGAGAAGATCACACAACACATGTAGAATCCAATAAATCACATATAGGTAAGCAAAATAGGTTTTGTAGAGCATGGGTTACCTCTTGAAGACCAAAAGACTTCACTTTACACCACAACAAGCTCTCCACAAGGCTTACTTTCCAAACCCACTTCAAGATCAAACCAAAAGATCATAAAGATCCTACCTTTAAGAAAAAGACAACTAAGATGGAACCAAAAACACAAGATGAACTTAGATCTTACCCTCCTAGATGCCCAAATAGGTGAAAGGTTGAATCTTGGAAGCAAATCTTGGAATCTTGACAAGGGTCTCAACTTGGCTTGGAGAATAAGCTACACTTCTTTTCTAGAGAGAAGGTAGAACTATTTTTCTAAGAATTGTAGGGAATGAAATGAAGAAGTCTTCTAGGTTAGGTTACAATACTAACTCTTGGTGAAAAGACAAGAATACCCTTACTAACCCTTAGAAAGTGTAAGGAACAAGGGAACTCCCCGCAAAGCACAAGGTACAACACAACTTAAAGGTTGACTAGTCAAATTCTAGTCCTTGAGTATTAAAAATCAAGATTTTAGGAATTAATTCCTCAAATAAAATAGGATTAATTACTCAATTAATCCATGGATTGAATGTGGATTTTTGGGGTGTCACATCCTCTCCCCCTTCAAAGAAGCTTCGTCCCCGAAGTTTGGGTACGACGAATTAAAAGCGAACGGTGAAAAGGAAACGAAATTGTGACAAGAAGTTCAAGAACAACTCTTTTGGTCAAAGACTCCAAAAGAACTCACAAGTATTCCAAAGCAAAGAAGTTTTCCAAAGCAAGAAAGAATGCATTTCAAATTCAAAGATTGGCAAGAGGTTAACAAACGGATAGATTGAGCGTCAAGAACTCTAACCTCAACACAACTACCAACTTCTAGACAACAACCAAGAACTAAACTACTAACTCCAAACACCACTTATCAAACTAGCTAAACAACAAGGCAACAAACAGAACAAGCAAGCACACAAAGCACACAACAACCTATCACCAAGCTAACAACGGCTAAGAAAGAAACAACAAGGAAAAAGCGAACGGGATTACCGCAACACAAACTAAAACTCCTCGCTCTCCTACTCCTCGGCCTCTTCGGACTCCTCTTCGTCTTCGTCCCTGTAGCTAGAACTGGCTTCAATCTGGTCCAGCCTCTGATGCACTGCGACGAACTGCGCCTTCACAAACGCAAAGCCCTCGGCGATCATGCTGTTTTGTTGACGAAGCAAGGTGACGACGTCGTGCTCCCTCTTCGTGCGAGCTTCCTTCCTTCTCCGGCTTTCCTCACTGTCCAAATCACTTTCTTCAGCTTCGGTGGCCTCCGGTGCTCCTACATCTTCTTCTTGGTCAGCTTCCTCCTCAACTTCTTCGTCACTGCCCAAACTCTGGACTGCGAGGCTCAACTTCCCGGCATGGATTCCAAGCTCAGCAGCTAACTCCACCCTCTCATCAGGTGCTTTCCTTGCAACCTCTTCAAGCGTGATGTACTCACCATCATCCAACCAAAACAGATTACAACTCCGGAGATTGGTGGTATCCAACACCATCTTTCCCACGGCCTTCGGGAGACAACCGTCCACACTAACACCTTTCTTAACCAAGATCCAACTCAACACCATCCCGTACGGCAAGCTTTTCCGATTGTGATCCCGGCAAAACACCATGTGTTGCAGCATCAAAGCAGGCAGGTTGAACTTAACCATATTCTTCAGACAGAAAGCAAAGGTGCACTCCAACTTACCCAACAAACTGCTCTTGTTGTTATTAGACAACAAACAATCTGACACCAACATCACCAAGATCCTTTGCTCCGCAGACAACCACTTCCTTTCCGGCCTAGAGGCTTGAGTGAAACCACTTGTATGGCCCAACAGATAGCTCAAATAGTCACGGTACCCCATGGTATCCGTACTAACCCAAGAATGACCACTGTACTGAGCCATTCCGGTAGTAGACAAACTCAACAACTGAGCCAACCTCTTCTCAGACAACACAACCTTCACACCTCTCACCTTAGAGGTGATCTCCAACTTATTGCCCTCCTTTATCACAACCATGTGACGATAAAACTCTTTCACCAAACTCGGGTAAGTCTCGGCCCTTATGGCGAGAAACCCATCCAACAAACCTTGATACCTAAGCATATCCAACAAGGAACTAGGAAAAGATTCCGGATCAAATGCTTTACCTTCAAGAACGAGGTAATGGGTATTCACCCATTCCGCTTTCCTTTCCAAACTTGACCTTCTAGGCATGATTGAAGATGATCCAAAGCTCAACAAAAGGACCCAAGGCTTCCCCTCTTTCTCTTCTCACTCTCGCTGCTCTCTCTCTCTCTCTCTCTCTCGCTGCTCTCTCTCTCTCGTTGCTCTCTCCCTCTCTCGGCGACACGGCGACGCGACGGCTCCGGCTACTGCGACCGCGAACGACGGCGAGGCGGCGGCTCGGCGACGGCGGGGCGACGGGCAGGTGGTGGTGGCGGTGAAGCTACGGGGAGGGGTGGTGCTGGGTGGTCTCACGGGTAGAAAGTAAGGAAGAAAAAGAGAATTTGGGAATTTAGGGATTTGGGTGAAATTGGGGAAAAGATGATTTAATTTGGGGATTTTGGGTAAAGTGGGAATTTATGGTTTAGATGGAATTAAAATTAGTTAAGTTTCAAGAAAGATAATTGGCTCAAGTAGTTTAGAGGTTGGGTTGACAAAAATTAAGCTTGGGTTCAAAACTCAATGGTTATAATTAAACATTAAGTTTGGCTTTTAAGCTACACAAGGAAGTGTTCTTGGTAAGAATTTTTGCTATTTTCCAATTCAAAGAATACTTGGAAAATTAAGGAAGTGCACAAGGAATTGTTGTAAGAACAACCATGTACAAGAGTTGATTGCTAACTTCACAACGAAGCTCATATACCAACTAAAGAAATTGCTTAGCAAGAAGAGTCTATACTAAGCCTCAAACGAATTGCTATCAAAGAAAGCATACCAAGGATTGCCAAGCAAGAGACAACTATGAAACACAAGGTAACACTCAAGATACAATGAACATGATGATTCTGGAGAAACAAACAAGGATAGGCTAGAAGAAAGGGGTTACCTGCCACTTCATCCTCTATCAAGCCCTCCGACTCAGCCTGAGAACGCACCATCACAAAAACTCTTCCGGGTGGCCTAGCTCCGACAGCTCCGCGACCTGAACTCTCTCCTAGTGCTCCTCCGGCTCTCGGGGGTGGCGGCAACGCTCTCTGACCGGCAAGTTGGGGACACTCCGCGACTCTGTGACCACGATCCCCGCATTGGAAGCATCTAAACGCCTGGCCATAACAATCATGGCCCGCGTGCACCTTCCCACACCTTCGACAAACAACTGACTTAGCTTGATCCTAATGCTCCACTCTGATAGGTCCTTGAGAAGAAGATGACACGACCTTAACTTGAAAGCTCGGTCGGGGTTTCTTGAAGGTGGAAGAACCTCCGCTCTCAACTCTCTTCCTAGCTAACTCAAACGAACCCCTCTGAAGCTGCTGAACAAGATACAGATCCGCGGCACACAGATACGCATCCTTAAGGGAACTGGGCCTGCTCACCGTCAACGCTTTTCGTGCCTCATAATTCAGACCGGCAACGAAACGCTCAACCTTTGCAAGCTCTGTAGGCACAAGCATCATCGCGAAGCGCGCCAGCTCTAAGAACTTCTTGTGGTATTCGACCACAGATAAGGATCATTGCTGCAGATGAAGGAACTCATCAAACATGGCGGCTCGCACATGCGCTGGGTAGAACCTTTCGCGCATTCTGTCCTTGAGCGCGGTCCAATCAAACCCAGGCTCTTCAAGGAAGGTCAGACCTTCGTGGACCCACCACAGATCAGCTTCTTGGCAGCAGTAGAACGTTGCCAGTTCTACTCTCCTTTCTTCAAGGCAACCCACTACGATGAAGATCTTATCAAACACCCGTAGCCACTCTTCTAGGACTACAGGGTCTTCCTCGCCAGCGAAGGTTGGCGGCTGATGCCCTGACACCAAACGACCTACGTCGCGATGTCCAGCAGGGGGAGGAGGCGGCACAGCTTGATTGTTGTTCAACAAGGCTTCACTGAGCGTCTGCATCGTCTGCGTCAGCTGATGGAGATTCTGAGCGAGCTGCTCGTTGGTCGGGGTCTCCGGGGTGCGAGCGCGAGGACGAGGAGTCATCGCAAACTTCTACAACAACAACGAGATTACCAAAAAGAGCAAACAGGTAGGACAGAAAGCAACACACATCTCACCGCGCAACCTAGAGTCCTAAGCCTAACACTTACCTTCTTAAGGTCGCTTAGAGGTCTCAAAACACACTTAACCACTTAGAAAGTCTAGACTTAACTCTTCCTATGCTCTGATACCAACTGTAACACCCCCCAAACAAGACCTATATAAAAGCCTTAACACATGCAGATTAAGCGACAAAACTAGCACAGCGGAAGATAAAAACGAAACTGGATAAAAAGAAATCCAACGGGGTGTCACGCCACGTCTACCAAACACGGCAAACGCTATGGCAAACAATCTGCAAGTGTGTACATCTATCCCAAAACATCAGTCTAACTACATCGGCGCACAGGCCACAAAAGCAAGGATAAAGGTGCTAAGCTACCAGGCTCTAGACATCGCGCTCGTCTAAGCATCACCTGAAAGATACAAAGATAAACATTGGGACGACGCCCGGTCAGCGAATAATGCTGGTAACCCACCAATACCGTTAAGTATCATAAATTGATAGATATAAGTCATAAAAACCATTTTCGAAATGGAATACATATGTATAAGTCAAAACCAAGATCAACTGTCAACACAAGACTCATCATTCTCAAGGATAACACTGGAACACATCCCAAACCACAAAGGTTAACCACACGCAAAGGATAAAGACTCACCCAACGGCAACACATGCCAAAACAACACAAGACTCCGTGACTACACACGTCACGAGAGAAGATCACACAACGCCGGCTTTACAAGCCCTCGCAACATCACCCATCACGAGTTGGTATGCCTCCCTTATGCCCTGTTCCAACCTTATGGCTACCCCCAACCTTGTACCTTCTTTCCAACCATTACCTCCAGGAACCCCTGTACTTCTTAGTCCAACCTTATTCCCCCGGGATCGTCGTCCCCCACCAACAACCACCAACGAACACCACCAATCACGGCAACACATGCCCGGATAACACATGTTATCCCCCATAAACCTGGACCCATCACTCAGGCCACAACTCCATAATCACGTCACGGCCACCACGAGGACCACTGCAATACCTTGGTGACTAGTGTCCCATACCACTAATCGTGCAATCCAGGTAGAGCCACACACGCACCACAACTCAATAAGAGTCAAACAACGGATCACAACGAAGGTATGAAACATACTCAATCAAGGAACGGGTCACAGCCCAACGACAACAACGATGAATAACGCAAGTCATCATCAACCAAACGGAAGGTACAAACCACACACACGCTAGCATTAAGATAACAAACTAGCATGCTTATCAACGGGGAAACTCAAGATAGTTCCGAGGAACACACGAGACACCTCTTGGTCCAACGAAACATAGTGTTGAACACTTAGCACGATTCAAGACACCAAAGTCCTACATGGGTACCTACCATATAGTTCTAGACGTACGAAACATCAAGGAGACACTCAAATAGTTCCACAAAAGAACAACGGGAAGCCAAAAGACCAAATACCGAGTCAAAAGAATCACGGGGAACAAATCCCATCTCAACGCCATCGTGTTCCCCGCGGGTGGACCCACGGGTAGGCTCCCACCCGTGGTTCCGCCCGCGGGTACACAACTCACGAGGCTTATGTTCCCCGCGGGTGGAGCTCGACCCGTTATTCCGCCCGCGGGTACAGCTACCTGTGCAATATAATCCCTTCGGGGATTTTCTTCTCCAAACACAAATTCAAGTCCAAAACATGCCAAATCTCACCAACCACAACAAAATGACTTGAACCATGGAAAATGCCAAGCAATGGAACAAAGACACCCTAAACACAAGCTCTAGATATGCAATATCACAAGACAAATGCATAAACCCTCACATTTCATAGCAAAACACATGTAGAATCCAAGAAATCACATATAGGTAAGCAAAATAGGTTTTGTAGAGCATGGGTTACCTCTTGAAGACCAAAAGACTTCACTTTACACCACAACAAGCTCTCCACAAGGCTTACTTTCCAAACCCACTTCAAGATCAAACCAAAAGATCATAAAGATCCTACCTTTAAGAAAAAGACAACTAAGATGGAACCAAAAACACAAGATGAACTTAGATCTTACCCTCCTAGATGCCCAAATAGGTGAAAGGATGAATCTTGGAAGCAAATCTTGGAATCTTGACAAGGGTCTCAACTTGGCTTGGAGAATAAGCTACACTTCTTTTCTAGAGAGAAGGTAGAACTATTTTTCTAAGAATTGTAGGGAATGAAATGAAGAAGTCTTCTAGGATAGGTTACAATACTAACTCTTGGTGAAAAGACATGAATACCCTTACTAACCCTTAGAAAGTGTAAGGAACAAGGAACTCCCCTCAAAGCACAAGGTATAACACAACTTAAAGGTTGACTAGTCAAATTCTAGTCCTTGAGTATTAAAAATCAGGATTTTAGGAATTAATTCCTCAAATAAAATAGGATTAATTACTCAATTAATTCATGGATTGAATGTGGATTTTTGGGGTGTCACACTCTCGGATACCGAATGGTTCCATCGGCAAGTTGGATTGTCAGGCAGGTCGGAGTTAGTGCAGGCATATTCAATTTATCAAGCGTAGATGAAGGCATCACATTTATAGACGATCCTAGATCAGCTAGCGCATTCTCAAAGAAAAGATCTCCTATTGCACATGGCACTACGAATGCACCAGGGTCACCCTTCTTTCTAGGGCATCCCCTTTCAAGAACTTCCGAGCATTCCACACTGAGGTGGGCATGAGACTCCTTGCGAATCTCTTTCCTTTGCTTAACCAGTTCTTTCAAGTGATCGGTCAATCTAGGTACTTCTCTTAATGTGTGCAAAAAAGGCATATTGACATGCATTTTTCTCAATATAGCATTAAATTTACGTTGCTGCTCCAGCTTAGACATGTCCACCATTCGCTGGGGAAAAGGAACTTGAGTTCGGTAACAAGCTGTTGCTGTTTTGGTTCTTTCCTTTGCTTCTTCCATGTTTGTGGTTTCCTTAACCTCTTTTCTTTAGGCAAATTTTTCTGGTTTGTTGTTGGCGACTTCTTCCTCAGATTCTTGACTGACCAAAATTGCATTAACTCTTTCTCTAGGATTGTTTTTCGTCGTACTAGGTAATGATCCAGGCAGTCTTTCAGTTACCAACTTCACCAGTTGTGCAATTTGTATCTCAATATTTTTGAATGAGGTTTGTGTTTCTTGCCTCATGGCAGCCATGTCCTATCTATACTCTTGAGTGATTTCCTGCATTAATAGAACTCTGTCATTTTTCATTTCTTGAATTGCTCAGGATAACTTCTCATCAAACGCTCTGATATCCGGTTGATAAGGTTTCATATCGATTTGGGAAACGTGTGGTGGTCTGTAGAGAACATTGTTACTTCCTCCGGAATGTGGGATATCGGTGATTGAGCCTCTTTCTCTACTTTGACCATAGGCAGGTCTACCGCCTTGCAAGTTTTTGGGGTTTCCCTTGCGATTGTCCTCCTTGATTCCATCCTTGAGTGGGTTCCTAAACGTAATTTCCTCCTCTAGAGTTTTTCTGATATGTGTTTCCTTGCTGTCCATGAACATACGTTATCTCATTGGTATCTCCTGTTACGCTCGGTGAAGTGCAGATAGCTGTGTCATGTGCCCCTTCACAGATATTGTAATATAGAGCAAGAGCCATACACGGTTGATTTTTGGCTTCCATTTTCTGAATCAAACCTTGCAGTTTTTTAATCTCATGACTCATGGCTTCAACCTTCGCATTGTGTGCTATGTTCCCAGATACTTTGTGCATCCCTGCCTTAACATCTCTTCTATTATACCCAAAGGAAGTGTTAGAAGAAATCGTTTCAATCAGCGCCTCAGCGTTTGCGGGTGATGACGACACAAAAGCGCCACTGGAAGATGAATCCAAAAGAATTTTACTTTCATCAGTTACGCCTCCGTAAAAAGAACTAATTATATCCCAAGGATGCAGCAGATCGGGAGGGCATTGTCTACGCAATGTCTTAAATCTTCTCCACGCCTCACCTAATGATTCAGTCGATCCCTGTTTGAAATTTTGCACTTGTTTGCACACCTTCATCGTTTCCGTGAACAGGAAAAATTCATTCATAAAATCTCGATTCAACTAGCCCCATGATGTGAAATGTTCATTGTCTTGAGAGTCTAACCAAGTCTCAACTTCTCCAATAACAGAAAACGCAAACAAGGTTAGGCGAATGATGTCTTTCGGGACTCCATTCGGCCTAAACATGCTACAAGATCTAATGAATCTGATCATATGGGCATGCAGATCCTCCAAACGTAATCCATTGAAGGGATCGTTCTGTACTTGGTTAATAACTAAGGGATGGACGGTGAAATTAATCCCTTCCATAGGTTGAATGTAGATGGAGTTATGCATCGAGAATTCGGGAGTCATGTACTCCGCTATGGTCCTCATGTGTCCTTCTCCTTGTGCATTATCTCCTACATTCCTTCTTTTCGCATATCCAGGTACTCCTTCATCGAGTCTAATGTTGTTGTTCAAGTGTTCTCTCGGTTGAGAACCTTCAAATACATTTACTCCTAGTTGAGGTTGATTCTGTTGTTGTGCCATTCCTGGCATTGGTTCTTCATTCATTCCTTGGTTGTTTACCGCACTGGTGGATGCCATTTCACTTTCTGATCTTTGATCGTCTTCGGTCCTCATCCTTCTTCTAGCAGTTCTCTGAATTTCTGGATTCAAAGGAAGTAATCCTTGTCTTCCTCGTGATCGGGTGTGCACCAACTTCTTTCTCAAGATTAGAAGAAATGGTGTAGCTAGAAGTAACCACACCTGGGTAAAGAAAAGAAACGAAAAGAAAAGAAACTTGAATCGGGTTTCAAATGGGTGTTTTTCCACATTTTCTCAAAAACTCAAGCTACCATTTGTCAATCCACAGCAACGGCGCCATTTTTGACAAGCCGTGGATCACTTACGATTCTCATTTTCATTCGTGTTGTCAAAAAGATTTTAACATGTAAGTGTCATGTAAAGATGTAAGGTGTAAAAGGGAATAAAACGGGGAGTGAGAACCACACCGAGTTTCGTACTCAAGGAATGAAAACTTAGAAGTTGAGCAGAAGGTATGGTGAGATTGATTTAGCGTTTTTAGTGATTCGATTCAAGTAAGGTGGAGCAGAGAGTTGATTAATAAGGAACAAGGAATGAAGAGCTTAGAAGAAATAGGAAACAAATAAAGGAAAAATTGGTTATGTGACACCCCGTAATCCAGATTCGATTATGGGATTAATTAAGTAATTAATCCTAAACCAATTGGTATTTTAATTCCTAAAAATCCTGAAAATTCCATAGTCGGGGACTAGCAATTGACTAGTTAACCCCAAAGTCAAAGTTGTACCTTGAGCTTTGAGAGGAGTTCCCTTGTTCCCTTGACATTTTAGTAAGGGTATTCATGACTTTTCACCTTGTGTTAGTAATGCAAGCTAACCTAGTAGACAATCCTCATTTCTCTCCTTACGTACACTTTCCAAACTTTAGCTCTATCTTCTCTCTAAAAAGGTAGATAGCTTTTCTTCCAAGCCAAGTTGAAGCTTTGTCAAATCTTCAAGAGTTGTCTCCAAGATTCTACCTTTCATACATTTGGGCATCTATGAGGGTAAGATCTATGTTCATCTTGTGTTTTTAGTGTTTTCTTAGGTGTCTTTTCTTAAGGAATTTTATCGTCACATGGTTGTGACAAAGGATGGTGATAAGCTTGAGATCACATCCTTTGAGTTTTGACCAAATAAGGATGTTCTTGACACTCTTGTCACATTGTGATTTCGTTTCACCGTCTGATCTAATTCGTCGTACCCAAGCTTCGGGGACGAAGCTTCTATGAAGGGGGAGAGGATGTGACACCCCGTAATCCAAATTTAATTAATGGATTAATTAAGTAATTAATCCTAATCCAATTGGTAATTTAATTCCTTAAATTCCTGAAAATTCAATAGTCGGGTACTAGTAATTGACTAGTCAACCCAAAGTCAAAGTTGTACCTAAAGCTTTATGAGTTGTTCCCTTGTCCCCTTATATTTTTCATCTTAGTAAGGGTAAATAAGTCATTTCCTTGGCAATAGTCTTTCAAGTTAACCTAGGAAGACACATTTCATTTCTTCAAACACTCTCCAAGAGAAAAATCATAAGCTCTCTCTCTTCTCTCTAAAAGCTAGTTAGCTTTCTCTCCAAGCCACACCTAGGGCTACCAAGATCTTTCAAGTTTGCTTTCAAGATTCTACCTTTCGTACTTTTGAGCATCTAGGAGGGTAAGATCTAAGCTCCTCTTGTGTTTTTAGTGTTTTCTAAGGTATCTTTTTATAAAGGTGAAATCTTTATGTTGTTTTGGTGTGTTCTTGAAGTGGGTGTGGAAAGGGAACCTTGTTAGGAGCCTTGTGGAGTGTTGTGAGTGAAGGATAAGTCTTCAAGAGGTAACCCATGCTCTACAAAATCTATTTTGCTTACCTATTTGATGATTCTTGGATTCTACATGAGATTTTGCTATGAAATGTGAATGTTTATGCATTGTCTTGTGAAAATGCATATCTAGAGCTTGTGTTTAGGGTTCATGTGTGCCATTGCTTGGCTATTCCTTTGATTCAAGTGATTTTGTTGTATTTGGTGAGATTTGGCATGTTTTGGACTTGAATTTGAGCTTGGTGTTGAAAATCCCCGAAGGGATTATTTGGTGTACAGGTATGTACCCGCGGGCGGAACGGTGGGCAGAGGCCTACCCGCCGCCCCACCCGCGGGGTATAGGTGGCTCGTGGGAAAGGGTTCCCGTGGGTGGAACCACAGGTGGTGGTCCACCCGTGGCTCCACCCGCGGGTACATATATGGTGGTGTTTGGGGATTTGTTCCCCGTGATTCTTTTGACTTCCTGATGTTCTTTTGTGGAACTATTTGAGCGTCTTCTTGATGTTTCGTATGTCTAAAACTATATGGTAGGATTCCATGTAGGTTTTAGTGTCTTGAATTGTGCTAAGTGTTCAACATTGTGATTCGTTGAACCGTGATGAGTCTTGTGTGTTCTTCGGAACTATGTTGGTTTACCCGTTTGATAAGCATGCTAGTTCGGTGTTTAAATGCTAGCGTGTGTGTTGTTTGTCTTTTCCTATTGTTGATGATGACTTGTGTTAATCATCGTTGTTGTTGGATTGTGATCCTTTCCTTGATTGAGTATGGTTTCATATCTTCGTTGTGATCCGTTGATTGATTCCTGTTGTAGTGTGGTGTGTGTGGCTGTACCTGGATTGCACGATTAGTGGTATGGGACACTAGTCACCAAGGTACGGCAGTGGTCCTCGTAGTGGCCATGACGCGATTATGGAGTTTGTGACCTTTGTGTAAGGTTCACGTATTGCTTGGGAGGCATGTGTTGCCATGTGTGTTCGGTACCCTCGTGTACTATGAAATCGGTGGTTCTGTTGGAGATTTGTTGGAGAGGGGACAACGGTCCTCGGATGGATAAGGTTGGACTTGGTGTACAGGGGTCCTGGAGGCAAAGGTTGGAACTAGATATAAGGTTAGGGGTAGCCATAAGGTTGGAACCGGGCATAAGGAAGGCATATCAATTCGTGATGGGTGATGTCACGAAGGCTTGTGTAGTCGTTGTTGTGTATTTCTTTATTTGTGACGTGTGATGTCACAAAGGCATGTGTTGCCAATGGTTGCGTCTTTACTCTCTCTTGTGTTATGCATGTCGGTTGTTAATCTACTGTGTGATGGTAGATTACGCCTTGAGTCGTTCTTTTGTGTCGTTGTACTTCTTGTGGTCTTGGGATGTGTTTCCGAATGATTGTGGTGAGTGCATTGTGTTGACTTATGCCTTGAGCCTTGTGTTGACTTCTACTCTTGGTTTTGAATATATATATATATATATATATATATATATATATTCCGTTTCGCAAATGATTTTACATACGTATATCCTATCTATGTATGATATTTCACATGTATTGGTGGGTTACCAGCATTATTCGCTGACCGGGCGTCGTCCCATCTTTTATGTGTTTCTTTCAGGTGATGTGTGGACGAGAGCGCGATCTAGAACCTGTTAGTGTAGATCCCTTTGTTTTGAGTTGTTGTGGCCTGTGAGCCAAGGATAGACATTAGTACTCTTGTGTGGTATGGATTTAGATTGTGGATTATGCAGATGTTTAGCCTGTCCGTTCACCTTTGGGTGGGCGTGGCATAAAACCCTTTTTATTTCCTGTTTATATAATCATTGTTTAGTCTTCCGCTGTGTTTGATGTTTTGGTTAGTTATCTGCATGTTTAAGGTTTAATTCTGCATGGAAATTAGGGGGTGTTACATTGTTTTCTTAGCAACACTCTCTATAATGTTATCAAAGTGTGGTGGTCTGGATTTATTGAAAAAGTTTGTTTGTTGTTTTGAAAAAAAAAATGAGAAAAAATTATGAGAAAATTGAAAAAAAAAAGTCATGAAAATGTTGAAAAGATATGAAGAAATGAAAAAGAAGAAGTTCAATAAAAGTTTGATAGTTTGCTTGGAAAATTGTTCTCAACCTCCACTACTTTAGAGTGTTGCTTTGTGTTTAGTTGTTAGTTGCTCCTTAGTTCTTTGAGGCCATATCTCTTCCAATCTCAATTGTGAATGAGTGTGAGTTCTCTCTTTTGTTTGATTTCCTTACAACTTCTTTGTCAACCATTCACCCTTAGCCCAATTACAAGCGTAATAAAAGTCTTACTTGATCTTAGCATGCAATCTTAGAGTTGAACTAGTTTGAGTATGAAGGGCAAGCTTATGGAATCTCACTCAAAGCCAAGTTTTGCATAATCTCAACTTAATATTTGTGCACACTTGATCCTCATGTTCTATAATAATTTTGGTTCTTGGGAATGGAACTTTTGTGGAATGCTAAGATGATTCTTGAAACAAGTTACGTTCTGTCGAGTTGAACTGTGGTTTGTTAAGTTGTGCAAAGTGGGAGTATGATCAACTTCAGTGATATATTGGTGATTTAGTTCTAGCTTGTTTCTGGTTGAGGACAAGCAAAGGTTTAAGTGTGGGGGAGTTGATAAGTGCCAAAATGTTCATATTTTCACCTTGCATTTAAGCTTATTTTCCTTGTTATTTGTTATAATTTTGCCCAAAGTGTCCTCATTAGATTCATTTGTGTGTTTATGTGTAATTCTTGACGATTTAGATGAATTAAATGATTTTTGGGGCATTTCGAATGCATGTAGAGTCAATGGGAACCAATGAGAAGCTACGAAGATGGGGGAAACACCTTTTAGAGAGCCAAATTATGGTGTGTTTAGTGGTCTTGGTCATTTGGACAAACAAAGGCAAAAGTGGAGCAAAAGAGCAAGAAGTTGAAATTCCTGCACATATTTTCTACTGCTCGGTATTTTGGTCATATCTCTGCGTAGGAATGTAATGATGTTTATGCCATTGGAAAGATAACTTGAAAGGCTACAATTTTGATGAAGACCACAAACGCTAATTCTGTAACACCCCAGATTTTCAAGACATTTAAAACTTATAATAAAGGTAGAATCTTATTAAATCCCAAGATATAAATACAAGCGTTCGGGGTGCTATGCCACACCTGGGCTAGAGAACCCAAGTGCACAGGCTAACTAACTAATATCCTCAAATCGTAAATACATAAACGTGGCACGCAGGCCAAAAGGGAAACTATCTACTTCTAAGTTCTAGCGCACTCCAGTGACTTAATCTTCTGTGCCTGAAAGCCAAATATATCTGTTCAGCGAGAGATGCTGGTAACCCACTCCAACGCGTTGAAATACAATACATATAGAGATATATATAGATATACGAAAACCATTTTGAGCATGAAGATATATCCTACGAACTCTAGCTTTAAAACCGGGAATGACTTGACAGGTAAGGCTAGACACAAGCAACAGTTATAACGAGCATATGCAGTTCACAACAGATAAGGCAGATAGGGCAACGCATAAACAATAACCACAACCCAACGTAAACAGTCCCCAACATAAAACCCGTAGTCATAACCTTCAAGACACTCATTAATCACAACTCATCCACATCACAACACATAACACACTTTGTTGGCGCCACAGGACCAATCGCATGCCCATACATGAGGGTCAGCGCATATAGCTCTGACACGGCCCCGCAGCACCCTGCCCCGTATCGCAACACAGAGGGGTCGATCGCAACCGACCGATGAACCGCAGCTCATCATAGTGTTTGATCGCAACCAAACAGTGGACCGCAGCCCAAGAGAATGTCATCTGACCGCAGCCAGGAAAAAGGACGAACCGCAGCTCGTATAGAAACGTTTGATCGCAACCAAACGGTGGACCGCATCCCAAGAGTATCAATCTGACCGCAGCCAGCTTCTGAACCGCAGGTCAGGATAACCAATCCGATCGCAACCGAATTGGGGTAACACACACACATAACACATAGCAAGCACATGCAACCCACATTACACATTAGGAAGGGGGAGAAAACGTATAACAAAACCTATGCGTGATCCATCACATACTAAGAATAGTCCTAAGGGGTTCATATTTCTACCACCTAGGTCAACGGGATACCAATTCAACTAGCATGCAATATAATAGACTCGTAAACCTACGAACGGCACCCGAAATATCAAACTAGACATAGGCACGATGAACGGAGTCCGTTGAGACACCACGGGGATCGGGGGAACATCAAACGGGGAAGCCGGGAACCCAAGATGGGGGAATTTCCAGCGGGTAGCCCCACCCACCGGCTGCCCGCCGGAAAGTACTGTTCCGGGCAGCGGGTCGCCGGCGGGCAGCTGCCCGCCCGCCGGCTACCCGCTGCCGGGCGGTGTTTCACGGTCGTGGGTAGGTGGCGGGTCCCCTACCCCCCACTGACTCTTTTCATCACTTTTGCGCCCCGGGAACCATTGTGGAACCCGAAACCATGCTTAGACACCTTACAACGCAATTAACGACAACACATAGACAATTAACGGATCAAATACGAGAAACGAACGACACATAACCTATCATGCTTTTCTAGACATAATCAACACCCAAACATGCGATTTCCCCACCCCACAATCCAAGAATCATAACATACGATACAACCTAGGGTTCTAATCACTTTTATGTCAACAAGAATACGATTCGCCTCCTAATTGCAAGATTCGGTAAGGATAACACATAAGCATCAAGAACATCACACAATTATCAAGAACAACACATAATCATCAAGAATTCCATATAATCATCAAGAACACCATAATTATCAAGAATCTCCCAATATCAAGATTATCAAGATCCCTCATGGGATCATCACGTCAAGCATCAATAATAATCAACAGATCTCGCCATTCACAATAATATGGGGGAAACCCTAAGGGGGAATCATAACTATGAAAATAGGTTTTGTTGAGACATGGGTTACCTCTTAGCCTTAATTAATTCCTTGGCTATGAAGGATCTTTCTTTAAGCTTTCTTGATTTCTTGATTTCTCCTAAGGGGATTCTTGGAACTCTTTGGGTGGTGAGAGATTATTGTGGTGGGGATTCTAGGTGCCTCCTAAGTTCCCTATTTATATATTTAAGACTCCTAGTTAGGGCCTGAATGGTATGGGTTTAATAATTCTATTCCTTATAGGGTTAGGGCTTGTTTTAGGGATAAGGGTCCATGGTCCATAGTGGACCATATTAATTAAAGAGGATCCTAATCATAATCTGAATAGTAAAAGGCCTACTTCCTTTATTCCTAACAGGCTTAAGATTCTTATTCGGGCAAGGGTCCACGGTTCATGGTGGACCTTACTAATTAATTAAAGGTAAACCTAACATAATTAAATCATATTTAATTATTATTAACGGGATTAATTAAATAATTAATCCGGGATTGAAGGCCGTAACACGGGGTGTTACACTCTCCCCCCCTTACGAGAAGCTTCGTCCCCGAAGCTTGGAAATCATTGCAGGGTTAACGAGTCAAGAGAAGAACCGTGGTCCTATAGAGAAGGTATTCCACGGGGAAATTGTATACTTGCACGCCTATGTGTGTTGGGTTTTTGGGAACGATTAGGTTTACAGGGCTAAGAGAGTGGGTTTCAAACTTGAGGACACGGTGAATTCAGGAATTAGGATCGAGTTTTCGAGGTTGCAACTTAGGTTGTGAGGTTGCCACTTGTATGGAATCGTTAAAACATGGGATTGAGAATGGGGTCTGAAGGGTAGAAAGTGTTTTGAAATAAGGAAGGGGCCGATTTTCCGAGGGAGGGAAAGGAATTCGGCTAGGATGGGTTAAGGTTTCTCGATCCCAAGTGAATAATCTGGTTAGATGCTTTGATCACGATGCGCCGACGAGCTGATGATCCTCCTTCCTTGGTGTTGGTGCTTGCTTGACTTTAAGATCCTTGTTAGACCTTGCTTCCCAGGCTAAGGTTTCATCCTTCTCTTCTTTCTTGAGGGAATTTCCCGTGGTGATTCAACACTTACTTCTTTAATGCGCCCAAGGTCTCGACCGAGTTGGGTCAACCAAGCCAATCTCTTAGGGCGCACTTCCCAAATTCTTCCCAAAGTCTCTTGGGAGTCGATGGACTTTGGGTTGAATTTCTCTTCTTATTGAATTTCATCTCCTCTTTAGTGGATGAAATTCGTAGTAAGACTTCATGTCTTACCCGAGGTTCGGCATTGTTGTGCCCTATTTGTGTTATTTTTAATGATGAAGGTGCCCTTGCGTGCCCTTTTTCTTTTAAAGCGCAGTCGGTTACCAAATCTCGTTGTGGGATGACTCGGCGACTTTACGAGTCACCTCATTTCCTTGTGCGTCCTTAATGACCCTTGAAGTCTTGGCGCGAATGTGTTCTTCACCCTTTTGCTTAGCACCATGGGCTACGTAGTTCTTGATTCCATACAACTTGTAAGGAGTCCTCTGATTTGCTCGAACGATGTCCATGGTTTGGAGGAGTCCCGGTCCCTCCTTAGCATTTTGACTTTTAAGGTTTTCGTGGGTTCTTAGTACGAGTTCCCAACTCGCCTCCTTGGTTTGCGCAATCCTTTACGCCAAACATCCCTAGTCGGTTGTATCGTAGGATCCGATTTCAATTAGTCGTATAATGTAATTGATTGTGATTTCTCGATGGTGTCTCGTGCGTCAAGGTCTTTTACGTAGGACACTATGTTTGGGTGGTCCATGGTTCCTTACCCAAGACTCACATTCCTCAATCGAGGCACACAAGTGCGCCACAAATCAATAAAATGAGGGGTTAAGAAATCAGCACATTGTACCAGTGGGCGCGAGGTGGGCGGTCGTCCGCCTGCCAAGCTCCTGCCAAGGACCCGCCAAGGTCCCGTCAAGGACCTGTTGGGGACCCGCGGGAAAGTGACTAGGAATAGCCAATTCCTTCGGGAAAGACCCCAAAAGTGCACAGATTCATGTCCTGACAAGTCCCATGCCCTTGTGCACAATAAAAGGGACTTGGATACATAGGATGACCCATCGTACAATGTTCATTGATCCTTAAGCACGAGTTCTAGAGGTAGATATACATACATATATATATCTATGTTTTCTTGGTCTGGGTTTAAAGGGGTGTAAGAAGTGCAAGGGCTAGGTTTCAAAGTCGAGGGGCGGATAGGGTCGATGTCTCAAGGTCGTAATACAGGAAGGAAGGTTGCCACCTTGTACGGGTTTGTCTGTAATGAGGGATCAAGAGCGAGGTTTGGAGTGATAGGACGGATTCTTTAACAAAATGGTACTTGATTGGCAAGGGGAGGGAAAGGGGCTAAGGACTCTTGGCTTCGAGTGATTATGCCTGTTTGGGGCTTAGTTGTGGCGTGCAGTCGAACTGGTGATCCCTTTTCCTTGGCTTTGTTTGATTCTAATATTTTCGTTTGATCTTCTCTTCCCGTGTCGAAGTCCCCTTCGTCTCTATGGCTTCCAGGGGAATTCTCGTGATGGTTTCCGTGCACGTTCCCCTCGGATGTCCAGAAGTCTGGACCCAGTCGGTTTAGTGGGTCAAACCCCTAGGTCTTGACTCCTAATCCTTGCCGAGGGTTCTTAAGGGTAAGGGGGGTTTCGGGTTAGTCTTTCTTGTTCTATTGGGTTTCATCCCTTCCTTGGTGGATGAAATTCTTAGCAAGGCTTTATGTCCTCCTTGAGGTTCGGCCTGTTGCACCTATTTGACGATGTTTTCTGTAGCGAGGGCCCCTGACACATTGAACGTATTTCTTTGACCGCTCTTGTCAACGCATGGCGTTCTTCGGTGGAGTACGTACAGGCTATGGTTTCTCGTGAAGCCTTCACGGTTTTCGTGCAAGGGTGGGGTGATACGTATTCGTAACCTCCACCTACTTCGCCGATTCCTATCTAACAACTTATTTTAATATTGAATCAATGAATGTCGGTTCTTCACGCCCCTGGGCAGGGTAAGGGCCTTATGCTGCTCTACGGTTTTTAACAGGGTTTCCAAACGGAGTGGGGATATGAACTTAGAGTAAGGGCAATAACAATTTAGGGTTTCCGAGGGTTTGGGTTAAGCGCAACAAAGGGTGAGCAAGGTCATGACGGTTGCGAATTTGCTCTTAAGGTAATTAAGGATTCGGGGTGGGATTTTTCAACAAATAGGGGTATCAAGATGCTGGGGTTTCAGGGCGGATGATATTTTAAATTGGGGTGGTGGGGTCACAAGGTGTCGCGATATACTTACCTTGCACCCAAGGATTCGACTAATGGTGTCGTTCCTTCGCTACTTTAATAGGTGTCCTAGTTCTCCTTCCTGTTTGTTGTAGCCGCAACCCGGGTTTGCCGAGATAAGGCAACTTGTCGGAAGGTGCATGTCATTTGTCTGACTCGGGGGTTATCGTGGTTACCCTGGGTTGGTGCGTATTGCAGTCCGTCCCTTTTAGCAGTCCTGACTGTAACGCCTCTTCTTAGTAGTCATCCAAATTTTCCTTTTCTTTGGTCAGGGTCCTTGTCAAGTCTTTTGACGGGAGTTAGGACGAGGCGATTTATCGGGTAAGTGTACGTTACCCAGTTGTGGAAGTAAACTTATCTATTCGCACCCTTACCTGGTGTGGTAAGCGTAGGGGGAGGCTCCTTTAAGTTAGAGAGGGATGAAGTGAGGGGAGGTTATGTGTAGGTTTCACAATCTCACTGCGCGTCCTAAGATTCCTGGATCCTATGTTCCTAAGTACCTAGAGTTCAAGCCTAGTGTCCTAAAGTCCGGTCTTAAGAGTCTTATCCTAGGGTCAAATTTAAGCTCTGATACCAACTGTAACACCCCAGATTTTCAAGACATTTAAAACTTATAATAAAGGTAGAATCTTATTAAATCCCAAGATATAAATACAAGCGTTCGAGGTGCTATGCCACACCTGGGCTAGAGAACCCAAGTGCACAGGCTAACTAACTAATATCCTCAAAGCGTAAATACGTAAACGTGGCACGCAGGCCAAAAGGGAAACTATCTACTTCTAAGTTCTAGCGCACTCCAGTGACTTAATCTTCTGTGCCTGAAAGCCAAATATATCTGTTCAGCGAGAGATGCTGGTAACCCACTCCAACGCGTTGAAATACAATACATATAGAGATATATATAGATATACGAAAAGCATTTTGAGCATGAAGATATATCCTACGAACTCTAGCTTTAAAACCGGGAATGACTCGACAGGTAAGGCCAGACACAAGCAACAGTGATAACAAGCATATGCAGTTCACAACAAATAAGGCAGATAGGGCAACGCATAAACAATAACCACAACCCAACGTAAACAGTCCCCAACATAAAACCCGTAGTCACAACCTTCAAGACACTCATTAATCACAACTCATCCACATCACAACACATAACACACTTTGTTGGCGCCACAGGACCAATCGCATGCCCAGACATGAGGGTCAGCGCATATAGCTCTGACACGGCCCCGCAGCACCCTGCCCCGTATCGCAACACGGAGGGGTCGATCGCAACCGACCGATGAACCGCAGCTCATCATAGTGTTTGATCGCAACCAAACAGTGGACCGCAGCCCAAGAGAATGTCATCTGACCGCAGCCAGGAAAAAGGACGAACCGCAGCTCGTATAGAAACGTTTGATCGCAACCAAACGGTGGACCGCAGCCCAAGAGTATCAATCTGACCGCAGCCAGCTTCTGAACCGCAGCTCAGGATAACCAATCCGATCGCAACCGAATTGGGGTAACACACACACATAACACATAGCAAGCACATGCAACCCACATTAGACATTAGGAAGGGGGAGAAAACGTATAACAAAACCTATGCGTGATCCATCACATACTAAGAATAGTCCTAAGGGGTTCATACTTTTACCACCTAGGTCAACGGGATACCAATTCAACTAGCATGCAATATAATAGACTCGTAAACCTACGAACGGCACCCGAAATATCAAACTAGACATAGGCACGATGAACGGAATCCGTTGGGACACCACGGGGATCGGGGGAACATCAAACGGGGAAGCCGGGAACCCAAGATGGGAGAATTTCCAGCGGGTAGCCGGTGGGTGGGGGGCCACCCACCGGCTGCCCGCCGGAAAGTACTGTTCCGGGCAGCGGGTCGCCGGCGGGCAGCTGCCCGCCCACCGGCTACCCGCTGCCGGGCGGTGTTTCACGGCCGTGGGTAGGTGGCGGGTCCCCTACCCCCCCCCACCTACACCCCACTGACTCTTTTCATCACTTTTGCGCCCCGGGAACCATTGTGGAACCCGAAACCATGCTTAGACACCTTACAACGCAATTAACGACAACACGTAGACAATTAACGGATCAAATACGAGAAACGAACGGCACATAACCTATCATGCTTTTCTTGACATAATCAACACCCAAACATGCGATTTCCCCACCCAACAATCCAAGAATCATAACATACGATACAACCTAGGGTTCTAATCACTTTTATGTCAACAAGAATACGATTCGCCTTCTAATTGCAAGATTCGGTAAGGATAACACATAAGCATCAAGAACATCACACAATTATCAAGAACAACACATAATTATCAAGAATTCCATATAATCATCAAGAACACCATAATTATCAAGAATCTCCCAATATCAAGATTATCAAGATCCCTCATGGGATCATCACGTCAAGCATCAATAATAATCAACAGATCTCGCCATTCACAATAATATGGGGGAAACCCTAAGGGGGAATCATAACTATGAAAATAGGTTTTGTTGAGACATGGGTTACCTCTTAGCCTTAATTAATTCCTTGGCTATGAAGGATCTTTCTTTAAGCTTTCTTGATTTCTTGATTTCTCCTAAGGGGATTCTTGGAACTCTTTGGGTGGTGAGAGATTATTGTGGTGGGGATTCTAGGTGCTTCCTAAGTTCCCTATTTATATATTTAAGACTCCTAGTTAGGGCCTGAATGGTATGGGTTTACTAATTCTATTCCTTTTAGGGCTAGGGCTTGTTTTAGGGATAAGGGTCCATGGTCCATAGTGGACCATATTAATTAAAGAGGATCCTAATCATAATCTAAATAGTAAAAGGCGTACTTCCTTTATTCCTAACAGGCTTAAGATTCTTATTCGGGCAAGGGTCCACGGTTCATGGTGGACCTTACTAATTATTTAAAGGTAAACCTAACATAATTAAATCATATTTAATTATTATTAACGGGATTAATTAAATAATTAATCTGGGATTGAAGGCCGTAACACGGGGTGTTACAAATTCAAAGGTTTTGACAGTGAAAAATTACTTAAAAGACGGACACAGTGCATAGAATGTGGCAACCAGGCAGTATACACTGCCTGGTGGCCACGCCCGCAGCCACACCCGTGGCCACTGGGCAGTTTGCCCTATTTATCTGGGCACGGGTGAAGCCACACCTATGGTCAGCCCCTGCAACTCATTACAGCCTCATTTTTGTCATTTAGAAGGTGATTTTTCCACCCCAAAAACATATCTTTCATTTCTCTTTCATTTCTCCAATTAGGGATAGTTTAGAATAGCTTAGATTAGTGTAGATTTGTTGTTACTTTCCATATCCAAGCTCAAGAACATTGCAAATCTTGGATTTCGAAGCTTCAATAGAGAAGTTTTCTTATTATCTCTTCTCTTTACTTTTCATCTATTCTTTCAATTACTACTTTAATATTGTGTATCTATTGTTTGATTATGAGTAGGTGAGTGTTTTAGGACTTGGATTTGGTTTGATTTCTTACTATTGATGGCTATTTGAGTTGTATTGCATAAAGAGGATTATTTGGGTGTTCTAGGGTTAGTTGTGTGAATTGGGTTTGTTGTGAAATTGTGTATAATTGTTGGATCCCAATTATATGCTTGATTTGGAGTGTATTTGTTGCTATGAGAGTAGAGCTTGTATACTAGCCACACATTCGCACACCTAATGCCCAATTCGAGAATGAGAGTATTTCGGGTATTATGGAGAATTTATGCCTTGTGTTCTTGCTTGGGCAACCTTGGGATGAATTGCCACGAGAGTGGAGTTTAAGGTGAGGTTGCAAGTCCAAATAGCTACGAGAGTGGTATTTGGACACTTTTGTGCATCTCACTTGCCCGATGCCTTGTTTTAATTCCCTAATATTTAGTACAATATTTGGCATCTTAGCTTGAATCAACCAAATCCCGGTCCTTTGTTTTACTTGTCTTATTTGTTATTAGTTTATCATATCAAACCAAGTCATTATCGATAGGTTTAGCTTCTAAAAGAATAGTTTTAGCTTATGCTTAGCTCCACATTACATCAATTCCTAACATTAAAATAGTCATCTCCAATGGAACGATACCGATCTGAACTCTATACTGTGATTTGATACTTGATGGATTTGTGAAAACCGTACTTATCAAACATCCACATTGGCTTGGTAACAGGAATGGAGTTATCAACAGGCTAAAAATGCTTGTCCAATGAGTACGTGAATTGCAACTTTAATTTTGTTAGATAGCGTAATAGCATTTTGCAGTATAGCTAAGTGGCAAATTTGCCTCTTATTCATTGCTCTTCTAATGGCAATTCATGATTTCTCAATTCACATGCATACATTTCCACTATTTTGTTTTCCTTTTAAGCCATTCCATCAATAGGTTGAGTACATTCTTCCGTTTGGATCCTCATAACATCTATATAAGATTTACTATCCAGCTTTCGACCATAGAAGCCTCTGAAATAATCTGCGACTCCCACTTTCCTGAACTTGGCTGGATTTTGAGGGGTGATCAAACTTGGAGCAGGACCCAATTCTGCCTCAAGTCTGGGGCTCAGAAATGTTGCAACAGACAGCCTTTCCTTTTCAGAGTTTACTACTGCTCGATGCTCAACGCTACTGTAAATTCCATTTGTCAGTATCTGCAAATGAACCAAAGAAAAACTGATTAATCAAACCTACATATGAACTGCACTATTCTTTCATTGATTTTCAGTCTTGAAAATAATTTTTGAGTTCATGAATAACCTCTAAAATATCCCCAATGTTGACAACGAAGGCATCATGGATTGGTCTAACAGGAATCCACTTGCCATTGTTCTTGATCTGGAGACCTTCCATTTCATTGAGTTGGAGCAGGATTGTAAGCCCAACTGAATCTGAGTGAGGATAAAGTCCTATGACTTTGTCTGGTTGGGGACAACGAGGATAGTAATTTGTCCTCATACCTTGCATCCCTTCCTCAAACAATCCTCGTACATGTTCTTGCTCAATCCCCAGAGCTTTTGCTAAATAATCAATGATTGTGAGGGCCAGATTCCTCAGTTCCTCTGCATACATTTCCACTGTTTCTCTGAATGGCAAAGGGAGATTTGGGAATAGCTTTGATTTCCTCAAGTAAGTTGGGGAAGTGACAACATAAAACAAGTCACACCAGTCAAGTTTTTGCTCCTCAGAATGCACAAAAGCCTGTCCGAAGCCTTGGAGATCTCCGGGCTCTTGCCAAAACTTCTTCTTCTCTTCCATCGGGAGATTGAAGAAATCTTTTGTATCAGTTTTAAACTTTTCTATCAATGAAGAACTCACTCCATGGCTTATTAGCTGCAACCAACACAAATATTTAGTAATCTCAACATCAAACAAGGTTAATTTTTATACTAATCACTAAATTCTTGTTGGAAAGTTATGAAGACAAACCTGAAAAAAGCCCCATTCTTTGCAAGCAATATCCAGCTTCTTCAGCTCCTCGAAGTCTCCTTGAAGCAAGTTTGCCATGTTGATCACCGGAATTTCTCTCTGCGCCGGTGCCGCAGGGTCAAGATCATCACGAAAGTAACGTGGCGGGACGATTTCCGGCGATTGTTTGGCCAATTCTTGAACACAAGGTACTTGCAAAGTTCCCCCGAGTGTTCCTGATGATATACTTTTCTCCATGATATGATGCCCAATGCAAGTTTATCAGAAACTGTTTGATAGCACTACCTAAAGATATTTCTGGGATGTATATAGAGATTTAGAGACGAAATTGACCAAATTTTAAAATTTTGAAAATTAGGGACCAAAATATTGATTAACTCATATGAATGTAGGCATGACCACGGTTCCGGTTCCGGTTCGGTTCCGGTTCGGAACCGCCGGTTCCGGTTCCGAAAATGGGCGAACCGGAACCGGAACCTTAATATAAGGTTCCGGTTCCGGTTCTTGAACCGCCGGTTCCGGTTAGAACTGGCGGTTCTAACCGGAATTTCTCCTCTTCTTCTTTTTTTTTTTTTTTTTTTTGGGATTTCACGGTTTGGAACCGGAACCGTCCGGTTCTGAACCGGAACCGGCGGTTCCGGTTCCAATATTATAGGAACCTTAACCGGAACCTTATAGGTTCCGGTTAAGAACCGGAACCTTATAGGTTCCGGTTAAGAACCGGAACCGGAACCGTACGGACGGTTCCGGTTCGGTTCCGGTTAGCACAATGACGGTTCCGGTTACGGTTCCGGTTTGAACCGGAACCGTGGTCACCTCTATATGAATGCCTAAGGTGTGGATGTGAGGAGTACACAAAAACTACTACGCAAATGCACACGTGACTACTATAGGGTCTACACAAATGTCTAGATTGTCTGCACTTATACAGTAGTAGTTGATATGTTTTCACCTAAAGCATGGTTTTCATATCGGCAAATACAAATTTTGGTCCTACGAGTATTAACAAAATGACGATTTTTGTCCACATGTTTAATTCGTACCAATTTTCATCTACGACTATTGTTTTAGTATCAATTTTCATCAACAATTATTACTTTAGTACTAAAATTCTTCACGTCAGTCACCCCTCTATTTAAGACATATCAAAATCTAAAAATTTTAAGAACATTTTCGTCCTTTTCAACTTATTTTAATTTAAACATAAACAAAAGGATTTAAACTGTCATATCGATCCTAATTTGTAGTTCGTACTTATTGATGGTACATGGTTTTGTAAATAATTACTCCGTATCGTTTTATTCATATAAATATCCCTTTTTTTATTATTTGTAATGATAAATACAGTAATATTTTATATTTGTATATTTTTTCTTAGAAGACTGTAATATATTACATGGGTCAAAGGAGGTTATCTTGATAGTGATAAGCAACGAAATCACGCCTTATGATTCGTCAAAATCTTATCGGATCGACAAGAGGCAATCACAAGTCGATGGTATTGGAGACTTCTAGAGCTCAGTGAAATTATTGGCAATCATTTTCATTGGCACCCAATTTTGAAGACTATAGGGGCTTGTGTTCATATGAACCTAACATCAAGGTCACATAATATCGATCCCTATTCTCTTGTCTCGAATCCTTCATCTTTGACGGATCGTTATACCCTGCACCACGGCGTGTATAGCAATGTATGCTCCGCATCTCTCAAAACGACGAAACGATGTTGTTTTGGTAAGTTATGTAGCGAGTTGACGTGATTATGTGTATTTGTTTATACAATTATGTGTCTTCTTTTATACAATTGTGTACATTATATTCTTTATACAATCATGTATAATTTTTTTTTATATAATTATGTACATCTGAAAAGGAAATTTATGTGTATTATGTTAAGAGTTGATGTTTATTATATTAACAATTTATGTATATTATGTATTATGTTAAATTATATGTATTATCTTTTTTAAAAAAAAATATGTGTATTTTGTTATACAATTATGTACATTCATGTATACGATTATGTGTATTCTAGTATAAGATTATGTACATTTTTGAATATGAGATTTTTTGAAAGAAAATTAGCCGCCAATACAGGGTAGCAAAATTTTTAAAAATAATAATAATAATATCTGAAACGACGTCGTTTTGCATCAAGGCGCACAATACAATGCGCGCCCTGGTGCAGGACGATATAAACTGGAATCTTTGACTGTATCATTATTTAAATGATACCCGCATGGGCAGCTCAACTGGTCATAGTGAAACTTTGAAAGAATGACCAGGGATCGAGTCTCGTCAGCGGCAGTGTGGGAGCTACCTCTCAAAGTGAGGGGGGTTCCTTGTGCGCAGTGAGCACCGGTCTAGCCTCTGTGGTTCATATTCAGTTGAATAACCATGATTTATATCCTCTCAAATGCTCTGTCGGGTCGGAGTGTGGGGAGCCTTTGAAAGAATTATTTGAATGATAATATAATGGAATGTAAACAAAACTTCAAAGCTGCGTGCAGCGTGCATATAAAGCGACGACAAGTGAGAAGTCAAAAGCAACTACCAACTCTTCGTGTATACAATACATTTTGGACCAACAAATCGAATTCTTATCTACGACTTTTATTTCGTATTTAACATTTTAGTGTCGTGTCAAAATTTAATCTAAAACTAGTACTGTACAATGGACGGTTCGGTTCGATTCGGACGGACGGATGACTAAACCGTATGAATTTCAGATTAAAGTAATTAAAATTGATCTTGTGTAAATATTTCTTAAAATCTTCCTGTTTTTGTTTATTTTAGTTCCGTTTCGATCGATTTTGTCGGATATCCGATTATTCATCGGGTTATGCAAAATCAAAATAAGTTAAAGAAAACTTTGAAAGTATAAAGTAAATATAATTAAATACTAAATCTTAAACTAGTTACTACTACTTACTAGTAAAGCACTAAAATCAAAATTTTAAAACTAGTGTACACAACTACACAAGTACACTGTACACATTAGTGACATTACAATTTACAAGCTAAAAGGCCATATCAAAATCCAAAAAGGCAAAAACTAGGCAGATTTAATGATTTACAGTTTTATAGAATTACAGATCCACTGATCTACATAACCACATTACAGATTTACAGATTGACAATCCAACATTCAGACATCATCAAAAAGTCATCCTAATCCTACTCTAAATCTATAATACGTACTCTTCTAGTCTTCTTCCTATTAAAACTTTGTGAAAATTAGTAAAGGAAATAAACAACAATAATAATTACTTAATAAATGAGAATATGAGATTATGATGTTGGCTCAGTAAGCTTTTTGTTCATATCAATGTTTGGATTAAGGGTAAATTTCTACAATATCACTATGAACATTAAGCAACATACCAGCTTAATCCTTATTTCAGATCATAGGTGGAAGCTTCATCATTGTCATAATATAATTTGCGAAATAAAATGCCAAAGGAAGCAACTTTACCAACTTACAAGTTACTAAGTTACCAAGCCTCTAAACAGAACATTACCATGTTACCTGATTTCAGAGCAGTGTTAGCCTGTTAAGGGCCAAAACCTCATCAAGGGCAACAACTTACAAGTTTCAAGTTACCAAGTCTCATTGCCTCAACATTGGGACAAGAATCACAATATTAGTAATTTGTTGGAAAGACAACTAATTTCTGAATTCAGAGTAAGTTGAATATAACATATACTAAGATATCATATAAAGTATAGAGAGATTAGAGAAGACAATTACAGGAATGGTTGGACGTGTAGAGCCACTAGTCCTCTGGTCCTCCCACTAGATGTACTTCCACCATCAACACTAAATTCTGAAATAAATCCAATAATTAGAAGAATGTGAGAATTCAATTAATTGAAAAAACTTAAATTGAAAGATTGAATTATAGAATCATTTACCTTTTTCAAATCTTTCTAATTCTTCCAGATTTTCCTCAATTGATATGGGGGTTTTGGCATCCTACTATGAACATGGTGTAATTTAGTGGTGGTGTGATGGAAACAAGGTTGGGATAAAGATTCCTGGTTTGTCGTACTAAAGGAATGATAACTTGGAAGTTTGAGAAAGAGTCACGGTGAGGTGGATCTAGTTTTGATCGAATTCTTGATCAAGGTAGAGTGTGGTGAAGTGATGGTTGTAGAAAAAAGTAGGAACAAAGGTTCTTGGGAAAAGAAAAAATTGAAACAATAAGGAAGAAAATGGATTAGGATGGTGTGCGGATTGCATTGTGAGATTAACTAGTCCCGCGATAGAGAAGGTAGTAGTGATCCAAAGTTGTGTCAATAGTCAAGAGGAATGGCGCGCTAGTGCATAGCCATTTAAGTTTACACCTCCGTAGTAAGATATGACACATAGGCCATTGAATGCATGAACACAAGTCATATCTATACAATTCCCCATTTTCTACTTGTTTGTTGCATTTTCCTTTTATGTTTGTTCCTTTCTTCCCCATTGTATATGCTTCCCTACACCCATCTAGCTTGCACCTAATACTCTTATTAATACATTGTGACACATGATTGTCATGCACTCTATTTACTCCGATTTACCATCCTTAAGTTCGACACTCGAAGGTTCCACATCCTCGTTTACACTTCCCAACCTTCATTACCATCCCACGCATACAATCACTTATCAACCCCTCTCAATACTCTATACTGCCCCTTATATACTTATAAGACCCAACACATACAAGGTAACCCTAACACATAAAAGGTAACTTCTTCCTGTTGGTGATAATGAACCAAAATCGATTTTATATCGCAAAATAATATTTATATAGACACACACAAGTATATAAAATATTATTTGATATATATCCGAAATACATATATACACACAAATATATATATATGACGGAACCAACGGTTATATATACATATATATCTACGAACAAGATATACCAATATATATCAACCGAAATTGGAACTAATAATCCTCAGATTATAAGTCCAATCCAACGAATATATCAAAAGAAGGGAGGATTTTTACTTAGAAGCATAATCCAAAACCGAAAGAAGGAAAGATGGCCCGTGTATGGGTATAGGGTTTTTAGCGTGAGTCAAGAGACCACTCTTTCCTTAAAACCTTATTTGCCACCTCCCACAAGTGCTAGGAGCGTCGTAGCCTAGGTTTCCCATGATAAAACGCGCTACGGTTCGACGTTTGAGCACCCAAACGAACGAACCCGGCGAACTAGAGCAAAGCCTTGAACACAGTTAGGCTTAAGAAAGGAGTAGAAGCAGAAGAATTTTGAAGCTTGAAAACAAAATTTTCGTGTAGAGACTCTTGTGGTTTTTCGTTGGTGTGTAAAGCTTCTACCTTTTACCCCTTCTTATATAGGAGAGGAGTACTTAATAGCATTCATCATAGCATTAATTACACGTTGTGTAACATCTGAAACAACAAATGGACTCTTGGCCTTCAGCCTCACCAAGTTAGGCCGAAACGTTGCTGCATTCTGTTTCGGGCTGACCAAAACCATGGTATATGATACCGAAAGTTGGCATAACTTAGCCCGCAAGACCAGCCGATTTCCGGGGCGCACACGAGCTCGGGCTTCAATCAAGCCTTTCCGAAGTCATCTCTAGTTAGAATTTGATTTGCACCCCCCCCCCCCCTCGCGCGAGAGAGCCTCTATGTTATACAATTCTACAAGCTCTAAAAAAGCTCTTGTATAAAAGGGGGGTCAAATCCTCTTTCCAAACCAATGTGAGACAAAAGCTCACTTTATCCCTTCATTTTTCCAACTCAATGGGTCTACTTTGAGAATCAATATCTCATTCACCCATTATCCGTTTTGAGCGTACAATATATCAATCTCTTCGTCTCACTACGAAGAACCCGAATCCACTTTGACCCGACCCAAATAGGAAGTGGACCCCACTGATAATTGTACCACAAAATAGCCACTTAAAATGTCATTTTAATGATATTTTTCCAACAATCCCCCACATGAATGAAAAATTGATTTTTGGGTATTTTGAATTCGGAAACAACTGTGTTCAAACGGTCGATCCCTGCATAGGATAGGTAGGGAGTCATTATACCCTTTGAACCTTCCTTTGTGAAGAACTGTTTACTCTACTGGCTGTTCGGTAGAACGCGATGTCTTTGAACCGACTGCCGTTTGTGTAGACGATGACATATCTCAGACAGGAGCCTCCCAACCATGCTCTATTCTCATGAGTGTGCTCATTTTGGTCGTGGGTCACCGTTTCTGGTTCTGCGAGAGTTTCTAAAGAATTGTGCCCAACAATTCTTCTTTGAAGCGACCCTCACTTCTCTCTTACATAGGTGATTCTTTCTCGAGTATCCCGCATACTCAAGAATCGTTAAAGCATCAACATGCTAGCCTCGTGCAGGAGTCACTGTTTCTAACGAGGAGTGGTAGGGAGTCCGATACCCCCACAGTGACACGCTCCATTCCATAATTTAGTTGTCCCATTGAACCTAGGTGCCAGCTAGGTTGGGTATCCACTATAGAACTTTTAGTCCAAGGGCTTTAGTGTAACACCCCGTGTTACGGCCTTCAATCCCGGATTAATTATTTAATTAATCCCATTAATAATAATTAAATATGATTTAATTCAGTTAGGTTTCCTTTAATTAATCAATAAGGTCCACCATGAACCGTGGACCCTTGCCTAAATTAGAGTCCTAAGCCTATTAGGAATAAAGAAAGTAAACCCTTTACTATTCAGATTCGAATTAGGAATCCTAGACCTAGTTATCTATTAGGAATAAAGGAAGTAGGCCTTTTACTATTCAGACTACGATTAGGATTCCCTTTAATTAATTAATATGGTCCACTATGGACCATGGACCCTTATCCCTAAACCCAATCCTTAGTCCCAAAAGGAATAGAATTAGCAAGCCAATAATATTAGTTCCTAACTAGGACTCCTAAATAGATAAATAGGGGACTTAAGAGGCACCTAGAACCCCCCCACCACAATAAACGACTCACCACCCCAAAGAGCTCCAAGAATTCCCTTAGAAGAAATCAAGAAAGCAAGAAAGCTTAAAGAAAGACCCTTCATAGCCAAGGAATTAATTAAGGCTAAGAGGTAACCCATGTCTCAACAAAACCTATTTTCATAGCTATGATTCTCCTCCTAGGATTTCCCCATATTATTGAGTATTGATGATTTATGATATTATTATTGATGATTAATGGGATAATTCCACGGGTGACCTTGATGATGAAAGATTCTTGATAATTATGGTGTTCTTGATGATTATATGACGTTCTTGATGATTATATGATGTTCTTGATGATTGTAGGATGTTCTTGATGTTTATATGATATTCTTACCGAATCTTGATATTGGAAGATGAATTGTGTCCTTGTTGATTTAAAAACGATTAGAACCCTAGGTTGTATCGTATGGAATTATTCTTGGTATATTGGGTGGGAATTCGCATGATTGGGTGTTGATTATGTTTAGAAAAGCATGATAGGTTATGTGCTATATGTTTCTTGATCTTTGATCCGTTAATTGTCTACGTGTGTTATCAATTGCGTTTGAAAGTGTCTAAGCATGGTTTCGGGTTCCACAAAGGTTACCGGGGCGTTTCTGGCGAAAAAGAGTCAGTGTGGGGTAGGTGGGGGTAGGGGACCAGCCACCTACCCGCGGCCTTCTTGGGCAACGCCGGCAGCGGGCGGGCAGCTGCCCGCCGGGCACCCGCTGCCCGGTTTTGCTACCGCCGGCGGGTGATCCCTCACCCACCGGCTACCCGCTGGTTTGGACCCCACTTTGGGATTTTGGCTTCCCCGTTTGATGTTCCCCCGACCCCCGTGGTGTCCCAACGGACTCCGTCTATCGTGCCTATGTCTAGTTTGATATTTCGGGTACTGTTCGTAGGTTGTATGAGTCTTATATATTGCATGCTAGTTGAATATGTATCCCGTTAACCTAGGTGGAAGAAGTATAAACCCCTTAGGATTATTCTTAGTATGTGAAGGATCACGCATAGGTTTTGTTATACGTTTCCTCCCCCTTCCCAATGTGTTAATGTGGGTTGCATGTGCTTGCTATGTGTTATGTGTGCATGATACCCCAATTCGGTTGCGATCGGATTGGTTATTCCTGAGCTGCGGTTCAGAAGCTGGCTGCGGTCAGATTTACACTCTTGGGCTGCGGTCCACCGTTTTGTTGCGATCAAACGTTTCTACATGAGCTGCGGTTCATATTTCCTGGCTGCGCTCAGATGACATACTCTTGGGCTGCGGTCCACTGTTTGGTTGCGATCAAACTATGATGAGCTGCGGTTTATCGGTCGGTTGTGATCGACCCCTCCGTGTTGTGATACGGGGCAGGGTGCTGCGGGGCCGTGTCAGAGCTATATGCGCTGAACCTCATGTATGGGCATGCGATTGGTCCTGTGGCGCCAACATAGTGTGCTATGTGATGAGATATGGTGGAGTTGTTGTTATGAGTGCCTTGGGGATGTGACTATGGGATTCATATTGGGAATCGTATATGTTGGGTTATGATTATTAATTGTGCTTATCTTATCTGTCTTGCCTGTTGTAAACTGTATATGCTTGGTATAACTGCTGCATGTGCTTAGCCCTATCTGTTGATTCTATCCCTGTTTTAAAAGCTAGAGTTCGTAGAATATATCTTCATGCTCAAAATGGTTTTCGTATATCTATATATATATATCTATATGTATTGTATTTCAACGTGTTGGTGTGGGTTACCAGCATCCCTCGCTGAACAGATATATTTGGCTTTCAGGCACAGAAGAATAAGTCACTGGAGCGCGCTAGAACTTGGAGCGTAGAAGCAGATAGTTTCCCTTTCGGCCTGCGTGCCATGCTTATGCATTTACATTATTGAGGATATTAGTTAGTTAGCCTGTGCACCTGAGTTCTCTAGCTCAGGTGTGGCATAACACCCCGTACTCTTGTATTACGCTTTGGGATTTAATGAGATTTCACCTTTATTATATAAGTTTTAAAAGTCTTGAAAATTTGTGGTGTTACAGTTGGTATCAGAGCCTAAGTTTGACCCTAGGATAAGACTCTTAAGACCGGACTTTAGGACATTAGGCTTGAACTCTAGGTACTTAGGAACTTAGGATTCAGGAATCTTAGGACGCACGGTGAGATTTTGAAACCTACACGTAACCTCCCCTCACCTTATCCCTCTCTAACTTAAAATAACTTCCCCCTACGCTTACCACACCAAGGTAAGGGTGCAGCACACTGACTCATCGATACAATAAATATTGACCCTGAAAACCAGCAGCATGGCGCCAACAAGAAGACAGTCAAGGATCCCACACTCCTCGAAGAATGAACCCGAACCTTCAACAAAGTCCTCGGGTTAGTGGAATTCCCAGAGGAACGCCGCGTAGGGATAGCCTCATTCCACTTCAAGACACGAGGCTGATCTTTGATAAATCCACGAAGAACCCACTTATGGGCAACAACCAGGGATTCAACTAGGAGTGCCTAGGGGCACGGCTACAGGGACGATTCCACCCCGCACCTGTAAGGGCAACCATGTACGAGGAAAATCCTCCACCTAAAACAAGGGATGACCACCATCAGGGAATACCACAAACGATCCCTCCAGCTGGCTCGTTCCGCGCCTGAATTAGATCCTACAGAGACAACCAAGATAAAGAAGTCTGTGACAGACCATAACTACGAACCCAGAAGGCCCTAATTGTAAGCAAACCCCGCACACCCAACGAAGCCTACACCAGTAATGCCAACTTCGACCAAACGGGGAATTTAGGGACAAACCCGAAGGAAGGAGTAACGGAAGTGGGAGACCGCTCCCTCCAGCATGAGCGAACCCTTTCGGAACTGGTTAAGAATGGGCGCAACTATCCCAGCCCGGAGACCGGGAACGCCAATTAAATGCAAGAAAAGTAGTACATAAACAACGTCTTTTCTCAATCGTTAGCACGAATTGTCGAAAAGGACTCGATATGACAAGAAGAAGCAACAGACGCATGGAAAGTATCATACAACTAGAGCCTCCCGGCGATAAGGGTCTTACCTGGGAACGAGGACCTTGATGGTTTTATGACACCGTAAGAAGTACATGTAACACACAAAATCGCCAAAAAACCATGCAACGTCAAAGGCAGTCAATCAATGCATTCCAAGGAAGAGAAATGCATCACCAAGCATTTGGTCACCAAAGGACTGAACAAAGAACGAGCGACAAGCCGAACTCCAAGAAAAACCAAGAAGGCTTATCATTAATCAAGCAAGTCAAAGACAAAGTTGGCTTATAACCAACCACCCGGTGAAGGTGACGAGGTTGCTAATTGGAAACCGGGCCCGACCTACTGAGCAAAAAGAACATGCGAGAGTCTTGACTCATCTATAAACTCGTACCTAAGGATCAATAAAACTATACGATGGGCCACCCTATGTATTCAAGTTCCTTCTATTGTGCACATGGACATGGGGCTTGTCGGGACTTGAATCTGTGCATTCTTGGGATTTTCCCCGAAGGAATTCACTCTTCCTAGTCACCTTCCCGCGGGTCCCCAACGGGACCTTGACGGGTCCCCAACAGGACCTTGGCAGGCGGACGACCGCCCACCTCGCGCCCACTGGTACAATGTGCTGATTTCTTAACTCCTCACATTATTGATTCATGGCGCACTTGTGTGCCTCGATTGATAAACGCAAGTCTCGGGTAAAAAACCATGGGTCGCCCAAACATGGTGTCATCGGTAAAAGACCTTGACACGCAAGAAACCATCGGAAAAGCACAACCAATTGCATTACACGTGGGGTTGAAGTTGGACTCTACGATACAACCGACCAGGGATGATTGGCATAAAGGATTGTGCAAACCAAGGAGGCGAGTTGGGAACTCGTGCTAAGGACTCACAAAGACCTTAAAAGTCAAAATGCTAAGGATGGACCGGGACTCCTTCAAAACATGGATATCGTTCAAGCAAATCAGAGGACTCCTTACAAGTTGTATGGAATCAAGAACTACGTAGTCCGTGGTGCTAGGCAAAATGTAAAAAAGCACATTTGTGCCAAGATCTCAAGGGTCATTAAGGACCCACAAGGAAATGAGATGACTCGTAAAGTCACCGAGTCATTCCACAACGAGGTTAGGTAACCAACTGCGCTTCAAAAAGAAAAAGAGCATGCAAGGACACCCTCACCATTAAAAGTAACACAAAAAAGGCACAACTAGTCGAACCTCGGGGAAGACATGAAGTCTTACTAAGAATTTCATTCACTAAAGAGGATATGAAATTCAATAAGAAGGGAAAATCAACCCAAAGTTTACCGACTCCCAAGAAACTTTGGGAAGAATTTGGGAAGTGCGCCCTAAGAGATTGGCTTGGTTGACCAAACTTGGTCAAGACCTTGGACGCATTAAAGAAGTAAGTTTTAAATCATCACGGGAGATTCCCTCAAGATAGGGGAGAAGGATGAAACCTTAGCCTGGGAAGCAAGGTCTAACAAGGATCTTAAAGTCAAGCAAGTGCCAACACCAAGGAAGAAGGATCATCAGTTCATCAATACGTCGTGATCAAAGCATCAAACCAGAATAGTCACTTGAAGATCGAGAACCCTTAACCCATCCTAGCCGAATTCCATTCCCTCCATCGGAAAATCGGCCCCCTCCTTATTTCAAAACCCTTTCTACCCTTCAACCACACTCTTGATCCCCTATTTTAACGATTCCATACAAGGTGACAACCTCACACCCTAAGTTGCAACCTTGAAAACTTTGATCCTAATTCCTAAATTCACTTTGTCCTCAGGTTTGAAACCCACTCTCTTAGCCCTTTAAACCTAATCGTTCCTTAAAACCCAGCACACATAAATATACAGTTATACAGTTTCCCCGTAGAATGCTTTCGCTATAGGACCACCGTACTACTTTGGACTCGTTACCCCCGCAATGATTTCCAAGCTTCGGGGACGAAGCTTCTCATAAGGGGGGGGGAGAGTGTAACACCCCGTGTTACAGCTTTCAATCCCAGATTAATTATTTAATTAATCCCGTTAATAATAATTAAATATAATTTAATTCGGTCAGGTTACCTTTAATTAATTAATAAGGTCCACCATTAACCGTGGACCCTAGCATAAATTAGAGTCCTAAGCCTATTAGGAATAAAGAAAGTAAACCCTTTACTATTCAGATTCTAATTAGGAATCCTAGACCTAGTTATCTATTAGGAATAAAGGAAGTAGGCCTTTTACTATTCAGACTACGATTAGGATTCCCTTTAATTAATTAATATGGTCCACTATGGACCATGGACCCTTATCCCTAAACCCAATCCTAAGTCCCAAAAGGAATAGAATTAGCAAGCCAATAATATTAGTTCCTAACTAGGACTCCTAAATATATAAATAGGGGACTTAAGAGGCACCTAGAACCCCCCACCACAATAAACGACTCACCACCCCAAAGAGCTCCAAGAATTCCCTTAGAAGAAATCAAGAAAGCAAGAAAGCTTAAAGAAAGACCCTTCATAGCCAAGGAATTAATTAAGGCTAAGAGGTAACCCATGTCTCAACAAAACCTATTTTCATAGCTATGATTCCCCTCCTAGGATTTCCCCATATTATTGAGTATTAATGATTTATGATATTATTGTTGATAATTGATGGGATAATTCCATGGGTGACCTTGGTGATGAAAGGTTCTTGATAATTATGGTGTTGTTGATGATTATATGACGTTCTTGATGATTATATGATGTTCTTGATGATTGTAGGATGTTCTTGATGTTTATATGATATTCTTACCGAATCTTGATATTGGAAGATGAATTGTGTCCTTGTTGATTTAAAAACGATTAGAACCCTAGGTTGTATCGTATGGAATTATTCTTGGTATATTGGGTGGGAATTCGCATGATTGGGTGTTGATTATGTTTAGAAAAGCATGATAGGTTATGTGCTATATGTTTCTCGATCTTTGATCCGTTAATTGTCTACGTGTGTTATCAATTGCGTTTGAAAGTGTCTAAGCATGGTTTCGGGTTCCACAAAGGTTCCCGGGGCGTTTCTGATGAAAAAGAGTCAGTGGGGGTAGGGGATCCGCCACCTACCCGCGGCCTTCTTGGGCAACGCCGGCAGCGGGCGGGCAGCTGCCCGCCGGGCACCCGCTGCCCGGTTTTGCTACCGCGGCGGGCAGCCGGCGGCTGATCCCTCACCCACCGGCTACCCGCTGGTTTGGACCCCACTTTGGGATTTTGGTTTCCCCGTTTGATGTTCCCCCGACCCCCGTGGTGTCCCAACGGACTCCGTCTATCGTGCCTATGTCTAGTTTGATATTTCGGGTACCGTTCGTAGGTTGTATGAGTCTTATATATTGCATGCTAGTTGAATTGGTATCCCGTTGACCTAGGTGAAAGAAGTATGAACCCCTTAGGATTATTCTTAGTATGTGAAGGATCACGCATAGGTTTTGTTATACGTTTCCTCCCCCTTCCCAATGTGTTAATGTGGGTTGCATGTGCTTGCTATGTGTTATGTGTGCATGATACCCCAATTCGGTTGCGATCGGATTGGTTATTCCTGAGATGCGGTTCAGAAGCTGGCTGCGGTCAGATTTACACTCTTGGGCTGCGGTCCACCGTTTTGTTGCAATCAAACGTTTCTACATGAGCTGCGGTTCTTATTTCCTGGCTGCGCTCAGATGACATACTCTTGGGCTGCGGTCCACTGTTTGGTTGCGATCAAACTATGATGAGCTGCGGTTTATCGGTCGGTTGCGATCGACCCCTCCGTGTTGTGATATGGGGCAGGGTGCTGCGGGGCCGTGTCAGAGCTATATGCGCTGACCCTCATGTATGGGCATGCGATTGGTCCTGTGGCGCCAACAAAGTGTGCTATGTGATGAGATATGGTGGAGTTGTTGTTATGAGTGCCTTGGGGATGTGACTATGGGATTCATATTGGGAATCGTATATGTTGGGTTATGATTATTAATTGTGCTTATCTTATCTGTCTTGCCTGTTGTAAACTGTATATGCTTGGTATAACTGCTGCATGTGCTTAGCCCTATCTGTTGAGTCTATCCCTGTTTTAAAAGCTAGAGTTCGTAGAATATATCTTCATGCTCAAAATGGTTTTCGTATATCTATATATATATCTATATGTACTGTATTTCAACGCGTTGGTGTGGGTTACCAGCATCTCTCGCTGAACAGATATATTTGGCTTTCAGGCACAGAAGAATAAGTCACTGGAGCGCGCTAGAACTTGGAGCGTAGAAGTAGATAGTTTCCCTTTCGGCCTGCGTGCCATGCTTATGCATTTACATTATTGAGGATATTAGTTAGTTAGCCTGTGCACCTGAGTTCTCTAGCTCAGGTGTGGCATAGCACCCCGTACTCTTGTATTACGCTTTGGGATTTAATGAGATTTCACCTTTATTATATATAAGTTTTAAAAGTCTTGAAAATTTGGGGTGTTACATTTAGACCCATTCCTCGTTCCAATTTCTCAACAACCATTTGCTTACCCTCGGGTTAGCGAGTTAGCGGCCGCTACGTTATCTTTTGACATCACGTAGTCAATAGAGATAACCCTCGTATTGAAAAATTGTTTAATGGTATTATGTCTACGACTTATAAGTCTAGACTTACCATTCCACATCTAACTCTGTACTTAACCAATTTTGACTTGACTATCGCAACACACACAAATTGGAGGTACGAGTTTATCACTGGGAACATTCTCGGAAAAATGGCATAGCCACTCGGCCTACTCGCTCGTGACACGATTGTAAGGCTCTCAGCTTTGATCCCGTCGGATCTTAGCTATCACAAATTCATTTCGAGAATTTCCGTCCAACCGACTGCACTGGCCTACGTAAAGACGTAGCCTTTAATGGACGTAGCGTCCTTTGGTATCCGTGCAATACTTTCCAAGTACGGATAGATATCCCATGTAGTGCAGTCCAAAGTCACGAGTATACCTTAAGTATCTCACAACTCTCACTATTGCCTTCTAGTGCGCATCACTAGGGTTACTCGGATGTCTACCAAGTTCGTTAACCGCAAAGGCAATATCTGGCCTAGTACAACCCATTTGATACAATTAAACTACCAAAAATCTGAAGGTATTCTCCACGAGAAGTACAACCTTCGTAATTATTGGCTAGTTGTACGTTAGTATCTAACGGTGTCCAAACTACTTGATTATCATCCTTTACAAGGATTCAATCAACACAATGAGATTGGCTCAACACGAGACCATACGGTCTTTTCACGATTTTAATCTCGAAGATTAAATCTTCCAAACTCACACATCTCATGTCAAATCTCAAATTTAACATGTTCCTGGTAGAATTGACCATTCGCTCATTTCTACCCACATTGAGTTTATCGTGTATAAACAAATAGTGATATCACTGTATATCGTACGCAATACGTAGACACACTTTCACTTTTATTTATACTAAACTTGTTAGTCATCATTGCATGATCAAAACCTCACATGCCAAACACTAAGGCAATTATTCCGAATCATACCATGACCTCACCAATTACACACTTTCTTTTCACATCGTGGAACCACAGACCCTCAGGTCTTTCCATGTCTACTAAGAAAGCGAGACATCCATTTCGATGAACTTCCAAGTCTCGTTAGACAGCTATGGCAAGTGTCATACTAATGGATTTCATTCTCATCACCAGAGAATACACATCGAAGTAATCGTGGCACTCGCGTTGCATGTAATCAACAATTACAAGCCGGGCCATTTTACTTCAATATAACCAACCTGTTTTTGTTTTTCGACTAGTGATCCATTTAGGATCCCGAGGTTTTACAACCTGGAGGAAGAACAACCAGTTCCAAGTATGATTCTCTAAGATAGAATCTACTTCACTCTCGGTAGCCTCTCTCGGGTTGGTCCACCTGTAGAAGTAACGCTTCTACATACGTTCGAGGCTCGTTTTCTAACAACCATGTTAGAAAATCCAGTTTATTTTCTAGTAAACAAGTTAGAATATGCGCGTCACATTCTAGAATGTACGTCAGAAAATATGGACCAAAGGATTTTTCAATCCTAGCTCTCTTGCCACGTCTAGCTTTGAGCTCGGGTTCTCTTTCACACCCTTCAACCATAGCTACGCCGAAAGTTCCTTTCAACGTGCTATGTCCTTTATTGATCCTTCACAAAAATACATCTTCCAAGAACGATGAATTTCTTGAATCAATCTTTCGTGTTCTTATGTACATCCAAACTCTTGGACTCGTGTACTAAGAACCAATACACACCTTTGACAAGACACCCCCACATTTCAGGCATTAGTAGGAAAACTTCCTACGTACCTATAATTCGTAAGAATTTCATGTGGGTAACCTTATTTAAAAGGTACTTACTTGTCCAAAGTATCGTCTCACCCCACGTACCTTGAGGTAGGCCCGAACTTATCAACGTCTTGATAGTTATGTTCGGTAACAACGTTCGATTGAGATGAATACCGTACCGTACGCTCGAGTACGACACTAACGCTCTCGCAGAAAACACCAATAGGTGTTTCATATTCACTACATCGATCGTTCGTAACCGCATTAATCCACGATTAATTTGGTTTTTCTCTTTTATTCTTATAAAGAATAAACATGTGCTACACGTTAGCACATCTCGTAAAAGCTAACGGATTAGCCTTTACAAATCCATTCGGTTTTTACCGAAAGGCCACAAACCTGAACCAGTGCTTCCAAAATTGAAGCACGAATCAGTGCTTTAGTAATGAAGCACGAAACATGCTATACCAAGCACGAATCATTGCTTCTAAACTAACGCACCGATTCCAAAGCAATCTCTATTGCTTTAAATTATAAACTCACAGCAACATTCGGTTGCTTAATTTATAATTTCAGTGCTCCCTAGCACTAAGATTATTAGTGAATTACACAATTAACCAAACCTCCTTTCGTGCTAATCACATAGCACTTTTATAACGCTAAATCTAATTAGCCACATATGAAAGGTTTAAGCTAAGTAGATTAGCATTAAGACCAATCATAATCTAGCACCTTTATTGCTATTACCAAAGCACCAAATGCTTAAGTTTTCAACACCTAAAGGTGCAGCCACTAAATGGCCAAAAGTGCCTAATTAAGCACTCTACCTAGTGCTTAATAGCACTGTTACAGTGTTTTAATTTGCACTTCAAAGTGCCAAATTAAATTGCACTTTCCATTAGTGCTACAAAAGCACTATTCACCAAACACAATTTGTCTCAAATTAAATATACTAGTATAATTTGGAATTTTTGATCAAGTTAATTATAACACAATTAACGAGAACAAATCAACCAAATTTTCCGACTAGTCGAATCAAGCTTATATAATCGTTCTCAGAAAATTAATTAAAATATTCAACACTTGAGCTGTGACGCTCACGATTATATAGCTATCCCAATTTTTGACAAATTGATCCTTGAAATCCTTATCGTTCTACATGAACCAGAACCGAAGTCTTATTACGGGATTTCAACCATGTAACACGCTTGTTACATTTCGTTCCGGCCGTTAAGCCATTTTAGCATTTTCCACATAATGCTACGTGATGCACTACGCACCCATATTGAATCATTTCATACATTCAACATTATTTCATCAAATAATTCGTATGTACTATGATTCAATAGCTCAATGGAACAATTCATTTTTTTTTATTCAACAATAAAAAATGTATCACAAGGATACTACAACATTTATTTAACAAATAAATAAATAGGAAAAATTACATTGGAAACCAATTTTCATTATTCCTATGTAGTAGTCCTTCAAACCCGTGTGCCTTGTTCCATTCTCAACCGTCCACTCCACAAAGGGTGGTCCATGGTGCACATCAGGGGTACCTTGGTTGTGACCTCACTCGTCCAACCATCCACATGTTTTAAACGTAGCGAAATTGTCCTCAACCTTTTCACCAGGATGACGGTTCGCTTCATAATGGCATTTCTCCTTCTTCTCATAATCTTCTTGAAAGCTAAGCTTTCACTTAAGTTTCCTTTGATTACGGTTAAAGTCATTGGTCACACTACAGTAGTCCTCGGACCATGTAGTGTTCACAGCATCATAGGATCCTTCTTGGCTTTTAGCAGATCCACTAGGCAACACAATAGGTACCAATTGTGTGCCATTAGCCACTGGTCTACCGGATCGTGAACCAACGTTCTCCGGAGCACCATCGTGTGTCTTTGCAACTCTCATGGAAATAACATTTCCAACGTTGCTGCCATCAACTGGCATCACGGAATGTGCAACATCGTTGCCATTCCGACCACTTGAATGTGCACCACGAGCAACATTCACGGATCCAATACTCTTGGAGTCCATCGATTTGTTCATTATCGAAATCAAATAAGGTTTTAAGATTTTTGGTGATAATGAACCAAAATTGATTTTATATCGCAAAATAACATTTATATATACAAACACAAGTATATAAAATATTATTTGATATATATCCGAAATATATATATACACACAAATATATATATATATATATATATATATATATATATATATATATATATATATATATGACAGAACCAACGGTTATATATACATATATATCTACGAACAAGATATACCAATATATATCAACCGAAATTGGAACTAATAATCCTCAGATTATAAGTCCAATCCAACGAATATATCAAAAGAAGGGAGGATTTTTGCTTAGAAGCATAATCCAAAACCGAAAGAAGGAAAGATGGCTCGTGTATGGGTATAGAGTTTTTAGCGTGAGTCAAGAGACCACTCTTTCCTTAAAACCTTATTTGCCACCTCCCACAAGTGCTAGGAGCGTCGTGGCCTAGGTTTCCCAAGAAAAAATGCGCTACGGTTCGACGTTTGAGCACCCAAACGAACGTGTTGGTCCCGATAGAATGAGATGAGAGTCTAGAGGGGGGGGGGGGGGTGAATAGACTCTTTTCGTTAGAAGCCCTAAACGTCACCTTTCGGTGTCTTGGCGCAGCGGATAAGATAGATTTGTTTTAGATACTTTGCACGAGTTTGCGTAATTTAGACAAACTTTCGGTAACGATAATAAAGGAATGATATGAGAGCAAAAAGAAAAGCGTAAGTAAAGAGATAGAGAGGACACGAGATTTTATAGTGGTTCAGCCAATGTTGCCTACTCCACTCTTCTTCCACAACAGTTGGAAGGATTGCACTATCACTCTTAGTACAAATACACAAAGACTTCCTTGATCACTAAGCCGGACAGCCTTCGTAGGTTTTTCAACTCCTCGAGTTTACTCCGCCTCTATCAACTTCTTCTCCTGAGTTGAGGTTGGTAGAAAATGATTTCTTGAATTCTCCAACGATGAGGTCTTGACTCTGAGATATGATTGCTTCAAACGAATGTCAAGACTTCCTTGAGGTGTAAGACAAATGATTCTTCAAGTAACTTAGCACCTCAAAACTGGTTCACAAAAGCTTTTAGTAAATTGTAGACTTTTCAAGAGCTTTTGTAAGTGAGTAAGTTGAGTGATAATGAACCAGCACCTTCTTAGTTGATGAAGGTGAGTTTATATAGGTGATGAAAATCCATCCGTTGGAGGGAGATGAAATTTTCGAACCTTTTAACCATTGGACAAGGACCGGGGAGTTTCATGCATTAAATGCTCCATTAATGAGGTTGTACCATGTAGCCGTTGAGGGTATGGAAAACATTGGGGTTTTGTCCTTTAGCTCCAAGAGACGGTACATCTTCATTTAATGCTTCTTGAAAAGTGTGTCCCATAGGATGAAGTCCTTATTGTCCTAGGATGTTGTCAAATCAGACAGGTGAAACATTCTTCTCGTTGTTGAAGAGAAGTAATGCTTGATAAAGATCGTCTTTCACAAACACTGTCCTTTCGTGCTTGTTGACAACTCCTGCTTGATTCTCGTTGTTGTTCTTCATGTCTCGTGTCTTCTTTCGCCTTGGAGACCCTAACATCTAGTCATAACTCATTTTCGTGTGTTTGTCTAGCTTAACACGAATTACAGAGGAGTTATGGCAACTTTCGTTTAGGACGAAAGCAGCGATTGAAAAAGCTAATGGTTAGGGGTTTACTTTTCTACATTACATTGGTATCATCAAAATCCTAATACAATGTTCCTAACAATTTCCCCCTTTTTGATGATGCCAAAACCTATACTCTTCTTATAAGGCTGATAAAAGTTCCATAAGGATTTTTTTATTATAAAAACAGCCATACTTGAGAGTTTACAAGTTTTTTTCTAGATTAAAGCGTTAATAAGCGAGACAGGAACAGGTGACTCAAACAAGTGACACGAGATGTGTGACAATGAGAATTTCATATATAAAGATGTAATCATTACAAAAACTTTATAAAGAGAAACATAACGAAAGTTAACTTACATTTCTAAAAGCTTTGATTTCTGTTGTTCAGCTTCCTTGAGTTCTTGGTCATTCTTTTCCTTTTGTTGCTTTAGCATCCTGTTGAAGTCAATTTTCTCATTGATTTTTGCTCTGAAAACTTTAATAGGATTAGTCCTGACAAGTTCTTCATGTTCTCCTTTAATGTTCAGACCAGTGTAATTGTTGTAGGCTTCCCGAATGTTGCTTCCTTCAACAATACCATACTTCCACCACGAGATCAGTTCAAACGAATTCATGCCTTCTTGGTAGCTCTTTCCTGATTCCTTGTGCACTTTGAAAGCTGCATTATGCATGACATTTTGTGGGGAGTCTTTGGTTACATTAGAGAGGTCTTCAATGAGATTCCTGATCCTTTCTCTTTCCATTGCTTCATCTTCTCTTCTCTTTCTTTCTTCATCGTGCTTCCTCCATAGTTCTTTGTTTGCTCTTTTGATTCTCTCATTTTGAGTGCTCATGTGATTTTGTCTTGTATAATTGTCTTTTGTTTTCAACCAAATGGGATTATTGCAACCCTCGAATCGTTTGCCACTGCCTTCTTCATATGGGACGAAGTCCACGAAGTTTCCTATGCCATCCATAGTTACTTTGTTGTCTCTCATAAGTTTCTGCCTTAATTTCGTCTGTTCTCTCTTTGGCAGTCCTGTGAAGATGTATTTGGCTTCAGAACCAAATGATTGTCGAGGCTTGATTTGTTTGGAGGATTGGTATCGACCATGATATCTTGACTTTGAGGAGTGGTAACCACGAGACTTGGAAGGTGGATGAGATGGATTCGTGTTCCTTTGGTCATAGTCTCTTGGTGTCCGAGAGGGAGAGTGTCGTGCTTCACGAGCTTGATCTTTCGTGCTATCTCTCGGCTGATCATCATCCTTATCTTTGTCATCATTTCTCTTTTCCCCCTTTTTGGCATCATCAGCACAGGTGGTAGAAGGAATGGAGGAGACCTTGTTGATTGCAAGCAAGATATCCTGAGCATACCCGAGAATTTGAAGTGCATATTCGCCCAGTTGGTACGAATTGTCCTGATATGTGTCAATCTTTGTACAGGCCAAATCCATACGCTCTTTGAGACCAAAATGAGAGTGTTTGATTTCGTGCTGTTGTCGCGCAACTTTGTTCAAAGAAGCTTCGAGATCATAAAGTTTCTTTGTCATTCGCTCAAGAAGCTTGTGATCTGATTGGCTTTGTTGCTGCGGTTGAGGCTGTGCTGGAGGTGGAGATCGAGGTTTAGATTGAGCTGCTATCAGAAAATCGACCTTCTTGCATAGATCATCCATAACTTTCGTGTCCTTTTCTCGTAAAGCAAGATATTGCCTATGGATGGTCTCGGCTGAATGAACAGTTCCTCTCATGAAGTTCATGATAGTCCGTGGGGACTCTGCAGGGGATTCTTCCTCAATGTTTGTTGGTGATGTGTCCATGTGATCATCTTGAGGTGGTGCTTCCCGTTTTCCACCACTAGCAGAGCTAAGAAGAATTGGTGAAGCTTCCAGTTTGCCCTCACGCATACTTTCCTTTCCTTGCTTGATTGGAGTCTCGTCTATGGGTTGGATATGCGGAACAATGGCACGAGACAGATCTTTGAGATGGGAAGTTGAATCTTCTTCCGAGTCATCACTATCAGATGGTAGACTTCTTAAGGGAGATCTTTGAGGGTAGGTGTCATAGTCAGGACCGATCAAGATTGTATGACTATCTTCGGGGTCGGCTTCTTGAGCACCTTCATTGCCCAACTGATCATCATTATCATCAACGTCATCATCATCATTGTCTTCATCATCAGCATCGTCAACATCATCATTATTATCATCTTCATCTTCATCTTCATCTGCATCACTCTCGTCTTCTTCAATCTCTCGTCCAAGCTCATCTTTCGTGCCACTGACATTACAATTTGGATCATTTTGGTGTTCTTTCTCTAAAGTGGTCTTGATCTTTGAAAGCAACATGGCATATCGAAGTTGCTTCATTTCTTCTTCATAAACTGGATCCAAGGGTGGCTTGTTGAGCTCGATGCAGATAGGAGCTTTATCGCTCCCGAGAGTGCGATTTGTCATCTTGTAAGAGAGAACGCGATTGATTTCTTCAATTCGAAGAGCTTGTGAAACATCCTCAGTGCCAATCCATGCAAGTGCAAAGTCTTCTTCATCCTGCATTGCTTCAAAAGTTTCAAGAAAGGTCCGTAGGGGAGCAGTGCGCCACTTTTGCCACTGCAGAACTCGTTTGTAATCCCTTTCAATGGATTCTCTAAGCAACTGATCTAGTGTATGGCGAGAAACCTTTACTTCAGGAGCTGGAGCTGAAGGTTTTGGTATATCCGGAGAAGCTACTTGCACAACGGCTGCCTCGTCTACCAACACAGGTTCTTGTGTCAGAATTACCTGCTCTGTATTGGTAGGTTCTTGTGGCAAACAAGGCAAAGATACCAGAGCATCAGTCGCCTCTTTCGCCTTTTCTGGTGACCCAGGTTCTTGTGGAAGACTTAAGCGACTGGCCTCCATGTCTACATTAGCAGGTTCTTGTGTCAGCTCTCGAAGGAGTTGATCTGCCAAAGTAGGTTCTTGTGGATGGTGGTCTTGAGGAGAACCGAGATCAGACTTGGGTTCTTGATCATCAGGAATTTTCTCAGGAAGAACATCTTTCGGTTGAGCTTCCCCCTCAGAAAGTGCTTCATTTGTGATTATTTCCCCCTGTGGGGATGCATCTTTCGTGTCTTCTTCTTTCGGTGTAGAAGATTCCTTCGGGAAAGATTTCGCCTTGACGGGAGACCGAAAGTGACTCTTTTTGATAATTCTGGAGAGAATCAAATTATCTTCGTCTTCGGATGAGTCTTTGACAATGATTGTTTCTGGTAGAGGGGAGGATGGAATAGGATCTTTCTTCTCTTGTGGAGATTTTGAAGGGATTGGAACAGCTGAAGTTTCTTCTGCCTTTTTCACCTTACTCCGAGAGGAGTGCTTTTCTCGTTTTTGTCGTTTCGGCTTGGGTTGATCATCTTCTGAAACCCTAGGTGTTCTTGATTTCCTCTTGGCTTTGACTTGCTCAATAGGAATTCCCAACTCCAACGCCTTCTGCTTGTCATACCCCAACGGTTTTTGTTTCATGTGACATGCTTTCAGTCCACGCCGAATTCCTGGGCGCAGAACGACTCCTTTCGTTGCTAGAAGATGGCTTATCACAAAACCATAACCTAACTTCTTCGCAATGTCTCCTGGACTTTTTCGATGAAAGGTGATGGTGTGAACAATATTGTTGAATATGATCTTCGACCAATCGACTTTAAAACCATTCAAGAAAGCATGCAGCATTTTCAACTTCTCCTTCGTCACATCATCAGTGCCCGAGGTCTTGTGATCGACGAGTTTATTGAAGATATCAACAGTGAACTCATAATCTAGCCGGAACCATTTCTTCTTCAACGGCCATGTGATTTCTGCCTTGGATGGTGCGTGATTGTTCTTGATGGATTCGTAGAACTCCTCCGGGTCGAGATGATAATAGATAATATCTGTCTTGTAAGACTCATCTCTTTGTGGAAACCCGTATGTTGATCGAACGTCCTCCGAGGTAAGGACCACATGATGATTATTGACTCTGGAAGTAATAGTCAAATAATCAGAAGATATTGAAGCATTCATATAAAACTGGGTTACATCAACCGGGTGCCAAACAGTATAGAGGTGTGTGATGAAGCTATATAATCCTGTTTTTGTGAGGAGATGTATGATGTTTTCACCAAATTTTCTATCCAGGATATACTCAAGGAATCCATGTGCATCCCACATATTTCCCCCTACGATGAAGGGTACTCTGGATTCAATGAATCTCAGGTCCTCAGTGGGAAAGCTTGGGACTTCCAAGTTGTAAGGAGTTTCTGGTTCGGGATTAGATGGTGATGCTTGTGGATGTTCTGCCATAGTTGAGGATTCGAGAGAAACAGAGGGTTAGAAAGAATGAGAGTGATAAAGGTAGGGTAAATAGATAAAAAAGGTTTAAGAGGGGTTTTATAGAACTCCGGGTATCCGGGTATGGATGATCCGGTTTAAAATTCAAAACACTCCCGGTTCTTCTTCTCCAAAAGGTAACTGATCAACATGGGGGAGTGATAAGATCGTGTGCAGATCAAAAACGATCATTCCCTCATTTAATGAGGTGAGAGAAAATTACTCGAGTGCTTATTGGTGCATTAAATGCACGTCACATCATGTATCAGACAGAGTGGGGGAGTGGACCACTTTTCTCGGCCACATGATCCCACTAGGATTCATCTGAACGGTTGGAAATAAAAGCTTAAAGCATTAAGCATGTTTAGTTATGATCCCAAACCCGAAAGAAGATAGAGATTTCATAACATCAGACTTGTAAGACAGATAAAAGTCGAACAAGTCGTTTTTACATCAACAGAAATGCCTCTCCCGAGAGAATTATTACACACAACAATACGCAACATAAACAATTACAATCTCTCGTGCATTTGAAGGCAGACTTCCCTTCTACACATTGCAACCCTTCTTCTTTCGTTCGTACTCAGCAATGAGGGTCTCATGATCTGCTCCCAAGGTTTCTCTAGAGAGACCTCGTCTCTCCATGTCATTTAGTTCAGCCATTACCTTGGCCTTAGCAAAAGAGTACAGTGCACGATATTTCTCTTCGTGCTTTAGAAGAGGGGTAAGTTCAATAAGAGAGTAGAACTCTGAAATTTCAGGTTCTTTCTCAGATGATGAGCCTTTCTCGACTGAATTCCCGAAATCACGGTGAGACATTTTTCCAGTCTCAGATAAGCTCTTGGATGAGAGTGTCTTTTCTTTCCCTTTATCCATGAGTTGAAGAAAGAGATAAGTGAGTTCATAGTAGATTGAGAGAGTCCATTAAATAGATAGACCAAACCTCTCAAAAGGTGTGTCCAACTGTCTTAACCAAGACATTGTTTTAGGGAATATATTCCTTTTCAAGAATTTTGTCCTTGATTCAAGATTATTAGATAGGTGATAGATAAGACATATAAAGTCTCGATCAAAGGAAACCAGAGCCAGTTAAGTTTTATTCATCATAGACCCGAGAGAAGAAAGTACATAGGATAAGATACAACAGACAAAAGATCAGATTTTCTTCCTCTCGTTTTTCTTGACTCCAGATGGTTCACCTTTGCCCTTTTTCAAATCTCCCAGCATTTGCTTGAACCATTTCCCGGTTCGTGGGTAGTTTGAGCCAGAAGAGGATTCAGGTTCTTCCTCCTGATCATATTTCTCCATTAAGTCTTCTTGTGCCAGAAAAGCCATATAGTCTAGGTCTGGAATCTTGGTAGGATCTTTCGAAGTCTTCTCTTCACTTTCAACAATAAAACCCGCCATATCATCATACTTAAGAGACGAGTCGGAATCAGAAGGAATTTCCACCGGTGCTTGTGGACTGTTACCAGGGTAGAGGTCACCCTGTTCCTCCCTGAGACGTCTGGCACCTTCTTTCAACTTGTGGGAATCACCTCTGGTGAAAGGTTTCTTTGGAGCCATGGTAAAGAAAAGAAGGATGAGTATAATGTGAAGAATTCACCTCCTTTTATAGCAAGAAATCCACATAGCTCATGTGTCTGTTACACATTAATTTCAACGTTACAATTAATGCTCATAACTGTAGTCAAGAAGTCATTAATTCCAAGCAAGACTTTGACTGTTAACTTGTTTCTTTATGAAACTCCAACTTCAATGATCTTTTAAATTTGTAACACATAAAATTATGGCTCTTTTGATTGGAAAACGTATGAGTGATGAGCTTTCCTGTGATTTGGACAAGTAACATATAAAGTTAGGCATAGATAAGATAGGCAGTCATTCTAAGTACGAAAGGATAGCATTTTTATTAGATCACGAGGATTCCAGGTCACGAGAGTACAACATACAAAGGCTTAGAGAAAACGATAAGGCACGTGAAGTTCCAGACGAGTCATCTCTTCGGTCACATCAGTCAGATTTGCCATCTTTGCATATTCATCCAACTCCTCAAGTGAGAGAGTGGGTTCGGGTGACTGAGTTAAGGGCCGAGAGTGAACCATAGTGACATCTTCAGAAGATTGTTCACTAGGTTGAGGAACTTCATAAGATGTTTGCTCATTAGACTTTTTCATCATCAGAAACCTCTCTTTAGCAAGTCGAGTGGCTTGTTCCATGCAGTAGGCCTTCTTAGCCCTGGACTCGTTGACCAAATTGTCATGAGTTTCCTTGTCCTTTGGTGCTGTGTTGGGCAGGGAGTAGGTTACGATGACCCTTTCCCCATCTTCTTCAAGCCTTAAGATGGTAGCATTCGGAAGCTTGTTGGCTTCTTGCATATGATGCTTTAGACGTTTGGCCCTTTTTTCAACTTCCTCGCTCTTTTCTTTCCCCTTATCCATTCCTGCAATCATTATCCTTTCCTAAGATCTTGTGAATGAGTAAAGCTCATGAAATAGAAGAATAATATATAGGCAATAGATAACGTGCGAATCTTAACAAAATCTTTTAGATACTGACATCATATTTGCATGATAGAGTCATAAACTAAAAAGATCATGAATAAGATAACATCACAATTTGTCACCGTGGCCTAACAAAGTTATTCAAGCTTTCTTTTTCTTGCTGCTTGCGGTGGACTTGAGAGGAGATGCTATCTTGGTGGGGGTGCCTGAGGGTGAGTAGTCAAAACTATCGCTTAGTTCCAGCACACTGTTTTTTTTGATGTATCCAATGGGGTTGCCAACAGAGTAGAAGGATTCTCGTGACTCATTATCGGACGTGTTACAGAGAAGGCTTCGTATGTGTTAAGCGTGTTCAAGGAACTGATTGAGCTGTTGTTCAGTCACTAGTGGCTCACTGAGAACTTCACTCTTTCCTTCTCGTGCCTCCGTAATGGTTCTTTCGCTTCCCGTACTCATTCCTGCACATGCAAAAACAAACACTAGAATTTTCGTTAGATGAGAAATTTATTCTCATAGTGTACTTCATTTATAAAGATCCTTGCGTGTGAGGATGAATCAAATCTTTTGATTTTCGAGAGCAAGAATCTTTGCAGATCTGATTCTCTTAGCTTTATGTCATTTCAATCATTCCGAGTTCATGCCTTAAAGAAAAGAATCTTGCTTCACTTAAGGGTTTCGTGAGTATATCTGCAAGTTGATCATCAGTATTAACATACTCAAGAGATATGTCCTTTTTCTCGACATGATCACGAATGAAGTGATACTTGATGTCAATATGCTTGGTCCGAGAGTGCAGCACGGGATTATTCGTAATGGCGATAGCACTCGTGTTATCGCATTTTATGCTCACTTCTCGTGCATTTATGCCATAATCTCTCAATTGGTGTCTCATCCATAAGATTTGAGCACAGCAGCTTCCAGCTGCTATGTATTCGGCTTCAGCCGTACTTGTGGCAATAGAGTTTTGCTTTTTACTAAACCAAGACACAATTCGTCCTCCTAGGAACTGACAGGTTCCTGAGGTACTTTTTCGATCAATCCGACATCCAGCGAAATCAGCGTCTGAGTATCCCACTAGATCAAATGATCCATCTTTTGGATACCAGAGACCGACACTTTGCGTTTCCTTAAGATATCTTAATATCTTTTTAGTTGCGCTTAGGTGACTTTCTTTCGGCTTAGCTTGAAATCGTGCACATACACCAACAGCAAATGAAATGTCAGGTCTGCTTGCTGTCAGGTATAGGAGAGAACCAATAATACCTCAAAAGTTTGTTTGATCAACATCCTTTCCTTCATTATCAATGTCCGTTCTGAGGGATGTGCTCATTGGAATTTTAACCGAACTTTTTCCATCAATGCCGAATTTTCGGAATAAATCCTTGGTATATTTGGCTTGATTTATGAATATTCCATCTGGGCATTGTTTGACTTGCAAACCCAGAAAATAGTTCAGTTCACCCATCATACTCATCTCAAATTTGCCTTTCATAAGATTGGAGAACTTTTCACACAAGATTGGATTCGTGCTTCCGAAGATAATGTCATCAACGTAAATTTGTACCAAAAGAATATGGTCATTATCTTTTATACGAAAGAGTGTTTTATCAACCACTCCTTTCGTGAAGCCGCAATTGATAAGAAAGTATGAGAGAGTATCATACCAGGCTCGTGGAGCTTGCTTTAAGCCATAAAGAGCCTTTTTGAGATGATATACCTTTTCAAGCTCATTATTGATTGCAAAGCCAGGTGGTTGTTCAACATACACCTCTTCTTCAAGAAGTCCATTTAGGAAAGCGCTCTTGACATCCATTTGATAGACTTTGAAGTTCTTATAGGCTGCAAAATCTAGAAATATGCGAATGGCTTCCAATCTAGCTACAGGGGCGAAGGTTTCATCAAAATCAATACCTTCTTCCTGGAAATACCCCTTAGCAACAAGACGAGCTTTTTTCCTAACAATGAGCCCATCTTCACTCATTTTGTTTCTAAACACCCATTTAGTTCCAATGACATTCTGATGAGATGGTCTCGGGACAAGTTCCCACACCTTATTTCGTTCAAATTGATGGAGTTCTTCTTGCATGGCTATTACCCAGTCTGGGTCTTTTAGAGCTTCTTCTATGGTTTTTGGTTCCATTTGTGACAGAAAACATGCCATCATACTTTCGTGCAAAGAGGCTCTTGTTCTTACACCTTCTTGAATATTTCCAATAACCTGATCTGATGGATGATCTTTTAACCATCGAAGGTCTGGTTCAAAAACATCTTGTTGATTTTGAGCGTCCATTTCAGGAATATAAGGTAGATCAATGTAAATCATTGGTTCAGATGTTGTGATAGATGAAGGATCATTCTGTTGAATTCCAACCTTTTCTTGAGACACAGGTTCGGGTTCATGAACCTTTAGTTGATATTTCGTGTAGGACGAGAGTATGTCTTCTTCGTCTGAGGTATTTTCGTCAACAGGTTGCTGAGGATTTTGATTTGATCCTGATGGGTTCATCTCAGATTGTTCATCAAACTTGACATGAATGGATTCCTCAATTACCATTGTTCGTTTGTTTAGAACTCTGAATGCTTTGCTTACAGAGGAGTATCCCATGAATAACCCTTCGTCAGCTCTTTCGTCAAACGCTCTTAGATTATTCTTTCCGTTGTTATGTATGAAGCACCTGCAACCAAAGACATGAAAATAACCGATACTAGGTGTTTTACCTTTCCATAACTCATATGGTGTCTTGTTGTGAGATTTGTTGATCAAGGATCTATTTTGTGTTTTACCGTGTTTATGGCTTCAGCCCAAAATCTCTTAGGTAGTCCTGAGTGAGAGATCATCGTTCGTGCAGCTTCTTTCAAGGTTCTGTTTCTTCTTTCGGCTACTCCGTTTTGCTGAGGAGTTCGTGCTGCCGAAAGTTGGTGGAAAATTCCATTTTGCGCACAAAATTCCTTTATGACTTTGTTGACAAATTCCGTTCCCTGATCTGATCTTATTCGTATTATTTTGAGCTCCTTTTCTGTTTGATGTTGTCTCAAAAGATTTGGAAGAGCTGTTTCTGTTTCATTCTTCTTTTTTAAGAAAAGCACCCATGTATATCTTGTGTAGTCATCTACTATAACAAGAGTATACTTTCTTCCACTCAAACTTGCTGGATCAACTGGTCCAAAGAGGTCCATATGTAGGAGGCTTAGAGATCGAGACTTTACATCTACATCTTTTGACTTGAAGGATGACTTGAATTGTTTTCCTTTTTGACAAGCCTCACATATTTTATCCTTCGTGTAAGATGCTTCGGGTAGCCCTCTTACGAGATTTCTCTTGGCAAGCTTGTTTATCGTCTTCAAGTTCAGATGACTTAGTTTGTTGTGCCATTCTTGATTGAGATCTGCATTACTTTTGGCTACAAGGCAAACGTTAGCATTAGAAGAATTTAAAGATAATACATACATATTCTTCTTTCGTTGTCCCGTTAAAGCTGTCTTGTTATCTTTCGTGTTCACGATTTTGCATTCGTCTTTGAGAAATTCTACTTTGTATCCTTTGTCACAAAATTGACTTGTGCTTAGAAGATTGAACTTCAGTCCTTCAACATAAGAGACATCTTGAATTGTTATTCCCTTGTTGATGATGTCCCCTTTTCCACGAGTTTTGCCGCTATTTTCACCTCCAAAGATAACTTTGGGTCCATCAAATTCCTTAAAGTTGCTCAACATTGTTTTGTCACCAGTCATATGTCTTGAGCATCCACTATCAATATACCATATGACCTGTTTTTCCTGCATCAAAGATTATGTGTTTTTAGGCACCCATTTAGTTTCGGGTCCTTGGGGGTTAGCAGTTAACTTTGGAACCCATATTAACCTAGAGTATCCACGACTCATCCTCGGTCCTCTATATCCATTTGAAGTGCGATAATCATAATGGATGCTGGCAAAGACTTTAGCATTATATTTCTTACGTTGATCTTCCTGAGGAAGATTTTTATAATGCTTGAGATGATTGGTTTGTTTACGCAGATGAATCATTTCAAATACTGCTCTTGGGAGAGGTTCTGGGTAATCAAACCAATCTTCTTCTGATGGCCCAGTCCATCCATTGCCATACCCAGATCTTTTGAAGGATCTTTCGGGTTGTCTGATTTGTCCGCTTCTTGAGATTCCTTGTGCAGGATTCTTTCGTGTGAATTTCGGACGATATTGCCTCTGGTTACCATTCGTCTTTTTGTTGGATTGAGTGTTCCAGTTAGGCTGACCCTTTTTATGGCGTAGATTCTGTTTATTGCCATTTGGTCCATTCCTTTTGACATAGATTTGTCTAGGATTGCCATTACTAGATTTCTTCTTTCCAGATTCCACAATTCGTTGTACAGCCATACCTTTCGGTTGGCTTGTTGATTGTGGTGTTTCGACATTGTTAACTACCATCATAGGCTCAGACACCTGGGTGGGTCCTTGAACAAATGCGGCCTCGAAGCTTTCGTGTGAATATGCATTCGTGGGTTTGTTCAATTCGACTTGTGAAGAGGAGCTGGGGTTAAAACCAATTCCAGTTCTTTCCCCGGGTAGTCTGGATTCATTCATCATTCTATCCATTAGGTTGGATGAATTATTGAATTTATCCAAAACTTCAAGCAATTCTTGCTCTCTCTTCTCTTTTGTTGTGCACAGCTCCTTTAGAGTGAGAACATCTTTCTCAAGCTGCTCCTTAGCAATGACTAGCACATTGTTCTCAATACGAACTTGCTTTAGTTCATTATAGCTAAGCATGAGCCGAGAGTTCTCCTCCTTGAGTTTGGAGTAAGTGCTATTTATCACATTGAACCTCCTTATCATTTCGGTGACAGATTCATTGGAGGTAAGACTTCTCACAGAACTCGACTCAGCTGAATAACAAGAGGATGAATGACTATTTACCTCGTCTTCATCTGCCATGAGACATAGTTCGTCTGACTCTTGACTAAATAGGCACAGCAGTCCTTTCTCCTCATCAGTGCTTTCGTCTTCTGAGCTAGAGCTTGAGGAGCTACTTTCGGTTGCGACTGTGTCAGAAGTTTCGTTTACTACCATTGCCTCCCTTCTTCCTTCCTTTCTGGAGTTTGATAATTCAGGTTTGTCGCTTCTTTTATATCTTTCTCCAGTCTCTTTTGAGGGACTTGTGGTAGCATTGTTATCTTGATGTTTGCTTACTATGGGATGCGGGCAGTTCGCCTTGAAGTGTCCTGGCTTTCGGCAATTATAGCACAATAGCTGAGAGTCCATGGTCTCAGATTTTGAGGTTTGAGGGAAGTTCTCATGCTTCTTTCGGTGGCTCGAACGTTGTGGATCTTGAAAGTTGTTCTTTCTCATGAATCTTTTCATTTTCCTGACAAATAGTGCATATTGTTCATCAGATAAAAAATCACAAGAGTTAGGTTTCGACCTGTTGGATGTTGATGCTGATTGATTTGCCACGACAGCAATGTTTCTTGTTTCTGAATCTTCGGCATCTTTTGGTTCATGTTCGAACTCATAAGCTTTGAGATCACTGAAAATTTTGGATGAGAGTGTCTTTTCTTTCCCTTTATCCATGAGTTGAAGAAAGAGATAAGTGAGTTCATAGTAGATTGAGAGAGTCCATTAAATAGATAGACCAAACCTCTCAAAAGGTGTGTCCAACTGTCTTAACCAAGACATTGTTTTAGGGAATATATTCCTTTTCAAGAATTTTGTCCTTGATTCAAGATTATTAGATAGGTGATAGATAAGACATATAAAGTCTCGATCAAAGGAAACCAGAGCCAGTTAAGTTTTATTCATCATAGACCCGAGAGAAGAAAGTACATAGGATAAGATACAACAGACAAAAGATCAGATTTTCTTCCTCTCGTTTTTCTTGACTCCAGATGGTTCACCTTTGCCCTTTTTCAAATCTCCCAGCATTTGCTTGAACCATTTCCCGGTTCGTGGGTAGTTTGAGCCAGAAGAGGATTCAGGTTCTTCCTCCTGATCATATTTCTCCATTAAGTCTTCTTGTGCCAGAAAAGCCATATAGTCTAGGTCTGGAATCTTGGTAGGATCTTTCGAAGTCTTCTCTTCACTTTCAACAATAAAACCCGCCATATCATCATACTTAAGAGACGAGTCGGAATCAGAAGGAATTTCCACCGGTGCTTGTGGACTGTTACCAGGGTAGAGGTCACCCTGTTCCTCCCTGAGACGTCTGGCACCTTCTTTCAACTTGTGGGAATCACCTCTGGTGAAAGGTTTCTTTGGAGCCATGGTAAAGAAAAGAAGGATGAGTATAATGTGAAGAATTCACCTCCTTTTATAGCAAGAAATCCACATAGCTCATGTGTCTGTTACACATTAATTTCAACGTTACAATTAATGCTCATAACTGTAGTCAAGAAGTCATTAATTCCAAGCAAGACTTTGACTGTTAACTTGTTTCTTTATGAAACTCCAACTTCAATGATCTTTTAAATTTGTAACACATAAAATTATGGCTCTTTTGATTGGAAAACGTATGAGTGATGAGCTTTCCTGTGATTTGGACAAGTAACATATAAAGTTAGGCATAGATAAGATAGGCAGTCATTCTAAGTACGAAAGGATAGCATTTTTATTAGATCACGAGGATTCCAGGTCACGAGAGTACAACATACAAAGGCTTAGAGAAAACGATAAGGCACGTGAAGTTCCAGACGAGTCATCTCTTCGGTCACATCAGTCAGATTTGCCATCTTTGCATATTCATCCAACTCCTCAAGTGAGAGAGTGGGTTCGGGTGACTGAGTTAAGGGCCGAGAGTGAACCATAGTGACATCTTCAGAAGATTGTTCACTAGGTTGAGGAACTTCATAAGATGTTTGCTCATTAGACTTTTTCATCATCAGAAACCTCTCTTTAGGAAGTCGAGTGGCTTGTTCCATGCAGTAGGCCTTCTTAGCCCTGGACTCGTTGACCAAATTGTCATGAGTTTCCTTGTCCTTTGGTGCTGTGTTGGGCAGGGAGTAGGTTACGATGACCCTTTCCCCATCTTCTTCAAGCCTTAAGATGGTAGCATTCGGAAGCTTGTTGGCTTCTTGCATATGATGCTTTAGACGTTTGGCCCTTTTTTCAACTTCCTCGCTCTTTTCTTTCCCCTTATCCATTCCTGCAATCATTATCCTTTCCTAAGATCTTGTGAATGAGTAAAGCTCATGAAATAGAAGAATAATATATAGGCAATAGATAACGTGCGAATCTTAACAAAATCTTTTAGATACTGACATCATATTTGCATGATAGAGTCATAAACTAAAAAGATCATGAATAAGATAACATCACAATTTGTCACCGTGGCCTAACAAAGTTATTCAAGCTTTCTTTTTCTTGCTGCTTGCGGTGGACTTGAGAGGAGATGCTATCTTGGTGGGGGTGCCTGAGGGTGAGTAGTCAAAACTATCGCTTAGTTCCAGCACACTGTTTTTTTTGATGTATCCAATGGGGTTGCCAACAGAGTAGAAGGATTCTCGTGACTCATTATCGGACGTGTTACAGAGAAGGCTTCGTATGTGTTAAGCGTGTTCAAGGAACTGATTGAGCTGTTGTTCAGTCACTAGTGGCTCACTGAGAACTTCACTCTTTCCTTCTCGTGCCTCCGTAATGGTTCTTTCGCTTCCCGTACTCATTCCTGCACATGCAAAAACAAACACTAGAATTTTCGTTAGATGAGAAATTTATTCTCATAGTGTACTTCATTTATAAAGATCCTTGCGTGTGAGGATGAATCAAATCTTTTGATTTTCGAGAGCAAGAATCTTTGCAGATCTGATTCTCTTAGCTTTATGTCATTTCAATCATTCCGAGTTCATGCCTTAAAGAAAAGAATCTTGCTTCACTTAAGGGTTTCGTGAGTATATCTGCAAGTTGATCATCAGTATTAACATACTCAAGAGATATGTCCTTTTTCTCGACATGATCACGAATGAAGTGATACTTGATGTCAATATGCTTGGTCCGAGAGTGCAGCACGGGATTATTCGTAATGGCGATAGCACTCGTGTTATCGCATTTTATGCTCACTTCTCGTGCATTTATGCCATAATCTCTCAATTGGTGTCTCATCCATAAGATTTGAGCACAGCAGCTTCCAGCTGCTATGTATTCGGCTTCAGCCGTACTTGTGGCAATAGAGTTTTGCTTTTTACTAAACCAAGACACAATTCGTCCTCCTAGGAACTGACAGGTTCCTGAGGTACTTTTTCGATCAATCCGACATCCAGCGAAATCAGCGTCTGAGTATCCCACTAGATCAAATGATCCATCTTTTGGATACCAGAGACCGACACTTTGCGTTTCCTTAAGATATCTTAATATCTTTTTAGTTGCGCTTAGGTGACTTTCTTTCGGCTTAGCTTGAAATCGTGCACATACACCAACAGCAAATGAAATGTCAGGTCTGCTTGCTGTCAGGTATAGGAGAGAACCAATAATACCTCAAAAGTTTGTTTGATCAACATCCTTTCCTTCATTATCAATGTCCGTTCTGAGGGATGTGCTCATTGGAATTTTAACCGAACTTTTTCCATCAATGCCGAATTTTCGGAATAAATCCTTGGTATATTTGGCTTGATTTATGAATATTCCATCTGGGCATTGTTTGACTTGCAAACCCAGAAAATAGTTCAGTTCACCCATCATACTCATCTCAAATTTGCCTTTCATAAGATTGGAGAACTTTTCACACAAGATTGGATTCGTGCTTCCGAAGATAATGTCATCAACGTAAATTTGTACCAAAAGAATATGGTCATTATCTTTTATACGAAAGAGTGTTTTATCAACCACTCCTTTCGTGAAGCCGCAATTGATAAGAAAGTATGAGAGAGTATCATACCAGGCTCGTGGAGCTTGCTTTAAGCCATAAAGAGCCTTTTTGAGATGATATACCTTTTCAAGCTCATTATTGATTGCAAAGCCAGGTGGTTGTTCAACATACACCTCTTCTTCAAGAAGTCCATTTAGGAAAGCGCTCTTGACATCCATTTGATAGACTTTGAAGTTCTTATAGGCTGCAAAATCTAGAAATATGCGAATGGCTTCCAATCTAGCTACAGGGGCGAAGGTTTCATCAAAATCAATACCTTCTTCCTGGAAATACCCCTTAGCAACAAGACGAGCTTTTTTCCTAACAATGAGCCCATCTTCACTCATTTTGTTTCTAAACACCCATTTAGTTCCAATGACATTCTGATGAGATGGTCTCGGGACAAGTTCCCACACCTTATTTCGTTCAAATTGATGGAGTTCTTCTTGCATGGCTATTACCCAGTCTGGGTCTTTTAGAGCTTCTTCTATGGTTTTTGGTTCCATTTGTGACAGAAAACATGCCATCATACTTTCGTGCAAAGAGGCTCTTGTTCTTACACCTTCTTGAATATTTCCAATAACCTGATCTGATGGATGATCTTTTAACCATCGAAGGTCTGGTTCAAAAACATCTTGTTGATTTTGAGCGTCCATTTCAGGAATATAAGGTAGATCAATGTAAATCATTGGTTCAGATGTTGTGATAGATGAAGGATCATTCTGTTGAATTCCAACCTTTTCTTGAGACACAGGTTCGGGTTCATGAACCTTTAGTTGATATTTCGTGTAGGACGAGAGTATGTCTTCTTCGTCTGAGGTATTTTCGTCAACAGGTTGCTGAGGATTTTGATTTGATCCTGATGGGTTCATCTCAGATTGTTCATCAAACTTGACATGAATGGATTCCTCAATTACCATTGTTCGTTTGTTTAGAACTCTGAATGCTTTGCTTACAGAGGAGTATCCCATGAATAACCCTTCGTCAGCTCTTTCGTCAAACGCTCTTAGATTATTCTTTCCGTTGTTATGTATGAAGCACCTGCAACCAAAGACATGAAAATAACCGATACTAGGTGTTTTACCTTTCCATAACTCATATGGTGTCTTGTTGTGAGATTTGTTGATCAAGGATCTATTTTGTGTTTTACCGTGTTTATGGCTTCAGCCCAAAATCTCTTAGGTAGTCCTGAGTGAGAGATCATCGTTCGTGCAGCTTCTTTCAAGGTTCTGTTTCTTCTTTCGGCTACTCCGTTTTGCTGAGGAGTTCGTGCTGCCGAAAGTTGGTGGAAAATTCCATTTTGCGCACAAAATTCCTTTATGACTTTGTTGACAAATTCCGTTCCCTGATCTGATCTTATTCGTATTATTTTGAGCTCCTTTTCTGTTTGATGTTGTCTCAAAAGATTTGGAAGAGCTGTTTCTGTTTCATTCTTCTTTTTTAAGAAAAGCACCCATGTATATCTTGTGTAGTCATCTACTATAACAAGAGTATACTTTCTTCCACTCAAACTTGCTGGATCAACTGGTCCAAAGAGGTCCATATGTAGGAGGCTTAGAGATCGAGACTTTACATCTACATCTTTTGACTTGAAGGATGACTTGAATTGTTTTCCTTTTTGACAAGCCTCACATATTTTATCCTTCGTGTAAGATGCTTCGGGTAGCCCTCTTACGAGATTTCTCTTGGCAAGCTTGTTTATCGTCTTCAAGTTCAGATGACTTAGTTTGTTGTGCCATTCTTGATTGAGATCTGCATTACTTTTGGCTACAAGGCAAACGTTAGCATTAGAAGAATTTAAAGATAATACATACATATTCTTCTTTCGTTGTCCCGTTAAAGCTGTCTTGTTATCTTTCGTGTTCACGATTTTGCATTCGTCTTTGAGAAATTCTACTTTGTATCCTTTGTCACAAAATTGACTTGTGCTTAGAAGATTGAACTTCAGTCCTTCAACATAAGAGACATCTTGAATTGTTATTCCCTTGTTGATGATGTCCCCTTTTCCACGAGTTTTGCCGCTATTTTCACCTCCAAAGATAACTTTGGGTCCATCAAATTCCTTAAAGTTGCTCAACATTGTTTTGTCACCAGTCATATGTCTTGAGCATCCACTATCAATATACCATATGACCTGTTTTTCCTGCATCAAAGATTATGTGTTTTTAGGCACCCATTTAGTTTCGGGTCCTTGGGGGTTAGCAGTTAACTTTGGAACCCATATTAACCTAGAGTATCCACGACTCATCCTCGGTCCTCTATATCCATTTGAAGTGCGATAATCATAATGGATGCTGGCAAAGACTTTAGCATTATATTTCTTACGTTGATCTTCCTGAGGAAGATTTTTATAATGCTTGAGATGATTGGTTTGTTTACGCAGATGAATCATTTCAAATACTGCTCTTGGGAGAGGTTCTGGGTAATCAAACCAATCTTCTTCTGATGGCCCAGTCCATCCATTGCCATACCCAGATCTTTTGAAGGATCTTTCGGGTTGTCTGATTTGTCCGCTTCTTGAGATTCCTTGTGCAGGATTCTTTCGTGTGAATTTCGGACGATATTGCCTCTGGTTACCATTCGTCTTTTTGTTGGATTGAGTGTTCCAGTTAGGCTGACCCTTTTTATGGCGTAGATTCTGTTTATTGCCATTTGGTCCATTCCTTTTGACATAGATTTGTCTAGGATTGCCATTACTAGATTTCTTCTTTCCAGATTCCACAATTCGTTGTACAGCCATACCTTTCGGTTGGCTTGTTGATTGTGGTGTTTCGACATTGTTAACTACCATCATAGGCTCAGACACCTGGGTGGGTCCTTGAACAAATGCGGCCTCGAAGCTTTCGTGTGAATATGCATTCGTGGGTTTGTTCAATTCGACTTGTGAAGAGGAGCTGGGGTTAAAACCAATTCCAGTTCTTTCCCCGGGTAGTCTGGATTCATTCATCATTCTATCCATTAGGTTGGATGAATTATTGAATTTATCCAAAACTTCAAGCAATTCTTGCTCTCTCTTCTCTTTTGTTGTGCACAGCTCCTTTAGAGTGAGAACATCTTTCTCAAGCTGCTCCTTAGCAATGACTAGCACATTGTTCTCAATACGAACTTGCTTTAGTTCATTATAGCTAAGCATGAGCCGAGAGTTCTCCTCCTTGAGTTTGGAGTAAGTGCTATTTATCACATTGAACCTCCTTATCATTTCGGTGACAGATTCATTGGAGGTAAGACTTCTCACAGAACTCGACTCAGCTGAATAACAAGAGGATGAATGACTATTTACCTCGTCTTCATCTGCCATGAGACATAGTTCGTCTGACTCTTGACTAAATAGGCACAGCAGTCCTTTCTCCTCATCAGTGCTTTCGTCTTCTGAGCTAGAGCTTGAGGAGCTACTTTCGGTTGCGACTGTGTCAGAAGTTTCGTTTACTACCATTGCCTCCCTTCTTCCTTCCTTTCTGGAGTTTGATAATTCAGGTTTGTCGCTTCTTTTATATCTTTCTCCAGTCTCTTTTGAGGGACTTGTGGTAGCATTGTTATCTTGATGTTTGCTTACTATGGGATGCGGGCAGTTCGCCTTGAAGTGTCCTGGCTTTCGGCAATTATAGCACAATAGCTGAGAGTCCATGGTCTCAGATTTTGAGGTTTGAGGGAAGTTCTCATGCTTCTTTCGGTGGCTCGAACGTTGTGGATCTTGAAAGTTGTTCTTTCTCATGAATCTTTTCATTTTCCTGACAAATAGTGCATATTGTTCATCAGATAAAAAATCACAAGAGTTAGGTTTCGACCTGTTGGATGTTGATGCTGATTGATTTGCCACGACAGCAATGTTTCTTGTTTCTGAATCTTCGGCATCTTTTGGTTCATGTTCGAACTCATAAGCTTTGAGATCACTGAAAATTTTGGCAGTGCTTGTTGTTTTCATATCTCGACTGTCCCTCATTGCAATAACCTTCATTTCCCATGATTTAGGTAGACCACGAAGGATCTTCAGATTCATTTCCTTCTAAGTGAGTTCTTTTCCAAGATCTGATAAATCGCCCATCAGTCTGGTGAATCTAAGTTCCATATCCATGATTGATTCATTTGGCAGCATTTTGAAATCTTCGAATTTTTTCATAGCCATTGTCAGCTTGTTGTCCTTTTCTTGCTCGTCTCCTTCTCCCAAACTCATTAGGACATTCCACACTTCCATAGCATTCTTGCATTTTCGGATTCTGGGAAACAGGGAACCATCCAGAGAGTTGTAGAGAATATTTCTTGCTACATTGTCCAGATTCGCTCTTGTTCTTTCTTCTGAGGAGTACTGGTCTTTTGGTTTTGGTATCATTTGTGGAGCTCCTGCTCCCTGTGCGGCTGCTTGAGCATTCGCCATCATGATTGTGATTGGTCCGGTTGTTATGACGTTCCACATTTCATCATGAATGGAGCATAGGAGAGCCTGCATTCTTAACTTCCAGTCATCAAATTTAGCAAGACTAAATGCAAGTTGTTTGGAACGATGAACATGTTCCTTTTCCATTTAAAAAAAAAAACGTGCAAAGAAAATATGCAAGATTTTCAAGAGATTTTTAATAGGGATCTACCAGGCAGTAAATGCAAAACCTTTACCGATCAAGGTATTGGCTCTGATACCACTTGTTGGTCCCGATAGAATGAGATGCGAGTCTAGAGGGGGGGGGGGTGAATAGACTCTTTTCGTTAGAAGCCCTAAACGTCACCTTTCGGTGTCTTGGCGCAGCGGATAAGATAGATTTGTTTTAGATACTTTGCACGAGTTTGCGTAATTTAGACAAACTTTCGGTAACGATAATAAAGGAATGATATGAGAGCAAAAAGAAAAGCGTAAGTAAAGAGATAGAGAGGACACGAGATTTTATAGTGGTTCAGCCAATGTTGCCTACTCCACTCTTCTTCCACAACAGTTGGAAGGATTGCACTATCACTCTTAGTACAAATACACAAAGACTTCCTTGATCACTAAGCCGGACAGCCTTCGTAGGCTTTTCAACTCCTCGAGTTTACTCCGCCTCTATCAACTTCTTCTCCTGAGTTGAGGTTGGTAGAAAATGATTTCTTGAATTCTCCAACGATGAGGTCTTGACTCTGAGATATGATTGCTTCAAACGAATGTCAAGACTTCCTTGAGGTGTAAGACAAATGATTCTTCAAGTAACTTAGCACCTCAAAACTGGTTCACAAAAGCTTTTAGTAAATTGTAGACTTTTCAAGAGCTTTTGTAAGTGAGTAAGTTGAGTGATAATGAACCAGCACCTTCTTAGTTGATGAAGGTGAGTTTATATAGGTGATGAAAATCCATCCGTTGGAGGGAGATGAAATTTTCGAACCTTTTAACCATTGGACAAGGACCGGGGAGCTTCATGCATTAAATTCTCCATTAATGAGGTTGTACCATGTAGCCGTTGAGGGTATGGAAAGCATTGGAGTTTTGTCCTTTAGCTCCAAGAGACGGTACATCTTCATTTAATGCTTCTTGAAAAGTGTGTCCCATAGGATGAAGTCCTTATTGTCCTAGGATGTTGTCAAATCAGACAGGTGTAACATTCTTCTTGTTGTTGAAGAGAAGTAATGCTTGATAAAGATCGTCTTTCACAAACACTGTCCTTTCGTGCTTGTTGACAACTCCTGCTTGATTCTCGTTGTTGTTCTTCATGTCTCGTGTCTTCTTTCGCCTTGGAGACCCTAACATCTCGTGTGTTTGTCTAGCTTAACACGAATTACAGAGGAGTTATGGCAACTTTCGTTTAGGACGAAAGCAGCGATTGAAAAAGCTAATGGTTAGGGGTTTACTTTTCTACATTACATTGGTATTATCAAAATCCTAATACAATGTTCCTAACAGAACGAACCCGGCGAACTAGAGCAAAGCCTTGACCATAGTTAGGCTTAAGAAAGGAGTAGAAGCAGAAGAATTTTGAAGCTTGAAAACAAAATTTTTGTGTAGAGCTCTTGTGGTTTTTCGTTGGTGTGTAAAGCTTCTACCTTCTACCCCTTCTTATATAGGAGAGGAGTACTTAATAGCATTAATTACACGTTGTGTAACATCTGAAACAGCAACCCCATTAACATAATTAAATTCAAAATTCAAAACTGGAGTTAATGGACAGTTGGCCTTCAGCCTCACCAAACTTTCAGCTTTGCCAAGTTTCGGCCCAAGGCCGAACAGCCAAGTTTCGGCCCAAGGCCAAACCCAAGTGGCTATTGCGTTGGAAAATATGATACCGAAAGTTGGCATAACTTAGCCCGCAAGGCCAGCCAATTTCCGGACGACATTCGTACTCGTAGGTGCCGGCGCACACGAGCTCGGGCTTGAATCAAGCCTTTCCGGAGTCATCTCTAGTTGGAATTTGATTTGAACCCCCCCCCCCCCCCCCCCCCCCGCGAGAGAGCCTCTATGCTATACAATTCTACAAGCTCTAAAAAAGCTCTTGCGTAAAACGGGGGTCAAATCCTCTTTCCAAACCAATGTGGGACAAAAGCTCACTTTTTCCCTTCATTTTTCCAACTCAATGGGTCTACTTTAAGAATCAATATCTTATTCACCCATCATCCGTTTTGAGCGTACAATATATCAATCTCTCGTCTCACTACAAAGAACCCGAATCCACTTTGACCCGACCCAAATCGGAAGTGGACCCCACTGATAATTATACCACAAAATAGCCACTTAAAATGCCATTTTAATGCTATTTTTCCAACACTTTCCACATAACGACATTAGACAGGAAATAGCTACACAAGGAAATAAAGAAATATATAGAAATTGTTCCAGACATAATTGTTAGAAATAATTATTTTCTAACTCTGATTTATATAATAAAGGTTGTAATTCCATAAGGTACTCACGTTGATGATTAGTGATGTATAATGGAAAAAGGTTATGGATTTCCTAAATGGAGGTTTCACATTCCTAAAGGGATTTTTATTCCTAAAAGGAAGTTACTCATTCCACTTGAAAGAGGGTTTCTCATCACATCTATAAATACCCAGGAAAATTCTAGGGATCTTTACGGTTTCAAATCTCTAAGTTTTCTAGTCTTCATATCATCCGGAGGTGATTAAGGTATACGGACCAGAGAGGTGAAGCATTATATTCATGATTCAATCAATTTAAAGATTACATCTCCAACAGAACAAGTAAGTTCTATATTCTCTATTTAATTAAAAATCAATGATCATGAACATTGTTTAGTTGATTGATTTAATTTACATGCGATCTATGGTTAATTGTGCTTCTGCATTTAAGTTATAGCGCATAAAGGATTATTTAACATTTGGTATCAGAGCCTACTTGTAAATTAATTAATCACTAAATTTAGGGTTCATGATATTTGGGGATTTTTTATTATAAGGTTTAATTGATTGTGGGGTTGAAGATAGTCACTGCCGTATGATTTGTCTTCTTCATTGATGATGGACCCATTATATTGATGTGAAATCAATACGTATGACTTAATTAACATCCTCCTATTTTGTCTTCGTTCAAGATCAACATATGTGTTAATGTAGGGTGTTCGTACTGTTTCTATGTACGTATAGTACTGTGCGAATTGTCAAAATTCATGTTTAATTAACTTGTGTTATCACTGGAATCAAGAAACACATGTTATATATATGTTAGTCGTATATGTTCCTTTATTATATGAATAACATATACAAATAAGAGTACGAATGTGTACTATACTACTTATATATGTATACATATAAGGTTGATTTGCATGATTTGATTCGCATGTTTCTGTTTATGAAAGTGCATATTGTTTTCTTGGAATCAAGCATCAGATGTATGTATATACTGTAATGTATATATTTTTGGAATTGAATCATATGGAATCAAGAAACATATATGTTAGTTGTACTGTGTACGTACTGTGTATATGATTCATATATTCACTACAAGAAAAATGCACATAGACAACGGTTAATAACCGTTGTCGTAGGGGTATAATTTTTGTTGTTGAAGCCGGTGTTGTTGTAAGTCCCGTGCATAGACAATGGTTTTTTAACCGTTGTCTTTTCTAGAAACAACGGTTTTTTAACCGTTGTTTATTAAGTGTTGTTGAAGCCGGTGTTGTTGTAAGTCACGCACATAGACAACGGTTAATAACCATTGTCTTTTCTAGAAACAACAACGGTTTTTTAACCGTTGTCTATTAAGTGTTGTTGAAGCCGGTGTTGTTGTAAGTCACGCACATAGACAACGGTTAATAACCGTTGTCTTTTCTAGAAATGAGAACGGTTTTTTAACTGTTGTCTATTAAGTGTTGTTGAAACCGGTGTTGTTAAAAGTCACGCACATAGACAACGATTAATAACCGTTGTCTTTTCTAGAAAAGACAACAGTTTTTGACCCGTTGTCTATTCAGTGTTGTTGAAACTAGTGTTGTTAAAAGTCACGCACATAGACAACGGTTAAAAACCATTGTCTTTTCTCTAAAACACAACGTTTTTTGAACCGTTGTCTATTTACTGTTGTTGAAATCGGTGTTGTTAAAAGTAATGCATATAGACAACGGTTTTTAACCGTTGTCTTTTCTTTAAAAAACAACGGTTATAAACTGTTGTTTATTGTGTGTTGTTGAAACCGCCGTTGTTAAAAGTCACGCTCATAAACTGTTGTCTTTTATAAAAAAGACAACAGCTTTAAACTGTTGTCTATTGTAAAATAGACCGTTGTCTCAACGGTTTTAAACCGTTTTTAACCTGCTTAAATTTTAATCATATAAAAAAATTAATTTATCTATTCGTCATCACCAAGTGTAGTTACATAATTTTGCACAATCTAAGGTTCAAATTAAAATACAAAAGAACTAATTAACAAGTGTAAATACTTCCATGACCAATTCAAATCGAATCACCATCCAAGTCATAATACTACAAAAAATAATTCCACAAACCGAAGCTAAATGATCACAACGTTCTAATCATCAAATCATACATACTCTATCTTTGGATCAACTGAAGCTTCATATCTTTGGATGGTTTCCTAGACTTGAGCTTTTCAACAAACTGGGGAAAAACAACATTAACAAATGGGAGAGATCAGAATTGCAGCACACATTCAAGAAAGCACAACTATGGGGAGAGGATGTGGTCCAATATTTTGAAACAAAATAAAAGTGATCAAGGAGCAAAATTATGACAATGCTAAGTACAAATGCACAAGGCAGACAATAGATGGTGGTGGTTCCAACTAATTGGCTTATGAAACGATGAGAACAATCCTTTAGTTGCTCTTTGGATATGCTCTCCATCCCCACACTCCTCTACAACAAATTTGATCCATATTAACACTTCCCGTCATAATTACAAACAAGTGAGTAGAATATAAGCAATGAATCATCTTGCAGGTGTAAAAATGTTAATGCATTACAAAAATAAAGAAATATAATGAACATTAAAGGGAATAGTGAAATCACCTGATTCACCAAACCATGGAGGGGTCCATGAGAGGACAGGTACACATGAAGAGGAGTGGCAACAAGTATATGCACGCCCCTCTCAAGCTCTCAACAAAGTGATTGGCATGTCAAAGGTGAAACTAAACAAAAATTTCAACTTTAGCTTAACAATTCTTAAAATATCAAGAGCAAAAAATGATGGACAATTCTTAACATATCCTATTTATGTAATGGATTAAATGGGTTGTCTTTGATAAATCTATGTGACCTATTAACACGTTCATCTTACAAAAGGTTTTATTAAATGAAGATATTAGAAAGAATAGGACATGTTGATTTATGTATGCTCCACCATAGGCAACAACCCACCACAAACAAATCCCAAACTCTCCCTCATGACGTCTCCTTAAACCAATATATAAGCAGCAAAAATGGCACCACAAACTAACCTTGATTAAAAACTATACAAGCAAAACATGGGTCTCAGGGCTCTGACCTTAACGCCTCCACAGAATGGCATTTTCACAAACACTGGGTGTGCACACAAGCTCTAAACTTGTAGCGGCGTTCCCAGCAGAAGAAGCCTTAAGAAATCTTTCGTGGTTTCAGCCAAGAAAGAGAAGAGCGATGAAGAACCCGCCCAGAGGAAGCAATCTTTGTTCAGTAGTGTGACGGAAGCCCGCGATTTTTCCCAGGTTAGATCCGCCAAAGATGCCGAGCTTCTTGAAGATGCTAGGGAAGCCACTCAATCCGGTTGGAGGCGGGGACGGCGTCGGAGGTTGGACGCGGCAAGAGCACGGTCGGCGGAGAGCACTGGGCTGACAGCGGAGATGGAAGAGATGGCGGTGTCTGAGGAGAATGGCGATCGGCGGAGAGCACTAGGTTTGCAAAGAGAGAATGTCTGAGAATGGCGGTAGGCGAAAATTTTGTCTTAAAAACTAAAACGTTTGACGGGAAAATTTCTCCAGCTTAAGTGTTCTGACTAAAAATTTGTAGAGGGAAACAATTGAATTGAAGGAATTATTTTGATTTTGCAAAGAGGAAAATAATATAACATATACTATATACTATATACTAATATAATTAGGAAAATAATGAAATTTTATTTTAATTTTATAATAAGCTTTCATTTTTTCAAAATTAAATAAGTATATTCATACCAGGACTATGTGGTCTAATGGTACCCGGATTGAACTTCCATTTGGAAGGTTGTGAGATCGAGCCAGTAGCATTCAAAATAATAATAATAATAATAAGTATATTCATGATTTTATAGGGACCGGATCCACCATAAAAATATTAGCTTTATTACCCGGGTCGCTAGACCCAAAATAGTACCGGCGAGTATATATATACAAAACGCGAGATTCATAATTTCTATACTGTAGATTCATAAAATCTTTACTTTAGATTCATAATTTCTAAATCGTAGATTCATAATTTAAATAGAGTAGATTCATAATTTAAATACATTAGATTCATAATTTCTATACAATAGATTCATAACTTCTATATTGCAGATTTCATAATTTAAGTATTGTTGATTCATAATTTCTAAACTGTATAGTTATCAAATTATGAACATATAGTCTTATGATTTGTGAATACAGAGTTCAACAATTGGGAATATGAACATCATATCGAAAATTATGAATATAGAGTTCTGTAATTGTGAATATATATAGAGTTCAATCATTATGAATATGAATTTCAAAAATTATGAATATATAGTGTGGTAATCATGAACATAGAACAGTGTGCACCATGCATGGTGCACACGGTTGCACAGCATAATTTGCCCTTTATTACCCAGGCAGCTGGCAGCCCAATTATTACAAAGATCGCGGTTAAAGAAATGGGCAATAGCTTACTGTACGATATCAACTACTCTTTCATATCCATTCTCCACGTGTCCCATGCATGCCGGAATACCCCTCCACACCATACCGCACCATTCGGAACACCACACCGCACCGCCGGGGCCGTTCTAGGCCATGTCGGACCGGCGCGACCTCATAGGGCCCCCAATTTTTGGGGGCCCAATTTTTTAAAAAAAATATTATAGATTTAATCTATTATTTTTTATACTTGATAATTATTATTATTATTATTATTATTATTATTATTATTATTATTATTATTATTATTATTATTATTATTATTATTATTTTGAATTCATAGATTGGTCTTAATTGTAATTGAAAATAAAACTTTAAGGAATTGAAATTGAAATTTTGGTGAATAATTTTATATTTAAATATGAACGAAAATAGAGCTATTAAATTAGTTTTTGAACAATCATTTAGCTTAGTTTGTTATGGCTTGATGGGTGTAACACTTTAGTAAACAAGAGTTGGTGTGGCTTGGTGGGTTTAGCTTTGTTTGTTATGTTAGAGGTCTTGGGGGCATCCTTAACATATTTTATACAATCATTGTCTTGGTTCTCAGAGACAACACAGAAGCAAACTGGTTATATCCTAGATGTTGCGCTTGAATACATAAGTGTTAGTGTGGCTTGGTGGGTTTAGCTTAGTTTGTTATGTTAGAGGTCATATGTTTGACTTTTGTTATTAACATCCTTGTTTATATTTTATACAACTGTTGTCTTTTATAAAATAATGATGCGCAAAGACAATGGTTTTTTATAACCATTGTCTTTGTAGTGTTGTGTATTTAAATACGCTTAAAGACAACACACCAACGACAACGGTAAAAAAACCGTTGTCCTTTAAATAAAAAAGAGCGTGCAAAGACAACGGTTTTTAAAAACCGTTGTCTTTGTAGTGTTGTGTATTCGAGTGCGCTTAAAGACAACACACCAACGACAACGGTTAAATAAAACCGTTGTCTTTTAAAAAAAAAAAAAAAAAAAAAGAGCGCACAAAGACAACGGTTTTAAACAACCGTTGTCTTTCTAGTGTTGTGTATTCCAGTGCGCTTAAAGACAACACACCAACGACAACGGTTAAAAAAACCGTTGTCTTTTAAAAAAAAACGCACATAGACAACAGTTTTAAAAAACCGTTGTCGTTGTGGTGTTGTCTTTTCACAAAATGCACAAAGACAACACACTTACAACAACGGTTAAGTAAAAACCGTTGTCTTTGACAAAAGTATTGCATCAAAGACAACGGTTTTGGACCAAACTGTTGTCTTTTATACAAAAGACAACACTTTTTCTTAAAAACTGTGGTCTTTCTAGTGTTGTCTATGTGCATTTTTCTTGTAGTGATTATGACTTTTCACTATCAATCATGTATTATATGTTATACGAGAATGACATATAAATTAGGGTTATTCACTAGCTGTCTATAAATATGTTGAAGGTCGCAGCTAGGTTTTTGTTGGAAAATATAATAATGGAATATTTTGTTGGACCAATTAAATTGAGCCTATTTAGGTTATTTATGGCATTATGAACTTGCTTTAACTTCTAGGCTCCTTTAATTTGGGCTTATATTTGGGCCTATTTGGTTTATCTAAGGCTTTAAGGGCTTGCTTTACATTATAGGCTCATTTGGGATCAATTATGGCTGGAGGTTATATATCCACTATTAATTTATATATATGTTTATAAATTAATTATTAGCATAAAGCAAGTGTGTTAGTCGCTAAAGCGGTCCATTCATGGTAATAGCTAAATAATGATTTATGTTTATGTTTACAACATATATATAAATTAATGTTTACTTACATAAAGAAATTTTTAGCATAAGGCGAGTGTGTTAGTCGCCAAAGCGGCCCACTCATGGTAATAGCTAAATAATCATTTATGTTTATATTACAACATAAATTAAGGTTTATTTATATAAATAAATTATTAGTATAAGGCGAGTGTGTTAGTCACCAAAGTGACCCACTCAAGGAAATAGCTAAATAATTATTTATGTTTTCAAATGTTTATCGTACACATGTATTTTGCATCATTGAATGACACTAAATGATTGATAAGCATTTGTGATCATTAACACATGGTTTTAGCAGTTGCCCAAAGGTATATCAGACTGTGATTAATGACAATTTAGGAGATTATAATTCTTGTTTTGTTAATATGTAGTGCATGTCCAAAGATGGCCTATATATTAAATTGAAACTTGATGAATAGTCTCATTTAAGTATGTGTGAATGATGCATGCCGGTAAATTGACATTGTATTTAAATTTGACCCAAAGGCGGATTTAAATGCAAACTTAAGGTCTATAAATTATAGTCTGAATAAAGGTTTGTTATTCAAAGCAATTGATATGTGAGATAAATGTTTGTAGTGAACACTAGCGTATCACGCTATAATGGTGACAGTTCTGATGTCAGTGATAATAGCAGCAAGTCTAAAAGTAATAAAGAAGGACAAACATCCTATGAAGGTGCAAGGTGTTGTTCAGAAAGTGCAGAAATGCTATTTCTGTAACAAACCTGTGCACAAGAAGGCTGAATGCCTGAAGAGAGTAGCTTGGATGGAAAAGAAAAGTATACGCTACATTCAGTTTTAGTATGCTTTGAATCCAATCTTATTGAGGTTCTTTCTATTACTTGGTGGTTAGACACTGGTACTACAACACATATTTCTAACATTATGCAAGGTTTTATGATGTTTAAACCTCAAGAGGGAAAATGAAAAGTTTCTTTTCATGAGAAACAAGATGAAAGCTAGAATTAAAGGTATTGGAACTTACAAAATTAAGCTGGATACAAGCTTTTGCCTTGATCTTGAGAATTATCTGTATGTTCCAAAATGTTCTAGAAATCTCGTTTCAACAGCTAGGTTGGAAACATTGGGTTTTACTTTAAGATTGGAGACAAATGTTCGTATCAACAAAGACCTTTTATAGTTCTGGTGTTTTGTTGGATGCACTATTCTGTTTAAATCTTAATGATGACTTTGTTAATTCCTTGTTTAATGTTATGAGTGATATTTGTTTTAAAATAAAGGAGTGCACCAAAAGAATTGTCAGCTGACTTGTGGCATAAAAGGCTTTGTCATATATCCAAAGAAAGGATATTGAGACTTATTAAGGTTGGAATTTTGTCTCAATTGGATTTTACTGACGGGAATGATGCATGTGTCGATTGCATAAAGGTAAAAGCAAGTCAGACATGTATCAGTGGTCATTTTTTTGATGTTCCGTCTTGGGGCAGTGATAAATACTTTATTACCTTTATTGATGATCATTTTGGGTACTGTTACATCTATTTACTGCATGAAAGATCTCAGTTTGTGAGTGTCCTAGAGACATTCATATTTAAGTTGAGAGGCAGTTAAATAAAAAGGTAAAGACAATTAGATTAGACAGAGGTGGTGAGTATTATGGGAAAACATAAGAAGTTGGGCAAATTCCCGGCCCATTTAAGAAATTCCTTGAATCTAAGGTCATCTGTGAGCAATACACAATGCCAAGAACACCACAACAAAATGGTGTGGCAGAAAGGCGAAATCGTACTTTAAGGTAAATGGTTAGGAGTATGGTCAATAACTGTACATTGTCTATTTCATTGTGGATATATGCATTAAGGACAACGACATACTTACTCAATAGGGTTCCTAGTAAGGCTTTTTTTTTAAACACCTTATGAACTATGCACAAGAAGGAAATCTAGTTTGAGGCATCTTCACAGTTGGGGCTATCAAGCTAAAGTGAGGATATATATAATCCAAATGAAATAAATTGGATTCCAAAACCATTAATGGTTATTTCATTGGATAGCTAGAAAGGTCTAAAGGGTACATGTTTATTGTCCTAATCATAAGTACGAGGATTGTTGAGTCTGGTAATGCTCACTTCATTTAAAATGGCGAAGTCCGTGGGAGTGTCGGAGCTCGTAATGTTGAGATTAAGGAGTCATTGATGGATCTAGATTCATCAAGTGATCATTTTTCCTGTTGTTGTTCCTATTGCTGCAGTGTAGCCTTATGGAAATACTTTGGAACAACAGCAACTAGATGCTCCAATTCCACATAAGGAAGCTATTGTGAATGAAGATGGGGTTGAAACTTAAGCTGATGATTAAGTGCAACCTTAATAGGAAGTGGCATGAAGGAGATCTACTAGACAGAAAAGATCAGTCATTCCTGATGACTATATTGTTTGTGCACTTGAGCATGAAAGTGACTTGAGCATTAATAATAATCCGGTCTCGTTTAACCAAGCCATACAGGATAGTAATTCTCCTTGAGAATTATTTTGGCTTTGGTGGCTCATTCTAATCTTGAGCTCCACTAAATGGCTATTAAAATTGCCTTTCTGAATGGTAAATTAAAAGAGGAAGTGTACATGGACCAGCCGCAAAGCTTCATGACCACATGAAAGGAAAATCTGGTATATAGATTGAAGAAGTCGATCTATGGAAACCATGCTTCTAGACAATGGTATTTGAAATTGTCATTTGGTTTTGTAGAGATCACTATTGATCGGTGTATCTACATGAAGGATTAATAGAAGCAAGTTTGTAATCCTAGTATTACATGTTGACGACATTCTTCTAGCTGCTAATGATAAAGGGATGTTGCGTGGTGTTAAGGAATATCTTTTTAAGAACTTTGGAATGAATGATATGGATGAGACTTCATATGCGATTGGAATAAGAAATATTTCGTGATAGATCACATGGAATTTTAGGTTTATCCTAGAAGCAAGCTCACATTAACAAAGTTTTAGAAAGATATACACTGGAAAACTGCAAAGAGGGTCCTATGATACTTGCAAGGCACTAAGGACCACATGCTCACTTATAAAAGGAAGGAATAACCTGGAGGTTATAGGTTATTTGAATTCAGACTATGCCGGATGTTTGGATACCCGAAAATCCACATCCGAATATATTTTTTTCCACTTGCTCATGGAGCAATATCTTGGATGAGTGCGAAGGAGCCTGTCATTGCTACTTCCACTATGGAGGCAGAATTTGTAGCATGCTTTGAGGCTAGAATTCGATCATCATGGCTGCGTAATTTCATATCTGGTTTGGGCATTGTCGACACTATAGCCAAACCATTGATGATTCATTGTAATAATACGACAGCTATGTTATTCTCAAAGAACGACAGATAAACTAGAGGTGCCAAACACATTGATTTGAAATTTCTGTCTGTTAAGGAGAAGGTACAAAATCAAAGAGTATCAATAGTGCATATTGGCACCGATCTTATGATCACGGATCCGTTGATTAAGGAATTGGCGCCCATGACCTTCATTGGCCATGTTGGAAAGATGGGCATACTGGTAAAGTCCTTGTATAACGGTTAACTCTGCTATACATGCATGAATTATTATGTTTGATGGAACAACAGGTTGATGATACTCTTAGATATCTATTCAGGTTTTGAATTTGTTATAGTTTATGTTGATCACTTATTTATGCATAATTTAGAAGTGATAACAATGGTCTTGCACTACAAAAAAGCGTGGAAATAACGACTGACAATTCCGTCGTTAAAAAGTGAAAAATCCGTCGCTAAATTGAATAGCGACGGATTCGGTCCGTCACAAAAAGTGGCGTCGCTATTCACTTGCGACGAAGTCTAATTCCGTCGTTAAGTTTAGCGACGACTTTTTCCGTCGCTAAACTAAAAATATTCATCGATATTTCCTCCCCGCGACGA
>NW_017616908.1:0-5000 GCF_001879475.1 Ipomoea nil | reverse complement strand
AAAGACCCACTTGGATCCTAAGGGTTTACTACCCGGAGGAAGATCAACCAGTTCCCAAGTGTGATTCTGTAGAATAGAATCCACTTCACCTTTTATAGCCTCTTTCCACATTGGTCCTTCCGTAGAAGTCACGGCTTCTACATACGTTCGAGGCTCGTTCTCTATCAAACAAGATAGAAAATCGGGTTCATTTACTAATAAACAAGTTAGAGTACCCAAATCGTACTCTAACAAGTAAGTTAGAAAATCAGGACCGAATGATTTTCCAACTTTCGCCCGCTTACTGCGTCTCGGCTCGAGCTCGGGTTCTCTCTCGGATTCCCCACTATCATTATCCATAGTTTCGTCAAACGTTCGTTTTGACGTACTTGGTCCCTCGTTGGACCTACAAGGAAATATATTTTCGAAAAAATATGCATTCCTTGATTCTATTATCGTGTTCTCGTGTACATCCGGATTATTGGACTCGTGTACTAAGAACCGATAAGCACTACTATTATGTGCATACCCAATAAAGATACAGTCCACCGTCTTAGGACCTATCTTTACTTTCTTAGGTGTTGGCACCAAAACTTTGGCAAGACACCCCCACACTTTCAGGTACTGGTAGGAAGGTTTCCTACCGTTCCACAGCTCATAAGGAGTCTTATCGAGCTTCTTTCGGGGTACCTTATTCAAAAGGTAATTACTTGTCAAAATCGCCTCACCCCAAGCATCTTAAGGTAGGCCCGAACTTATAAGCATCGCATTCATCATATCTTTCAATGTACGATTCTTTCGTTCGGCAACACCGTTCGATTGAGGTGAGTAAGGTGCAGTACGCTCGTGTATTATACCTACACTCGCACAGAAGTCACCAATAGGTGCTTCGTACTCACCACCTCTATCGCTTCTAACCTTCTTAATTCTCCGATTAAGTTGGTTTTCCACTTCATTCTTATAAATAACGAATTTATCAACGGCTTCGTCTTTGCTCTTAAGCAAATACACATAGCAGTATCGTGTGCTATCGTCGATAAATGTGATAAAATACTTATTACCACATCTCGTTTGTATCGATCTAAAATCGCACAAATCACTATGGATTAATTCTAGTGGTTCAGTTTCCCTTTCAACCGACTTGAAAGGTACTTTCGTTAGTTTTGCCTCAACACAAATTTCACACTTGTTATTTGTGTCAATTTGAAAGTTAGGAATATGGTCCATGCTAATTAATCTACGCATAGAGTTAAAATTAACATGACCTAGTCTACCATGCCATAAATTGGAAGACTCAAGCAAGTAAACAGAATTAACTTTGCTTTTATTGATAACAGGAATTACACTGAGCTTAAACAGCCCATCAGTTACATATCCTTTACCAACAAACATTCCTAACTTGGACAAAACTACTTTGTCTGACTCGAACACCATGCGAAAGCCATGCTTGTTCAACAGAGAGCCAGACACAAGATTCTTCCTCAGCTCAGGAACATACAGCACGTTGTTCAACGTTAGTTCCTTCCCGGAAGTCATCTTCAGAACCACCTTGCCCATGCCTTCCACAGCAGACTGAGCAGAGTTTCCCATCCACACCTTTTCACCATCAACGGTCTCAAAGGTGTTGAACATTTCTCGGTTGCAACACAAGTGCCTGGTTGCACCGGTATCAATGAACCATTCACGAGGGTTTGAGCCCACGAGGTTCACCTCGGTCACCATAGCCGAAAGGCTAATCTCGACCTCTTTCTGATTGCTATCTCCAACAACATTGGCTTCAGAACTCTTGTTCTTCTTCCTTGGAGCCTTGCATTCAGATGCTCTGTGGCCACGCTTGCCACAATTGTAGCATTCACCAGGAAACTTGTTCTTGGTAATGCCACCTTTCGGACCTAGCTTTCGCTTGTCCTTCTTGTTCCTCCTGGAGTTCTTACCGTGCTCCACAACGTTGGCCTTAGCACCAACAACGATAGGAGCCTTCCTATCATTCGTCCTGTTCCCTTCCTCAATCCTGAGTCGCTGGATCAGGTCCTCTAGATTCATCTCCTTTCGCTTATGCTTAAGGTAGTTCTTGAAGTCCTTCCAACCTGGAGGCAACAAATGGATCACAGATCCCACTTGGAAGGCTTCACTTAGCACCATGCCTTCGTCACGGATCTCGTCAAAGATTAATTGCAAATCTTCTACCTGACTTAGCACGGTCTTTGAATCAACCATTTTGAAGTCGAGGAATCGGCCAACTACAAATTTCTTTGAGCCGGCATCCTCACTTCGGTATTTATGATCCAAAGCTTCCCACAACGCTTTTTGATGTGCTTATCTTTCGATATACATCATATAGCGTGTCACACATTCCATTCAGGATGTAGTTTCGGCAAAGGAAGTCCGAATCCTTCCAATAGCCAACTGCCATCACGGATTGTGCATCTTGTTCCTTCAACTCGGGAACACTCTCGGACAAGAACCTTGCCAGGGCCGAGAGTTGCTAGGTAGAACAACATTTTCTGTTGCCACCTCTTGAAGTTCGAACCAACACCGGTGAACTTCTCCGGCTTTTCAGCCGAACAACTCGGTACCGAAGGTACCCGAGACATGGGAATATATCCCTCAGTGCTCCCACCATCTTGTGAACCAACGTTCACTGGTGTAGCTTGGGAATTAGCAACATTGTTGCCGTTTCCTCCATTGTTGTTCTCAACAACATTTTCTTCCCCATCAATTGGCAGTACGGGATGCTCCATTTTCTTCAAGGAAATTTGGAGAAAAACAACCAACGGGAAAACGAAGAATAAGGTTTTAAGACTGTTGGTACCGTTGGTAGGAAGACAAATAATAATCAAATAAAATTGACTATTATTTTCTGGAAAGAAGGGAAGAAAAGATGAAGAAAATTTGGCTAGTGTTTGTGTTTGGGTTTTTGCAAGAGTCGAGTGAGCACTCATTCCTTAAAACCTTATTTTCCACCTCCCGTAGATGCTAAGAGCGTTGTGCCACCTCCCGTAGGTGTGCTCTCGGTCCACCCGAACCAAGTGGCTATACCAGTTGGAAAATGATACCCGAAGTTTGGCATAACTTATGCCCGCAAGGCCAGCCAATTTCCGAACGACATTCGTGCCCCCAGGTGCCGGCGCACACCGAGCTCGGGCCTTGAATCAAGCCTTTTTCAATCTCTGCTAGTTGGAATTTGATTTGCACCCCTCCCCCCCCCCCCCCCCGCACGAGAGAGCCTCTATGCTATACAATTCTACAAGCTTCAAAAGAGCTCTTGTATATAAGGGGGGAAAATCTTCATTCCAAAGCAATGTGGGACAAAAGCACACTTTTCCCCTTCATTTTCCAACTCAAATGGGTCTACTTTGAGAATCAATATCTCATTCACCCATTATCCGTTTTGAGCGTACAATATATCGATCTCTTCGTCTCACTACGAAGAATCCGAATCCACTTTGACCCGACCCAAATCGGAAGTGGACCCCACTGATAATTGTACCACAAAATAGCCACTTAACATGCCATTTTATCCCATTTTAAGCTATTTTTTCCAATATTTTGTACTTAATGTGCATGAGTCTTGTGCTTAATGTGCGTGAGATTTGTGCTTAATGTGCGTGTGTGTAATGTTTAATGTGCGTGAGTTTTGTACTTAATGTGCGTGAGTCTTGTGCGTAATGTGCGTGAGTTTTGTGCTTAATGTGCGTGAGTGTGTACTTAATGTGAGTTGTTGTAGAAACTTTAAAGTGCATGAGTTTTATGCTTAATGTGCTTGAGTTTTGTGCTTAATGTGCGTGAGTCGTGTGCTATTGAGATTTTATGATTTTTTTAAGGTTCATATAAATGATTTTTAAATTTACATTTAGTTGCAAATATTTATATTTTGTGACCCTACTAGTTTCCTTTTTTTGTCCTAACTTTAACTATTGCATTAACCGCTAGCTTCCTATATATATATATGATCTTCAATTCCTATCTTCAATTCTCTCATCACTTAATTACACTAACCGCTAGCTTTCTGTTTGCAGTTGGCAGAGCATGGACCTCTTAAGAAACTACATGGATTTGCTAGAAACAGTTTTTGGAGCATTGACGAGAAACCTCTCCTAGAAGCACCGGAAAACTCTAAGCATTTGTTGACTTGATACTGAAGCCCTCTGAAAACGACTTGAATATCTGGCCTCACAGGTTCGAATTGGTGCATTGATTACTTTTGGTTAACTTATAATATATATTTTTTCCACACTAATTTAGAGAGAGCGCTGGTTTTTTTTCTAGGTTTGAATTCCGATTGAGGTTAACATTGAAATCTGGAGGAGAATCAGGACATCTTATACTAATATCTCAAATAGGAAACCTCAACACTGCTGGAAAGTCCTCGACTTTACATTTGGGTATCACACCTATCTCCCTGTTTCATCAGACGACATAGGGGTGAGCACTTACTTAATTAGTACATCTCATCCATTCCATCTTTAATTTTCTTGTATGTATGCCTTGAGTTCATGAATCTCATTTGCAGTTATATGTGTTTTTGTTTTTACATGCTGATTCGATCCATCTCATCTGTACATATATAATATATATATATATATATATATATATTGCTGATCTGAGAAAATTAAAGGATGACATTTGCAATATAATTATTCAAATTTTTTAAGGAGCTAAAGAAATAAATAACCGGATTATTAATTGTTTTATAATTTATGTCTAGATCAGAGTATACTATACTATACAATGCTGCCTTTTAGATTAATTCCATCTTTATTACCAGGCCAATTTGTGTTTCATCAAGTGTATTAAGTTCATACTGTCTATCTTTAAGGACAAGTGATCAATCGAACCTTGGATGTTTAGTTTTTGATGTGACAATATAATGATATGATGCTGCTATTTTACTTGTAGTAGTACTTGTGCTGCTCATGTCACAGTAAGTCTTTGGAAAAAATATTTCTCAACCATGCGTTATAATTCTTGTAACAGTTCTGTTCGTGTTGAGAGGGCCAGACACAATGCATTGTTTTGAT
>NW_017616906.1:15000-16240 GCF_001879475.1 Ipomoea nil | reverse complement strand
TCCGCATAAGTCCGCAACTTGGGCACCGCATAAGTCCGCAACCTCGGCACCCTCGTACCGCATAATTCCGCAACTAAAGCACCCTCGTACCGCATAAGTCCGCAACCTCGGCACCCTCGTACCGCATAATTCCGCAACTTGGGCACCCTCGTACCGCATAAGTCCGCAACCTCGGCACCCTCGTACCGCATAATTCCGTAACCTCGGCACCCTCGTTCCGCATAAGTCCGCAACTTGGGCACCCTCGTTCCGCACAAGTCCGCAACTTGGGCACCCTCGTACCGCATAATGCCGCAACCTCGGCACCCTCGTTCCGCATAAGTCCGCAACTTGGGCACCCTCGTACCGCATAAGTCCGCAACCTCGGCACCCTCGTACCGCATAATTCCGCAACTTGGGCACCCTCGTACCGCATAAGTCCGCAACCTCGGCACCCTCGTACCGCATAATTCCGCAACTTGGGCACCCTCGTACCGCATAAGTCCGCAACCTCGGCACCCTCGTACCGCATAATTCCGCAACTTGGGCACCCTCGTACCGCATAAGTCCGCAACCTCGGCACCCTCGTACCGCATAATTCCGTAACCTCGGCACCCTCGTTCCGCATAAGTCCGCAACTTGGGCACCCTCGTTCCGCACAAGTCCGCAACTTGGGTACACTCGTACCGCATAATTCCGCAACCTCGGCACCCTTGTTCCGCATAAGTCCGCAACTTAGGCACCCTCGTACCGCATGAGTCCGCAACTTAGGCACCCTCGTACCGCATGAGTCCGCAACTTAGGCACCCTCGTACCGCATGAGTCCGCAACTTAGGCACCCTCGTACCGCATGAGTCCGCAACTTAGGCACCCTCGTACCGCATGAGTCCGCAACTTAGGCACCCTCGTACCGCATGAGTCCGCAACTTAGGCACCCTCGTTCCGCATGAGTCCGCAACTTAGGCACACTCGTTCCGCATATGCCCGCAACGTAGGCACACTCGTTCCGCATATGCCCGCAACGTAGGCACACTCGTTCCGCATAAGTCCGCAACTTAGGCACCCTTGTTCCGCACAAGTCCGCAACTTCGGCACACTCGTTCCGCAACTGTCCGCAAGTTAGGCACCCTTGCTCCGCATGAGTCCGCAACTGTCCGCAACTTAGGCACCCTCGTTGCGCAACTTAGGCACACTCGTTCCGCAACTGTCCGCAAGTTAGGCACCCTTGCTCCGCATAAGTCCGCAACTGTCCGCAACTTAG
>NW_017616905.1:7500-10000 GCF_001879475.1 Ipomoea nil | reverse complement strand
TTTAGAGCATTTTAACAATGCTTGGTAAATTTCAAAGCGTTTGGATGATTATTTCATTGAAAACGACGATGTCCAAATTTATGCCCAGCTGTCCGCAAAGTTCCTTGTCTGACTTAGCCAAGTACTTGGGATTGTTGGGAATGTGAGAGGAATATATGGCATATCGTTTGCCTCACTAATTAAATAGTACAATAAGCTCTAAAACAAATGTATATGCCATTTTGGCACGAGAACGACGTAAAACGACATAGGCCAAGGCATAACACAGAACCGTCGTAAAAGTACTGGGGTGGCAGGCGGGTAAACCTCTGTTGCGTGATATTTTCCGCATCCGTCCGCAACTGTGCGCAATTTGGGCGCCCTCGTTCCGCATAAGTCCGCAACCTCGGCACCCTCGTTCCGCATAAGTCCGCAACCTCGGCACCCCCGTTCCGCATAAGTCCGCAACTTGGGCACCCTCGTACCGCAACTTTCCGCAACCTCGGCACCCTCGTACCGCAACTTTCCGCAACCTCGGCACCCTCGTACCGCAACTTTCCGCAACCTCAGCACACCCGTACCGCAACTTTCCGCAACCTCGGCACACCCGTTCCGCATAAGTCCGCAACCTCGGCACCCCCGTACCGCAATTTTCCGCAACTTGGGCACTCTCGTACCGCATAAGTCCGCAACTTGGGCACCCTCGTACCGCAACTTTCCGCAACCTCGGCACCCCCGTACCGCAATTTTCCGCAACCTCGGCCCACCCGTACCGCAACTTTCCGCAACCTCGGCCCACCCGTACCGCAACTTTCCGCAACCTCGGCACCCCCGTACCGCAATTTTCCGCAACGTCGGCCCACCCGTACCGCAATTTTCCGCAACGTCGGCCCACCCGTACCGCAACTTTCCGCAACCTCGGCACCCCCGTACCGCAACTTTCCGCAACCTCGGCACCCCCGTACCGCAACTTTCCGCAACCTCGGCCCACCCGTACCGCAACTTTCCGCAACCTCGGCACACCCGTACCGCAACTTTCCGCAACCTCGGCACACCCGTACCGCAACTTTCCGCAACCTCGGCACCCTCGTACCGCATAAGTCCGCAACCTCGGCACCCTCGTACCGCATAAGTCCGCAACCTCGGCACCCTCGTACCGCATAAGTCCGCAACCTCGGCACCCTCGTACCGCATAAGTCCGCAACCTCGGCACCCTTGTACCGCATAAGTCCGCAACCTCGGCACCCTCGTTCCGCATAAGTCCGCAACTTGGGCACCCTCGTACCGCAACTTTCCGCAACTTGGGCACTCTCGTACCGCAACTTTCCGCAACTTGGGCACTCTCGTACCGCAACTTTCCGCAACTTGGGCACCCTCGTACCGCAACTTTCCGCAACTTGGGCACCCTCGTACCGCATAATTCCGCAACCTCGGCACCCTCGTTCCGCATAAGTCCGCAACCTCGGCACCCTCGTACCGCATAATTCCGCAACCTCGGCACCCTCGTACCGCATGAGTCCGCAACTTAGGCACCAACGTTGCGCATAAGCCCGCAACTTAGGCACCCTCGTTCCGCATAAGTCCGCAACTTAGGCACCCTCGTACCCCATAAGTCCGCAACTTGGGCACACTCGTTCCGCATGAGCCCGCAACGTAGGCACACTCGTTCCGCACAAGTCCGGCACTTAGGCACACTCGTTCCGCATGAGTCCGCAACTTAGGCACGCTCGTACCCCATAAGTCCGCAACTTGGGCACACTCGTTCCGCATGAGCCCGCAACGTAGGCACACTCGTTCCGCACAAGTCCGGCACTTAGGCACACTCGTTCCGCATGAGTCCGCAACTTAGGCACACTCGTTCCGCATATGCCCGCAACGTAGGCACACTCGTTCCGCATGAGTCCGCAACGTAGGCACGCTACTTCGGCACACTCGTTCCGCACAAGTCCGCAACTTCGGCACACTCGTTCCGCAACTGTCCGCTACTTAGGCACACTCGTTCCGCAACTGTCCGCAACTTAGGCGCACTCGTTCCGCATGAGTCCGCAACTTAGGCACACTCGTTCCGCATATGCCCGCAACGTAGGCACACTCGTTCCGCATATGCCCGCAACGTAGGCACGCTCGTTCCGCACAAGTCCGCAACTTAGGCACGCTCGTTCCGCACAAGTCCGCAACTTAGGCACGCTCGTTCCGCACAAGTCCGATACTTAGGCACACTCGTTCCGCACAAGTCCGCTACTTAGGCACACTCGTTCCGCATGAGTCCGCAACTTAGGCACACTCGTTCCGCATGAGTCCGCAACTTAGGCACACTCGTTCCGCATATGCCCGCAACGTAGGCACACTCGTTCCGCACAAGTCCGGCACTTAGGCACGCTCGTTCCGCACAAGTCCGGCACTTAGGCACACTCGTTCCGCATGAGTCCGCAACTTAGGCACGCTCGTTCCGCATATGCCCGCAACGTAGGCACACTCGTTCCGCACAAAGTCCGCAAAGCCCGCAACGTAGGCACCATCG
>NW_017616903.1:0-6024 GCF_001879475.1 Ipomoea nil | reverse complement strand
GACTCGGCGAGAAATTAACAACAGGGCACTGACCCTAAACCGTTTCTAAGAAAAGAAAAAGCCTAGGAGTCGTCGACTGAGGGACTCGGCGAGAAGAGATAGGAAACAAGGGCCAGACCCTTAGTCGTTTCCGTGAAAAAGCCAAAAGGAATCCTCGACTGAGGGACTCGGCGAGAAATTAAAGAAACAACGGGGCACTGACCCTAAACCGTTTCTAAGAAAGAAAAAGCCTAAGGAGTCGCCTCGACTGAGGACTCGCGAGAAGAGATAGGAAACAAGGGCCCAGACCCTTAGTCGTTTCCGTGAAAAAAGCCAAAAGGAGTCGCCTCGACTGAGGGACTCGGCGAGAAATTAAAGAAACAACGGGGCACTGACCCTAAACCGTTTCTAAGAAAAGAAAAAGCCTAAGGAGTCGCCTCGACTGAGGGACTCGGCGAGAAGAGATAGGAAACAAGGGCCCAGACCCTTAGTCGTTTCCGTGAAAAAGCCAAAAGGAGTCGCCTCGACTGAGGGACTCGGCGAGAAATTAAAGAAACAACGGGCACTGACCCTAAACCGTTTCTAAAAAAGAAAAAGCCTAAGGAGTCGCTCGACTGAGGGACTCGGCGAGAAGAGATAGGAAACAAGGGCCAGACCCTTAGTCGTTTCCGTGAAAAAGCCAAAAGGAATCGCCTCGACTGAGGGACTCGGCGAGAAATTAAAGAAACAACGGGCACTGACCCTAAACCTTTCTAAAGAAAAGAAAAAGCCTAGGAGTCGCTCGACTGAGGGACTCGGCGAGAAGAGATAGGAAACAAGGGCCAGACCTTAGTCGTTTCCGTGAAAAAGCCAAAAGGAGTCGCCTCGACTGAGGGACTCGGCGAGAAATTAAAGAAACAACGGGCACTGACCCTAAACCGTTTCTAAGAAAAGAAAAAGCCTAAGGAGTCGCCTCGACTGAGGGACTCGCAGAGATAGGAAACAAGGGCCCAGACCCTTAGTCGTTTCGTGAAAAAGCCAAAAGGAGTCGCCTCGACTGAGGGACTCGCGAGAAATTAAAGAAACAAGGGCACTGACCCTAAACCGTTTCTAAGAAAGAAAAAGCCTAAGGAGTCGCCTCGACTGAGGGACTCGGTGAGAAGAGATAGGAAACAAGGGCCCAGACCCTTAGTCGTTTCCGTGAAAAAGCCAAAAGGAGTCGCCTCGACTGAGGGACTCGGCGAGAAATTAAAGAAACAACGGGCACTGACCCTAAACCGTTTCTAAGAAAAGAAAAAGCCTAAGGAGTCGCTCGACTGAGGGACTCGGCGAGAAGAGATAGGAAACAAGGGCCAGACCCTTAGTCGTTTCCGTGAAAAAGCCAAAAGGAATCGCCTCGACTGAGGGACTCGGCGAGAAATTAAAAAACAACGGGCACTGACCCTAAACCATTTCTAAGAAAAGAAAAAGCCTAAGGAGTCGCTCGACTGAGGGACTCGGCGAGAAGAGATAGGAAACAAGGGCCAGACCCTTAGTCGTTTCGTGAAAAAGCCAAAAGGAATCGCCTCGACTGAGGGACTCGGCGAGAAATTAAAGAAACAACGGGGCACTGACCCTAAACGTTTCTAAGAAAAGAAAAAGCCTAAGGAGTCGCCTCGACTGAGGGACTCGGTGAGAAGAGATAGGAAACAAGGGCCCAGACCCTTAGTCGTTTCCGTGAAAAAGCCAAAAGGAGTCGCCTCGACTGAGGGACTCGGCGAGAAATTAAAGAAACAACGGGCACTGACCCTAAACCGTTTCTAAGAAAAGAAAAAGCCTAAGGAGTCGCTCGACTGAGGGACTCGGCGAGAAGAGATAGGAAACAAGGGCCCAGACCCTTAGTCGTTTCCGTGAAAAAGCCAAAAGGAATCGCCTCGACTGAGGGACTCGGCGAGAAATTAAAGAAACAACGGGCACTGACCCTAAACCGTTTCTAAGAAAAGAAAAAGCCTAAGGAGTCGCTCGACTGAGGGACTCGGCGAGAAGAGATAGGAAACAAGGGCCAGACCCTTAGTCGTTTCCGTGAAAAAGCCAAAAGGAATCGCCTCGACTGAGGGACTCGGCGAGAAATTAAAGAAACAACGGGCACTGACCCTAAACCGTTTCTAAGAAAAGAAAAAGCCTAGGAGTCGCTCGACTGAGGGACTCGGCGAGAAGAGATAGGAAACAAGGGCCAGACCCTTAGTCGTTTTGTGAAAAAGCCAAAAGGAATCGCCTCGACTGAGGGACTCGGCGAGAAATTAAAGAAACAACGGGCACTGACCCTAAACGTTTCTAAGAAAGAAAAAGCCTAAGGAGTCGCCTCGACTGAGGGACTCGGCGAGAAGAGATAGGAAACAAGGGCCCAGACCCTTAGTCGTTTCGTGAAAAAGCCAAAAGGAGTCGCCTCGACTGAGGGACTCGGCGAGAAATTAAAGAAACAACGGGGCACTGACCCTAAACCGTTTCTAAGAAAAGAAAAAGCCTAAGGAGTCGCCTCGACTGAGGGACTCGGCGAGAAGAGATAGGAAACAAGGGCCCAGACCCTTAGTCGTTTCCGTGAAAAAGCCAAAAGGAGTCGCCTCGACTGAGGGACTCGGCGAGAAATTAAAGAAACAACGGGGCACTGACCCTAAACCGTTTCTAAGAAAAGAAAAAGCCTAAGGAGTCGCCTCGACTGAGGGACTCGGCGAGAAGAGATAGGAAACAAGGGCCCAGACCCTTAGTCGTTTCCGTGAAAAAGCCAAAAGGAATCGCCTCGACTGAGGGACTCGGCGAGAAATTAAAGAAACAACGGGCACTGACCCTAAACCATTTCTAAGAAAAGAAAAAGCCTAGGAGTCGCCTCGACTGAGGGACTCGGCGAGAAGAGATAGGAAACAAGGGCCAGACCCTTAGTCGTTTCGTGAAAAAGCCAAAAGGAATCGCCTCGATTGAGGGACTCGGCGAGAAATTAAAGAAACAACGGGCACTGACCCTAAACCGTTTCTAAGAAAAAAAAAGCCTAAGGAGTCGCCTCGACTGAGGGACTCGGTAGATAGGAAACAAGGGCCCAGACCCTTAGTCGTTTCCGTGAAAAAAGCCAAAAGGAGTCGCCTCGACTGAGGGACTCGGCGAGAAATTAAAGAAACAACGGGCACTGACCCTAAACCGTTTCTAAGAAAAGAAAAAGCCTAAGGAGTCGCCTCGACTGAGGGACTCGGCGAGAAGAGATAGGAAACAAGGCCCAGACCCTTAGTCGTTTCCGTGAAAAAGCCAAAAGGAGTCGCCTCGACTGAGGGACTCGGCGAGAAATTAAAGAAACAACGGGCACTGACCCTAAACCGTTTCTAAGAAAAGAAAAAGCCTAAGGAGTCGCCTCGACTGAGGGACTCGGCGAGAAGAGATAGGAAACAAGGGCCAGACCCTTAGTCGTTTCCGTGAAAAAGCCAAAAGGAATCGCCTCGACTGAGGGACTCGGCGAGAAATTAAAGAAACAACGGGCACTGACCCTAAACCATTTCTAAGAAAAGAAAAAGCCTAAGGAGTCGCTCGACTGAGGGACTCGGCGAGAAGAGATAGGAAACAAGGGCCAGACCCTTAGTCGTTTCGTGAAAAAGCCAAAAGGAATCGCCTCGATTGAGGGACTCGGCGAGAAATTAAAGAAACAACGGGGCACTGACCCTAAACTGTTTCTAAGAAAAGAAAAAGCCTAAGGAGTCGCCTCGACTGAGGGACTCGGCGAGAAGAGATAGGAAACAAGGGCCCAGACCCTTAGTCGTTTCCGTGAAAAAGCCAAAAGGAGTCGCCTCGACTGAGGGACTCGGCGAGAAATTAAAGAAACAACGGGCACTGACCCTAAACCGTTTCTAAGAAAAGAAAAAGCCTAAGGAGTCGCCTCGACTGAGGGACTCGGCGAGAAGAGATAGGAAACAAGGGCCCAGACCCTTAGTCGTTTCCGTGAAAAAGCCAAAAGGAGTCGCCTCGACTGAGGGACTCGGCGAGAAATTAAAGAAACAACGGGGCACTGACCCTAAACCGTTTCTAAGAAAAGAAAAAGCCTAAGGAGTCGCCTCGACTGAGGGACTCGGTGAGAAGAGATAGGAACAAGGGCCCAGACCCTTAGTCGTTTCGTGAAAAAGCCAAAAGGAGTCGCCTCGACTGAGGGACTCGGCGAGAAATTAAAGAAACAACGGGGCACTGACCCTAAACCTTTCTAAGAAAAAAAAGCCTAAGGAGTCGCCTCGACTGAGGGACTCGCGAGAAGAGATAGGAAACAAGGGCCCAGACCCTTAGTCGTTTCCGTGAAAAAGCCAAAAGGAGTCGCCTCAACTGAGGGACTCGGCGAGAAATTAAAGAAACAACGGGGCACTGACCCTAAACCGTTTCTAAAAAAGAAAAAGCCTAAGGAGTCGCCTCGACTGAGGGACTCGGCGAGAAGAGATAGGAACCAAGGGCCCAGACCTTAGTCGTTTCCGTGAAAAAAGCCAAAAGGAGTCGCCTCGACTGAGGGACTCGGCGAGAAATTAAAGAAACAACGGGGACTGACCCTAAACTTTCTAAGAAAAGAAAAAGCCTAAGGAGTCGCCTCGACTGAGGGACTCGGCGAGAAGAGATAGGAAACAAGGGCCCAGACCCTTAGTCGTTTCCGTGAAAAAGCCAAAAGGAGTCGCCTCGACTGAGGGACTCGGCGAGAAATTAAAGAAACAACGGGGCACTGACCCTAAACCGTTTCTAAGAAAAGAAAAAAGCCTAAGAGTCGCCTCGACTGAGGACTCGGCGAGAAGAGATAGGAAACAAGGGCCCAGACCCTTAATCGTTTCCGTGAAAAAGCCAAAAGGAGTCGCCTCGACTGAGGGACTCGGCGAGAAATTAAAGAAACAACAGGGCACTGACCCTAAACCGTTTCTAAGAAAAGAAAAAGCCTAAGGAGTCGCGACTGAGGGACTCGGCGAGAAGAGATAGGAAACAAGGGCCGAGACCCTTAGTCGTTTCTGTGAAAAAGCCAAAAGGAATCGCCTCGACTGAGGGACTCGGCGAGAAATTAAAGAAACAACGGGCACTGACCCTAAACTGTTTCTAAGAAAATAAAAAGCCTAAGGAGTCGCCTCGACTGAGGGACTCGGCGAGAAGAGATAGGAAACAAGGGCCCTGACCCTTAGTCGTTTCCGTGAAAAAAGCCAAAAGGAGTCGCCTCGACTGAGGGACTCGCGAGAAATTAAAGAAACTATGGGGCACTGACCCTAAACCGTTTCTAAGAAAAGAAAAAGCCTAAGGAGTCGCCTCGACTGAGGGACTCGGCGAGACGAGATAGGAAACAAGGGCCTAGACCCTTAGTCGTTTCCGTGAAAAAGCCAAAAGGAGTCGCCTCGACTGAGGGACTCGCGAGAAGAGATAGGCAAGAAAGGGCCAAGACCGTTAGTCGTTTCTGTGAAAAAGCCAAAAGGAGTCGCCTCACTGAGGGACTCGGCGAGAAATTAAAGAAACAACGGGGCACTGACCCTAAACCGTTTCTAAGAAAAAAAAGCCTAAGGAGTCGCCTCGACTGAGGGACTCGGCGAGAAGAGATAGGAAACAAGGGCCCAGACCCTTAGTCGTTTCCGTGAAAAAGCCAAAAGTCGCCTCGACTGAGGGACTCGGCGAGAAATTAAAGAAACATGGGGCACTGACCCTAAACCGTTTCTAAAGAAAAGAAAAAAGCCTAAGGAGTCGCCTCGACTGAGGGACTCGGCGAAAGAGATAGGAAAAGGCCCAGACCCTTAGTCGTTTCCGTGAAAAAGCCAAAAGGAGTCGCCTCGACTGAGGGACTCGGCGAGAAATTAAAGAAACAACAGGGCACTGACCCTAAACCGTTTCTAAGAAAACGAAAAAGCCTAAGGAGTCGCTTTGACTGAGGGACTCGGCGAGAAGAGATAGGAAACAAGGGCCGAGACCCTTAGTCGTTTCGTGAAAAAGCCAAAAGGAATCGCCTCGACTGAGGGACTCGGCGAGAAATTAAAGAAACAACGGGGCACTGACCCTAAACTGTTTCTAAGAAAATAAAAAGCTTAAGGAGTCGCCTCGACTGAG
>NW_017616902.1:10000-12500 GCF_001879475.1 Ipomoea nil | reverse complement strand
CAAAGTTCCTTGTCTGACTTAGCCAAGTACTTGGGATTGTTGGGAATGTGAGAGGAATATATGGCATTTCGTTTGCCTCACTAATTAAGTAGTACAATAAGCTCTAAAACAAATGTATATGCCATTTTGGCACGAGAACGACGTAAAACGACATAGGCCAAGGCATAACACAGAACCGTCGTAAAAGTACTGGGGTGGCTGGCGGGTGAACCTCTGTTGCGTGATATTTTCCGCATCCGTCCGCAACTGTGCGCAATTTGGGCGCCCTCGTACCGCATAAGTCCGCAACCTCGGCACCCCCGTACCGCAACTTTCCGCAACCTCGGCCACCCCGTTTCGCAACTTTCCGCAACCTCGGCACACCCGTACCGCAACTTTCCGCAACCTCGGCACCCCCGTACCGCAACTTTCCGCAACCTCGGCACACCCGTACCGCAACTTTCCGCAACCTCGGCGCCCTCGTACCGCATAAGTCCGCAACCTCGGCACACCCGTACCGCAACTTTCCGCAACCTCGGCACACCCGTACCGCAACTTTCCGCAACCTCGGCACCCCCGTACCGCAACTTTCCGCAACCTCGGCACCCCCGTACCGCAACTTTCCGCAACCTCGGCACCCCCGTACCGCAACTTTCCGCAACCTCGGCACACCCGTACCGCAACTTTCCGCAACCTCGGCCACCCCGTTCCGCAACTTTCCGCAACCTCGGCACCCCCGTACCGCATAAGTCCGCAACTTGGGCACCCTCGTACCGCAACTTTCCGCAACTTGGGCACCCTCGTACCGCAACTTTCCGCAACTTGGGCACCCTCGTACCGCATAATTCCGCAACCTCGGCACCCCCGTTCCGCATAAGTCCGCAACTTGGGCACTCTCGTACCGCAACTTTCCGCAACTTGGGCACTCTCGTACCGCAACTTGGGCACCCTCGTACCGCATAATGCCGCAACCTCGGCACCCTCGTTCCGCATAAGTCCGCAACTTGGGCACCCTCGTACCGCATAAGTCCGCAACCTCGGCACCCTCGTTCCGCATAAGTCTGCAACTTGGGCACCGCATAAGTCCGCAACCTCGGCACCCTCGTACCGCATAATTCCGCAACTAAAGCACCCTCGTACCGCATAAGTCCGCAACCTCGGCACCCTCGTACCGCATAATTCCGCAACTTGGGCACCCTCGTACCGCATAAGTCCGCAACCTCGGCACCCTCGTACCGCATAATTCCGTAACCTCGGCACCCTCGTTCCGCATAAGTCCGCAACTTGGGCACCCTCGTTCCGCACAAGTCCGCAACTTGGGCACCCTCGTACCGCATAATGCCGCAACCTCGGCACCCTCGTTCCGCATAAGTCCGCAACTTGGGCACCCTCGTACCGCATAAGTCCGCAACCTCGGCACCCTCGTACCGCATAATTCCGCAACTTGGGCACCCTCGTACCGCATAAGTCCGCAACCTCGGCACCCTCGTACCGCATAATTCCGTAACCTCGGCACCCTCGTTCCGCATAAGTCCGCAACTTGGGCACCCTCGTTCCGCACAAGTCCGCAACTTGGGTACACTCGTACCGCATAATTCCGCAACCTCGGCACCCTTGTTCCGCATAAGTCCGCAACTTAGGCACCCTCGTACCGCATGAGTCCGCAACTTAGGCACCCTCGTACCGCATGAGTCCGCAACTTAGGCACCCTCGTACCGCATGAGTCCGCAACTTAGGCACCCTCGTACCGCATGAGTCCGCAACTTAGGCACCCTCGTACCGCATGAGTCCGCAACTTAGGCACCCTCGTACCGCATGAGTCCGCAACTTAGGCACCCTCGTTCCGCATGAGTCCGCAACTTAGGCACCCTCGTTCCGCATATGCCCGCAACGTAGGCACACTCGTACCGCATGAGTCCGCAACTTAGGCACCCTCGTACCGCATGAGTCCGCAACTTAGGCACCCTCGTTCCGCATGAGTCCGCAACTTAGGCACACTCGTTCCGCATATGCCCGCAACGTAGGCACACTCGTTCCGCATATGCCCGCAACGTAGGCACACTCGTTCCGCATAAGTCCGCAACTTAGGCACCCTTGTTCCGCACAAGTCCGCAACTTCGGCACACTCGTTCCGCAACTGTCCGCAAGTTAGGCACCCTTGCTCCGCATGAGTCCGCAACTGTCCGCAACTTAGGCACCCTCGTTGCGCAACTTAGGCACACTCGTTCCGCAACTGTCCGCAAGTTAGGCACCCTTGCTCCGCATAAGTCCGCAACTGTCCGCAACTTAGGCACCCTCGTTGCGCAACTTAGGCACCATCGTCCTGCATGAGTCCTCAACTTAGGCACACTCGTTCCGCATATGCCCGCAACGTAGGCACCATCGTTCCGCATAAGTCCGCAACATAGGCACGCTAGTTCCGCACAAGTCCGGCACTTAGGCACGCTCGTTCCGCACAAGTCCGCTACTTAGGCACACTCGTTCCGCATGAGTCCGCAACTTAGGCACACTCGTTCCGCAT
>NW_017616901.1:7500-8532 GCF_001879475.1 Ipomoea nil | reverse complement strand
CGGTAAACCTCTGTTGCGTGATATTTTCCGCATCCGTCCGCAACTGTGCGCAATTTGGGCGCCCTCGTTCCGCATAAGTCCGCAACCTCGTCGTTCCGCATAAGTCCGCAACCTCGGCACCCACGTTCCGCATAAGTCCGCAACTTGGCACCCGTACCGCAACTTTCCGCAACCTCGGCACCCTCGTACCGCAACTTTCCGCAACCTCGGCACCCTCGCCGCATTTCCGCAACCTCGCACACGCCGTACCGCAACTTTCCGCAACCTCGGCACACCGTCCGCATAAGTCCGCAACCTCGCACCCCGTGCAATTTTCCGCAACTTGGGCACTCTCGTACCGCATAAGTCCGCAACTTGGGCACCTCGTACCGCAACTTTCCTCGGCACCCCCCGTACCGCAATTTTCCGCAACCTCGGTACGCAACTTTCCGCAACCCGTACCGCAACTTTCCGCAACCTCGCACCCGTACCGCAATTTCCGCAACGTCGGCCCACCCGTACCGCAATTTTCCGCAACGTCGGCCCACCCGTACCGCAACTTTCCGCAACCTCGGCACCCCCGTACCGCAACTTTCCGCAACCTCGGCACCCCCGTACCGCAACTTTCCGCAACCTCGGCCCACCCGTACCGCAACTTTCCGCAACCTCGGCACACCCGTACCGCAACTTTCCGCAACCTCGCACACCCGTACCGCAACTTTCCGCAACCTCGGCACCCTCGTACCGCATAAGTCCGCAACCTCGGCACCCTCGTACCGCATAAGTCCGCAACCTCGGCACCCTCGTACCGCATAAGTCCGCAACCTCGGCACCCTCGTACGCATAAGTCCGCAACCTCGCACCCTCGTACCCGCATAAGTCCGCAACCTCGGGCACCCTCGTTCCGCATAAGTCCGCACTTGGGCACCCTCGTACCGCAAACTTTCCGCAACTTGGGCACTCCTCGTACCGCAACTTTCCGCAACTTGGGCACTCTCGTACCGCAACTTTCCGCAACTTGGGCACCCTCGTACCGCAACTTTCCGCAACTTG
>NW_017616900.1:0-2500 GCF_001879475.1 Ipomoea nil | reverse complement strand
AGCCCCAAGTCCGACGCTAAGACAACGCCCGTTGCGCTTGGGCAGATTCGTAGCGAGCGCACAATCATCCTTTAACGGACAGCTTACTAGACGGGTGGACACTGGTGTCGGTAACTTACAAGCCTACTGACGGTATATTGCAGATTCACGGTTGTTTTTTTGCCCAACTTGTTCCACGGCCGTTTTTTTGCATGTCCGTCTCGGTCAGATCCGGACGTGTCGTCGAACGAGTGCTGTGGAGGAAGCCCTCGAGGAATGAAAGGCCTCGAGCAATACAATATTTCTATCCTCTTGCGAGGTCGGTCAACCCCCACGCCCGACGACACGTACGCTGCACTGCGCTACGCTGGGCGGGTTCATTGCGAACGCCCGCCCTCCGCCCCTACGGCGCACCGTAATTCGTTAACGAACAGCTTACTAGACGATTGGACACGTGCCTCGGCAACTCACAACCTACTGACGGTATATTGCAGATTCACGTTTGCTCGATTGACCGAATTCACGTGCCAATGATGTTTTTTTGCATGTCCGTCTCCGTCCGGTGCGCCGCCCCGCCTTGCGACTCCGATGGGTCTATGCCGGTCCCCAATAATACGTACGAGCGGCGGGAACACTCGTACGAGGCCTACGGGACGAGGGGGGCCCGTCCCAACACGTTCCGAAAAAAGTCGACCGGCACCTCAACTACCATACCCCCCCTATAGTAGTTAAAAAAAAAAAAACCCCAGTGACAGCAGTAGACACGGTTTGTCCCGTAAATCACACGGTCATTTCGGGTGGTTCCGTGCATTTTTTTTCAAATGTTATTGCATGGTCCTTTAGTTTAGAGCATTTTAACAATGCTTGGTAAATTTCAAAGCGTTTGGATGATTATTTCATTGAAAACGACGATGTCCAAATTTATGCCCAGCTGTCCGCAAAGTTCCTTGTCTGACTTAGCCAAGTACTTGGGATTGTTGGGAATGTGAGAGGAATATATGGCATATCGTTTGCCTCACTAATTAAATAGTACAATAAGCTCTAAAACAAATGTATATGCCATTTTGGCACGAGAACGACGTAAAACGACATAGGCCAAGGCATAACACAGAACCGTCGTAAAAGTACTGGGGTGGCAGGCGGGTAAACCTCTGTTGCGTGATATTTTCCGCATCCGTCCGCAACTGTGCGCAATTTGGGCGCCCTCGTTCCGCATAAGTCCGCAACCTCGGCACCCTCGTTCCGCATAAGTCCGCAACCTCGGCACCCCCGTTCCGCATAAGTCCGCAACTTGGGCACCCTCGTACCGCAACTTTCCGCAACCTCGGCACCCTCGTACCGCAACTTTCCGCAACCTCGGCACCCTCGTACCGCAACTTTCCGCAACCTCAGCACACCCGTACCGCAACTTTCCGCAACCTCGGCACACCCGTTCCGCATAAGTCCGCAACCTCGGCACCCCCGTACCGCAATTTTCCGCAACTTGGGCACTCTCGTACCGCATAAGTCCGCAACTTGGGCACCCTCGTACCGCAACTTTCCGCAACCTCGGCACCCCCGTACCGCAATTTTCCGCAACCTCGGCCCACCCGTACCGCAACTTTCCGCAACCTCGGCCCACCCGTACCGCAACTTTCCGCAACCTCGGCACCCCCGTACCGCAATTTTCCGCAACGTCGGCCCACCCGTACCGCAATTTTCCGCAACGTCGGCCCACCCGTACCGCAACTTTCCGCAACCTCGGCACCCCCGTACCGCAACTTTCCGCAACCTCGGCACCCCCGTACCGCAACTTTCCGCAACCTCGGCCCACCCGTACCGCAACTTTCCGCAACCTCGGCACACCCGTACCGCAACTTTCCGCAACCTCGGCACACCCGTACCGCAACTTTCCGCAACCTCGGCACACCCGTACCGCATAATCCGCAACCTCGGCACCCTCGTACCGCATAAGTCCGCAACCTCGGCACCCTCGTACCGCATAAGTCCGCAACCTCGGCACCCTCGTACCGCATAAGTCCGCAACCTCGGCACCCTCGTACCGCATAAGTCCGCAACCTCGGCACCCTCGTACCGCATAAGTCCGCAACCTCGGCACCCTCGTTCCGCATAAGTCCGCAACTTGGGCACCCTCGTACCGCAACTTTCCGCAACTTGGGCACTCTCGTACCGCAACTTTCCGCAACTTGGGCACTCTCGTACCGCAACTTTCCGCAACTTGGGCACTCTCGTACCGCAACTTTCCGCAACTTGGGCACTCCTCGTACCGCAACTTTCCGCAACTTGGGCACCCTCGTACCGCATAATTCCGGCAACCTCGGCACCCTCGTATCGCATAAGTCGCAACCTCGGCACCCTCGTACCGCCCGCAACCTCGGCACCCTCGTACCGCATGAGTCCGCAACTTAGGCACCAACGTTGCGCATAAGCCCGCAACTTAGGCACCCTCGTTCCGCATAAGTCCGCAACTTAGGCACCCTCGTACCCCATAAGTCCGCAACTTGGGCACACTCGTTCCGCA
>NW_017616899.1:0-2500 GCF_001879475.1 Ipomoea nil | reverse complement strand
CCGCATAAGTCCGCAACCTCGGCACCCTCGTACCGCATAAGTCCGCAACCTCGGCACCCTCGTTCCGCATAAGTCCGCAACTTGGGCACCCTCGTACCGCAACTTTCCGCAACTTGGGCACTCTCGTACCGCAACTTTCCGCAACTTGGGCACTCTCGTACCGCAACTTTCCGCAACTTGGGCACCCTCGTACCGCAACTTTCCGCAACTTGGGCACCCTCGTACCGCAACTTTCCGCAACTTGGGCACTCTCGTACCGGCAACTTTCCGCAACTTGGGCACCCTCGTACCGCAACTTTCCGCAACTTGGGCACCCTCGTACTGCAACTTTCCGCAACTTGGGCACCCTCGTACCGCATAATTCCGCAACCTCGGCACCCTCGTTCCGCATAAGTCCGCAACCTCGGCACCCTCGTACCGCATAATTCCGCAACCTCGGCACCCTCGTACCGCATGAGTCCGCAACTTAGGCACCAACGTTGCGCATGAGTCCGCAACTTAGGCACCAACGTTGCGCATGAGTCCGCAACTTAGGCACCAACGTTGCGCATGAGTCCGCAACTTAGGCACCCTCGTTCCGCATGAGTCCGCAACTTAGGCACCCTCGTACCCCATAAGTCCGCAACTTGGGCACACTCGTTCCGCATGAGCCCGCAACGTAGGCACACTCGTTCCGCACAAGTCCGGCACTTAGGCACACTCGTTCCGCATGAGTCCGCAACTTAGGCACGCTCGTTCCGCATAAGTCCGCAACGTAGGCACACTCGTTCCGCATATGCCCGCAACGTAGGCACACTCGTTCCGCATATGCCCGCAACGTAGGCACACTCGTTCCGCATATGCCCGCAACGTAGGCACACTCGTTCCGCATAAGTCCGCAACCTCGGCACCCTCGTACCGCATAAGTCCGCAACCTCGGCACCCTCGTACCGCATAATTCCGCAACCTCGGCACCCTCGTACCGCATGAGTCCGCAACTTAGGCACCAACGTTGCGCATAAGCCCGCAACTTAGGCACCCTCGTTCCGCATAAGTCCGCAACTTAGGCACCCTCGTACCCCATAAGTCCGCAACTTGGGCACACTCGTTCCGCATGAGCCCGCAACGTAGGCACACCTCGTTCCGCACAAGTCCGGCACTTAGGCACACTCGTTCCGCATGAGTCCGCAACTTAGGCACGCTCGTACCCCATAAGTCCGCAACTTGGGCACACTCGTTCCGCATGAGCCCGCAACGTAGGCACACTCGTTCCGCACAAGTCCGGCACTTAGGCACACTCGTTCCGCATGAGTCCGCAACTTAGGCACACTCGTTCCGCATATGCCCGCAACGTAGGCACACTCGTTCCGCATGAGTCCGCAACGTAGGCACGCTACTTCGGCACACTCGTTCCGCACAAGTCCGCAACTTCGGCACACTCGTTCCGCAACTGTCCGCTACTTAGGCACACTCGTTCCGCAACTGTCCGCAACTTAGGCGCACTCGTTCCGCATGAGTCCGCAACTTAGGCACACTCGTTCCGCATATGCCCGCAACGTAGGCACACTCGTTCCGCATATGCCCGCAACGTAGGCACGCTCGTTCCGCACAAGTCCGCAACTTAGGCACGCTCGTTCCGCACAAGTCCGCAACTTAGGCACGCTCGTTCCGCACAAGTCCGATACTTAGGCACACTCGTTCCGCACAAGTCCGCTACTTAGGCACACTCGTTCCGCATGAGTCCGCAACTTAGGCACACTCGTTCCGCATGAGTCCGCAACTTAGGCACACTCGTTCCGCATATGCCCGCAACGTAGGCACACTCGTTCCGCACAAGTCCGGCACTTAGGCACGCTCGTTCCGCACAAGTCCGGCACTTAGGCACACTCGTTCCGGCATGAGTCCGCAACTTAGGCACGCTCGTTCCGCATATGCCCGCAACGTAGGCACACTCGTTCCGCATAAGTCCGCAACGTAGGCACACTCGTTCCGCACAAAGTCCGCAAAGCCCGCAACGTAGGCACCATCGTTCCGCATGAGTCCGCAACTTAGGCACCATCCGTTCCGCAACAGTCCGCACTTAGGCACCATCGTTCCGCATGAGTCCCGCAACTTAGGCACTAACGTTGCGCATAAGTCAGCAACTTAGGCACACTCGTTCCCCATAAGCCCGCAACGTAGGCACCATCGTTCCGCACAAGTCCGCAACTTAGGCACGCTCGTTCCGCACAAGTCCGCAACTTAGGCACGCTCGTTCCGCACAAGTCCGCTACTTAGGCACACTCGTTCCGCATAAGTCCGCAACGTAGGCACACTCGTTCCGCACAAGTCCGCAACTTAGGCACACTCGTTCCGCATAAGTCCGCAACTTAGGCACACTCGTTCCGCATATGCCCGCAACGTAGGCACCATCGTTCCGCATAAGTCCGCAACGTAGGCACACTCGTTCCGCACAAGTCCGCAAAGCCCGCAACGTAGGCACCATCGTTCCGCATGAGTCCGCAACTTAGGCACCACCCGT
>NW_017616898.1:663606-789603 GCF_001879475.1 Ipomoea nil | reverse complement strand
AGTCTTAACACCTGCAGATCAAGCACAAAAACTAGCACAGCGGAAGATAAAAAGATAACTGGATAAAAGGAATCCAAAACGGGGTGTTATGCCACGTATACCACACTAGGTATACGCTACGGCGACAATCTGCAAGTGTAACACTATCCAAAAACAACCAAACTAGAACAATCTAAAGACATTGGCACACAGGCCTCAACAACACTGTCTAAAGATACAGGTGCTAAGCTACCGGCTCTAGACATCGCGCTCGACTACGCATCACCTGAAAGATACAAAGATAAACATCGGGGCGACGCCCAGTCAACGAAAGATGCTGGTAACCCACCAATACCGTTAAGTATCATAAATAGGTAGATATATAATATGAAAACCATTTTCGAAACGGAATACATATATATAAGTCAAAAGCCAAGATCAAAAGACAACACAAGACTCACCACTCACAAGGACAAAACGGGAACACATCCCAAACCACAAAGGTTAACCACACACAAGGATAAAGACTCACCAACGGCAACACATGCCAAAACACACCACAAGCCTCCGTGACTACACACGTCACGAGAGAAGAGAACTCACCACAACAACGGCTTCACAAGCCCTCGTGACATCACCCATCACGAGTTGATATGCCTTCCTTATGCCCTGTTCCAACCTTATGGCTACCCCCAACCTTGTACCTTCGGTGCCAACCATTACCTCCAGAAAGCCCCTGTACAGCCAAGTCCAACCTTATCCCTCCGGACCGTCGTCCCCACCTATAACCACCAACGAAAACCACCAATTCACGGCAACACATGCCCGGATAACACAATGTTATCCCCCAAACACGTGGACTCAGCCACAACTCCATGAAATCACGTCACGGCCACCACGAGGACCGCTGCAATACCTTGGTGACTAGCGTCCATACCACTAATCGTGCAATCCAGGTAAAGCCACACACGCACCACCACTCACACGAAACAAGCAACGGATTGCAACAGAGGTACGAAACATACTCAATCAAGAGACAGGTCACCACCCATCGACACAACGACGCTAGCATTAGGATAATAACTAGCAAGCTCAACAACGAAGAAACTCAAGATAGTTCCGAGGAACACACAAGACACCACAGGTTCAACGAAACACAATGTTGAACACTTAGCACGATACACAACACCAAGGATCCTATATAGATACCTACAAAAGCTCTAGACCTACGAAACATCAAGAAGACGCTCAAATAGTTCCACAAAAGAACAACGAAGGCCAAAAGATCAAACACCGAGACAAACGAAACACGGGAACAAATCCCACCTCAACATCGCTGTGTTCCCCGGCGGTGGACCCACGGGTAGCGCCCCACCCGTGGTCCGCCCGCGGGTACAACACCAACAAGGCATACGTTCCCGCGGGTAGGCCGGCGGGTGGTGCCCCGCCTGCCATTACGCCCGCGGGTAACGTCCCTGTACCACAACAAATCCCTTCGGGGATTTTCTCCTCCAAACACAAATTCAAGTCCAAAACATGCCAAATCTCACCAAGCACAACAAAATGACTTCAACCAAAGGAAATGCCAAGAAATGGCACAAAGGAAACCTAAACACAAGCTCTAGATATGCAATATCACAAGTTAAATGCATAAACTCTCACATTTCATAGCAAAACACAAGTAGAAGCCAAGAAATCATATATAGGTAAGCAAAATAGGTTTTGTAGAGCATGGGTTACCTCTTGAAGACAAAAGACTCTTCTTACACCACAACAAGCCCTCCACTAAGCTCACTAGCCAAACCCACTTCAAGATCAAACCAAAAGATCATAAAGATCCAACTTTAAGAAAAGACAACTAAGATGGAACCAAAAAGACTAGACAAGCTTAGATCTTACCCTTCTAGATGCCAAAATAGAGGAAAGATTGAATCTTGGAAGCAAAACTTGGAATCTTGACAAAGGCTTCTTTTGGCTTGAAGAACAAGCTACTCTTGTTTTCTAGAGAGAAGGTAGAGATATTTTCTAGGAAATGTAAGGGAATGAAATGAAGAAGTCTTCTAGGTTTAGGTTACAAAACAAGCTCTTGGTGAAAAGACAATGATACCCTTACTAACTCTTAGAAAGTGTAAGGAACAAGGGGACTCCTCTCAAGGCACAAGGTATAACACCACTTAAAGATTGACTAGTCAAATACTAGTCCTTGAGTATCAAAAATCAGGATTTTAGGAATCAATTCCTCAAAAGAAATAGAATTAATTACTCAATTAATTCATGGTTTGAAGTGTGGATTTTTGGGGCCTCTCCTCCTTCAAAGAAGTTTCGTCCCCGAAACTTGGGTACAACGAATTAAGAACGAAAGGTAACAAGGAAACAAAATTGTGACAAGAAGTCCAAGAATATCCCTTTTGGTAAAAAACTCCAAAAGTTCTCACAAGTTTCCAATGCAAAGAGAAAGACATTACGAATTCAAGGATAGGCAAGAGGTCAACAAACGGATAGATTGGCATCAAGAACTCTAACCTCAACACAACAACCAACTTCTAGACAACAACCAAGAACTAAACTACTAACCCAAACACCAACTAACACACTAGCTAAACAACAAGGCAACAAACAAAGCAAGCAAGCACACAAAGCACACAACAACCAAACACCAAGCTACAAAGGCTAAGAAGCAACAAAGAAAGAAACGAACGGGTTACCACAACACAACTAGAACTCTTCAGTCTCTGACTCTTCGGCCTCTTCAGACACTTCCTCTTCGGCTTCAACTCTGTGGCTAGAACTAGCTTCAAACCGATCAAGCCTCTGATGCACTGCGGCAAACTGCGACCTCACAAACGCAAAACCCTCGGCGATCATACTGTTCTGCTGACGAAGCAAAGAGGTGACATCCTGCCCTCTCTTGGTGCGAACTTCTTCCCTTCTACGGCGTTCCTCACCATCTGATTCACTTACTTCAGCGGTCTCCGGTGCCCCTTCTTCTTCTTCCTGATCCGCTTCTTCCTCAACTTCTTCGTCACCACCCAAACTCTGGACAACAAGGCTCAACTTTCCGGCATGAATCTCAAGCTCAGCAGCTAACTCTGCTCTCTCAACAGGTGCTTTCCTAGCAACCTCTTCAAGCGTGATGTACTCACCACTATCCAACAGAAAAAGATTACAACTTCGGAGATTGGCGGTATCCAACACCATCTTTCCCACAGCCTTCGAGGGACAACCATCCACACTAACACCTTTCTTAACCAAAATCCAACTTAACACCATGCCATACGACAAACTCTTCCGATTGTGATCCCGGCAAAACACCATGTGTTGCATCATCAAAGCAGGAAGATTGAACTTAACCATATTCTTCAGACAGAAAGCAAAGGTACACTCCAACTTACCCAACAAACTGCTCTTGTTGTTGTTAGGCAACAAACAATCTGACACCAACATAACCAAGATCTTTTGTTCCGCAGACAACCACTTCTTTTCCGGCCTCGAAGCTTGAGTGAAACCACTCGTACGGCCAAACAGATAACTCAAATAGTCACGGTACCCCATGGTATCCGTACTAATCCAAGAATGACCACTGTACTGAGCCACTCCGGTAGCAGACAAACTCAACAACTGAGCTAACCTCTTCTCAGACAACACAACCTTCACACCTCTCACCTTAGAGGTGATCTCAAGCCTTTCACCTTCCTTCGTCACCACCATGTGACGGTAAAACTCTTTCACCAAACTCGGGTAAGTCTCGGCCCTTATGGCGAGAAAACCATCCAACAAACCTTGAAACTTAAGCAAATCCAACAAGGAACTTGGAAAAGATTCTGGATCAAAAGCATTACCTTCAAGCACAAGGTAGTGGGCATCCACCCATTCCGCTTTCCTTGCCAAACTTGACCTTCTAGGCATGGTGAAAGATGATCCAAAGCTCAACAAACAAAGCCCACAACTTCTTCTTCTTCTACCACACTCTCGCGGCTCTCTCTCTCTCTCTCTCGGCTCTCCCTCTCTCTCTCTCGCGGCTGCTCGGCGACACAGCACAGCAGACGGCGGCGGCGACGGGACGGCGAACTCCGGCGACGAGGCGGCGGCGAACGGCGACGGGCAGGTGGCGCTGGGGCGACGGGGTGGGGTGGCTTCGGGTAGCTCACGGGTAGGGAGAAGGAAAAAGATGAAGAGAATTTTGGGAAAGAAATTAGGGATTTGGGTGAGATTGGGGAAAAGATGATTAAATTTGGGGATTTTGAACAAAGTGGGATTTAAGGTTTAGAAAGAATTAAAATTGGTTAGGTTTTAAGAAAGATAATTGGCTCAAGTGGTTTAGAGGTTGGGTAGAAAAGAAATTGGCTAAGGTTTGAAACTCAAAGGCTACAAAGAAACATTAGGCTCAACTTTTAGGCTACACAAGAAAAGATTTTGGTAGGGATTGGCTAATTTTCCAAATCAAAGAATACTTGGAAAATTTAGGGAAAAGCTCAAGGAATTGTTGTAAGAACAACCAAGTCCAAAGGTGAAAGAATTGGGTTAAGCACAAGATAAATCAAGGATAGATGGCTACCACAAACAAGATGCCAACTAAAGAGAACACTTAGCAAGAAAAGAGTCTATACTAAGCACCTCAACGAAAAACAAGCAAGGGAAACAAACCAAGGATTGCCAAACAAAGACAACTGCGAAACACAAGATAACACACAAGGCAACAAAGGACACAAAGACAACTACGAAACACAAGATAACACCCAAGGCAACAAAGAACACAAAGCTCTTGGGGACACAAGGATAGGCTCAAAACAAGGGTTACCTGCTAGCTCCTCCTCCACCAGACCCTCCGACTCCGCCTGCGAACGCGTCATCACAAAAACTCTCCCCAGCGGCCTAACTCCAACAGCTCCACAACTCGAACTCACTCCTGGTGCTCCTCCAACTCCCGGGGGTGGCGGCAACACTCTCTGACCAATAACCTGAGGACACTCCGCAACTCTATGACCAACAACCCCACAGCGAAAACACTTAAACGCCTGGCCAGAGCAAACTTGACCCGGATGCACCTTCCCACACTTGCGACAACCAACCGACTTAGCTTGAACCTGAGGCTCCATCCCAATTGGTCCTTGAGAAGAAGATGACACAACTCTAGCCGGAAAACTCGGTCGGGGCTTCTTGAAAGCAAAAGAACCACCACTCTCAACTCTCTTCCTAGCCAACTCAAGCAAACTCTTCTAAAGCTGTTGAACACGAAACAGATCCGCGGCACACAGATACGCATCCTTGAGGGAACTGGCTCTACTCACCGTCAACGCTTTTCGTGCCTCATAATTCAGACCGGCAACGAAACGCTCAACTTTGGCAAGCTCTGTAGGCACCAACACCCTCGCGAAGCGCGCCAACTCTAGGAACTTCTTGTGGTACTCCACCACAGATAGGGGTCCTTGCTGCAGATGAAGAAACTCATCAAACATGGCGGCTCGCACATGCGTTGGGTAGAACCTTTCGCGCATCCTGTCCTTAAGCGCGGTCCAATCAAACCCAGGCTCTTCAAGAAAGGCCGGACTCTCGTGAACCCACCACAGATCAGCTTCTTGGCAGAAGTAAAACGTTGCCAGTTCTACTCTCCTCTCTTCGGGACAACCCACCACGGTAAAGATCTTATCAAACACCCGTAGCCACTCTTCGAGGACTACAGGGTCTTCTTCACCAGCAAAGGAAGGCGGCCGATGTCCAGACACAAGGCGACCCACATCGCGGTGCCCAACAGGAGGCGGAGGCGGCACAGCTTGATTGTTGTTCAACAGAGCTTCACTGAGAGACTGCATCGTCTGCGTCAACTGATGGAGATTCTGGGCGAGCTGCTCGTTGGTCGGGGTCTCTGGGGAGCGGGCGCGAGGACGAGGAGGCATCGCACTTCTGCTACAACAAAAAGGTTACCACAAAAAGCAAGCAAGCAAGGCAGAAAACAACACACATCACACCGCGCAACCTAGAGTCCTAAGCCTAAAACTTAGCTCCTTAAGGTCGCTTAGAGGTCTCAAAACACACTTAAACACTTAGAAAGTCTAGACTCAACTCCTCCTAGGCTCTAAACCAAGGTTCAAACCTAGGCTCTGATACCAACTGTAACACCCCCCCCCAAAAAACAAGACTACTTAAAACGAGTCTTAACACCTGCAGATCAAGCACAAAACTAGCACAGCGGAAGATAAAAAGATAACTGGATAAAAGGAATCCAAAACGGGGTGTTATGCCACGTATACCACACTAGGTATACGCTACGGCGACAATCTGCAAGTGTAACACTATCCCAAAAACAACCAAACTAGAACAATCTAAAGACATTGGCACACAGGCCTCAACAACACTGTCTAAAGATACAGGTGCTAAGCTACCGGCTCTAGACATCGCGCTCGACTACGCATCACCTGAAAGATACAAAGATAAACATCGGGGCAACGCCCGGTCAGCGAAAGATGCTGGTAACCCACCAATACCGTTAAGTATCATAAATAGGTAGATATATAATATGAAAACCGTTTTCGAAACGGAATACATATATATATATATGTCAAAAGCCAAGATCATAGAGACAACACAAGACTCACCACTCACAAGGACAAAACCGAGAACACATCCCAAACCACAAAGGTTAACCACACACAAGGATAAAGACTCACCCAACGGCAACACATGCCAAAACACACCACAAGCCTCCGTGACTACACACGTCAGGAGAGAAGAGAACTCACCACAACAACGGCTTCACAAGCCCTTGTGACATCACCCATCACGAGTTGATATGCCTTCCTTATGCCCTGTTCCAACCTTATGGCTACCCCCAACCTTGTACCTTCGGTGCCAACCATTACCTCTAGAAAGCCCCTGTACAGCCAAGTCCAACCTTATTCCTCCGGGACCGTCGTCCCCCACCTATAACCACCAACGAAAACCCACCAATTCACGGCAACACATGCCCGGATAACACAATGTTATCCCCCAAACACGTGGACTCAGCCACAACTCCATGAAATCACGTCACGGCCACCACGAGGACCGCTGCAATACCTTGGTGACTAGCGTCTCATACCACTAATCGTGCAATCCAGGTAAAGCCACACACGCACCACCACTCACACGAAACAAGCAACGGATTGCAACAGAGGTACGAAACATACTCAATCAAGAGACAGGTCACCACCCATCGACACAACGACGCTAGCATTAGGATAATAACTAGCAAGCTCAATAATGAAGAAACTCAAGATAGTTCCGAGGAACACACAAGACACCACACGGTTCAACGAAACACAATGTTAAACACTTAGCACGATACACAACACCAAGGATCCTACATAGATACCTACTAAAAGCTCTAGACCTACGAAACATCAAGAAGACGCTCAAATAGTTCCACAAAAGAACAACGAGAGGCCAAAAGATCAAACACCGAGACAAACAAAACACGGGAAACAAATCCCACCTCAACATCGCTGTGTTCCCTGCGGGTGGACCCACAGGTAGCGCCCCACCTGTGGTCCCGCCCGCGGGTACAACACCAACAAGGCATACGTTCCCGCGGGTAGGCCGGCGGGTGGTGCCCCGCCTGCCGTTCCGCCCGCGGGTACGTCCCTGTACCACAACAAATCCCTTCGGGGATTTTCTCCTCCAAACCCAATTTCAAGTCCAAAACATGCCAAATCTCACGGAGCACAACAAAATGAATTGAACCAAGGAAAATGCCAAGCAATGGCACAAAGGAAACCTAAACACAAGCTCTAGATATGCAATATCACAAGTTAAATGCATAAACTCTCACATTTCATAGCAAAACACAAGTAGAAGCCAAGAAATCATATATAGGTAAGCAAAATAGGTTTTGTAGAGCATGGGTTACCTCTTGAAGACCAAAAGACTCTTCTTACACCACAACAAGCCCTCCACTAAGCTCACTAGCCAAACCCACTTCAAGATCAAACCAAAAGATCATAAAGATCCAACCTTTAAGAAAAGACAACTAAGATTGAACCAAAAAGACTAGACAAGCTTAGATCTTACCCTTCTAGATGCCAAAATAGAGGAAAGATTGAATCTTGGAAGCAAAACTTGGAATCTTGACAAAGGCTTCTTTTGGCTTGAAGAACAAGCTAATCTTGTTTTCTAGAGAGAAGGTAGAGATATTTTCTAGGAAATGTAAAGGAATGAAATGAAGAAGTCTTCTAGGTTTAGGTTACAAAACAAGCTCTTGGTGAAAAGACAAGGATACCCTTACTAACTCTTAGAAAGTGTAACGAACAAGGGGACTCCTCTCAAAGCACAAGGTACAACACCACTTAAAGATTGACTAGTCAAATACTAGTCCTTGAGTATCAAAAATCAGGATTTTAGGAATCAATTCCTCAAAAGAAATAGAATTAATTACGCAATTAATTCATGGTTTGGAGTGTGGATTTTTGGGGTGTCACACGGGGTTTGGCCGTGGCATGACGTCGGCGGTGTCGGTGTCTGCAGCAATAAGAACAGCCGGTGAGGGTTTCGTACCATCAACAAACCCCATTAGGTCATGCCCGTGAAGAAACGGGACGATTTGCGTACGCCAGAACAAATAATTCTTGTAGGTTAACTTCGTACTGATAAAGTGATGTGCGGTGGATAGAGACACAATTGACGACGAACTTGACGACATAGCAGCATCAGACACGGTCCGTTCGGAGGAATTAACAGATCCGTCAGCCATAGGGACGAGAGACAAAGAAAAAACCCTAGCTTACTGATACCAGATGAGAACTGATTGTATTGTATTTACTGAACTTAATTACAGTGAGATCAGATGATGTGAATATATAGAATAGAGAGTCACATTGTGACAATGATAAGAAGTAGAGAGTCACAGTGTGACAAGGATAAGAAGTTCTAATCAGACTCATATACATAGAGTCCTAATAAGAATAACCAAGTAAAATAATAATTTCTCTTTTCCTTTTCTCTTCTAAAATAACATGGAAACATTTGTATATACGTATATATAATTATACTTTTATTTCGGCTATTTCACGATACACACTAATATATATTTATATATATTTTTTATTTTTTTAAAGGAACATAATTATCTCTAGCTAAATTCCGCGATCAAGATTATTGATGAAATAAAGTCATGTTTCTACACTTCATGCATTCATACGAAAATTTACACAAGAATCAACAAAATGGTATTGTTAGGAATAAAGTGTAATGGTTTTGATATGCCAAATTTGTATTTGTAGATCCCCCAATTTTATTTCTTAGGTCTAGTAGAGTCTTAGACCATGATCGGGAAATTATTTAAGTTGGAAAAGAGAAAAATAGAGGAAGATGCATGAAAATAGAAGAAGAAGATATAAAGCCTAAAATCAAGAATTTGTCTGGAGAAAATGACAAATTGAAGAAGAAGTTGAATGATACAATATTCACGTCAATGCTACTTAAAGAAATATCCCAAAAGAATTTTCGTGAAGAAAATTAAGATTGGAAGAATGCATGAAATTGACTTGGAGATAGAGCATCTATGGAAACAAAGGAGTACATCAAATGTGATTGGAGATTTAATCAGAAGTTGTATGGACGAAGTGGATGATGCTTGATATGTTATGTGAAATGGCTCAAGCTTGAATCTCACCATCAATAATTTTACAAGGTAAAATTTGAGAAGCCAAATTTAATTAAATCTGATGGAGTTGGGCGCATGTTTGGCTTTGGGTGGGGCAAGTTTCACAAGGGAATCAATTCAATTGGGGGCAAGTTTCACAAGGGAATCAATTCAAGATGGGGCAAGTTTCACAAGGGAATCAATTCAAGATGGGGCAAGTTTCACAAGGGAATCAATTCAAGATGGGAAATCAATTGAAATTGGGAGCAAGTTTCACAAGGGAATCAATTCAAGATATCAATTGAAATTGGGAGCAAGTTTCACAAGGGAATCAATTCAAGATATATATTGAAATTGGGAGCAAGTTTCACAAGGGAATCAATTCAAGATGGGAGCCAATGTAGAATTGATATTGGGAGCCAATTGAAGTTTGTAGTATGGGATGCAAATTCAAATTGGGGACCGATTCAAAGAAGACATGGAGATTAAATTGAATGGAGCTGAAATTCAATACCAAATTGAATGGAGATGAAATTCAATACCAGGAGAAGTTTGGGAGTCAGTTTTGAAGTCAAAGTCAACAATTCAAATTGGGAAGCAATTGAAAGCACCAGGAGAAGTTTGGGAGGCAATTGCAAGTCAAAGTCAATTGGCGTGGGATGCAAATTCAAATTGGGGACCGATACAAAGAAGACATGGAGATCAAATTGAATGGAGATGAAATTCAATACCAAATTGAATGGAGATGAAATTCAATACCAGGAGAAGTCTGGGAGCCAATTTCGAAGTCAAAGTCAACAATTCAAATTGGGAAGCAATTGAAAGCACCAGGAGAAGTTTGGGAGGGAATTGCAAGTCAAAGTCAATTGGGAGCCAATTACAATGGAGAAATTCAAATTGGGTGCCAATTACAAGCCAATTGAAATATTGAAATTGGGTGTCAATTGCAAAGGAGAAATTCAAATTGGGTGGAAGTTCACAACCAATTTGAAGTCTGAGAACACCCAGACGTGAGAATGAAGAAGATGAAGATGAACTTACAATGAAAATATTCTCACAAGAAAAAATACTAGTCTAACTAGTATGGGATTAAATTAATGAATATTTTAAAATCCCAAAGATACAACGACCACTTCAGAGCTGATCAGAGAAGCCATTCTACACCAAAACAGAGACCCAGATATTCCCACTCAACGTTAAACCAGAGGAATATCATATGAAGTTTGGGAATCAATCAAAGGATTGCAACGAAGGTATGAAACACACTCAATCAAGGAACGGGTCACAGCCCAATCAACAATAACGATGAATAACACAAGTTATCATCAACCAAACGGAAGGTACAAACAACACACACGCTAGTATTAAGACAACGAACTAGCATGCTTAACAACGGGGAAACTCAAGATAGTTCCGAGGAACACACAAGACACCTCTTGGTTCAACGAAACACAATGTTGAACACTTAGCACGATTCAAGACACCAAAGCCCTACATGGATACCTACCATATAGTTGTAGACCTACAAAACATCAAGAAGACACTCAAATAGTTCCACAAAAGAACAACGGGAAGTCAAAAGATCAAATACCGAGACAAACGGATCACGGGGAACAAATTCCGATCCAGCTCCACTGTGTTCCCCGCGGGTGGACCCACGGGTAGTGCCCCACCCGTGGTCCCGCCCGCGGGAACACCATCCCACAGGCTATGCGCCCGCGGGTAGGCCGGCGGGTGGTGCCCCGCCTGCCGTTCCGCCCGGGGGAACAACCCTATTCCAAAACAAATCCCTTCGGGGATTTTCTTCTCCAAACACAAATTCAAGTCCAAAACACACCAAATCTCACCAAACACAACAAAATGACTTGAACCATGGAAAATTCCAAGCAATGGCACAAAGGAACCCTAAACACAAGCTCTAGATATGCAATATCACAAGATAAATGCATTAAACCCTCACATGTCATAGCAAAGAACAAGTAGAATCCAAGAAATCACATATAGGTAAGCAAAATAGGTTTTGTAGAGCATGGGTTACCTCTTGAAGACCAAAAGACTTCTCTTTACACCACAACAAGCTCTCCACTAGGCTCACTTCTCAAACCCACTTCAAGATCAAACCAAAAGATCATAAAGATCCTACCTTTACGAAAAAAGACAACTAAGATGGAACCAAAAAGACTAAGCAAGCTTAGATCTTACCCTCGTAGATGCCCAAATAGGTGAAAGGTTGAATCTTGGAAGCAAAGCTTGAAATCTTGACAAGGGTCTCAACTTGGCTTGAAGAATAAGCTACATTTCTATTCTAGAGAGAAGGTAGAGATATTTTCTAGGAATTGTAAGGAATGAAATGAAGAAGTCTTCTAGGTTAGGATACAATACTAACTCTTGGTGAAAAGACAAGGCTACCCTTACTAACCCTTAGAAAGTGTAAGGAACAAGGGAACTCCTCTCTAAGCACAAGGTACAACACAACTTAAAGGTTGACTAGTCAAATACTAGTCCTCGAGTATTAAAAATCAGGATTTTAGGAATCAATTCATCAAAAGAATTAGAATTAATTACTCAATTAATTCATGGATTGGAGTATGGATTTTTGGGGTGTCACATCCTCTCCCCCTTCAAAGAAGTTTCGCCCCCGAAACTTGGGCACAACGAATTAAAAGGAAACGGTGAAAAGGAAACGACATTGTGACAAGAAGTTCAAGAACAACTCTTTTGGTCAAAGACTCCAAAAGAACTCACAAGGATTCCAAAGCAAAGAAGAAGGCATTTCAAATTCAAGGACGGGTCAAGAGGTCAACAAACGGATAGATTGAGCATCAAGAACTCTAGCCTCAACACAACCACCAACTTCTAGACAACAACCAAGAACTCAACAACTAACTCCAAACATTAACTAACACACTAGCTAACAACAAGGCAACAAGCAAACAAGCAAACACACAAAGCACACAACAACCTAACACCAAACTAACAACGGCCAAGAAAGAAACAACAAGAAAGAAGCGAACGGGGTTACCGCAACACAAACAAGAACTCCTCACTCTCCGACTCCTCGGCCTCTTCAGACTCCTCTTCGTCTTCGTCTCTGTGGCTTGAACTGGCTTCAATCTGGTCCAGCCTCCGATGCACTGCGACGAACTGCGCCTTCACAAACGCAAAGCCCTCGGCGATCATGTTTTTAACCCCCAGATTTTCAGGACATTTAAAACTTGTAAAGTAAAGGTGAAATCTCATTAAATCCCAAAGCATAATACAAGAGTACGGGGTGCTATGCCACACCTAAGCTAGAGAACTCAGGTGCACAGGCTAACTAACTAATATCCTCAATAAAGTAAACGCATAAGCATGACACGCAGGCCGAAAGGGAAACTATCTACTTCTACGCTCCAAGTTCTAGCGCGCTGCAGTGACTTACTCTTCTGTGCCTGAAAGCCAAATATATCTGTTCAGCGAGAGATGCTGGTAACCCACTCCAACGCGTTGAAATACAATACATATAGATATATACAGATATAGGGAAAAACCATTTTGAACATGAAGATATATCCTACGAACTCTAGCTTTTAAAACAGGGATAGACTCAACAGGTAAGGCTAAGCACAGACAGCAGTTATACCAAGCATATACAGTTTACAACCGGCAAGACAGATAAGATAAGCACAGTTAATAATCATAACCCAACACATACGATCCCCGGTACAAATCCCATAGTCTCATCCACAAGATACTCATAACAACAACTCATCCATACTTCATCACATAGCACACTTTGTTGGCGCCACAGGACCAATCGCATGCCCATACATGAGGGTCAGCGCATATAGCTCTGACACGGCCCCGCAGCACCCTGCCCCGTCTCACACTACGGATGGGTCGATCGCAACCGACCGATGAGCCGCAGCTCTATATAATCTTTATATACCTGACCAGTCTTTACCAGCCTGGTTAACAGTTGGGATGGTTCTCCACCCATTCAACTGCCCGTATAGTGGACCTTAGTCCTATATAATATTTATATACCTGACCGGTCTCTACCAGCCTGGTTAACAGTTGGGATGGTTCTCAACCCATTCAACTACCCGTATAGTGGACCTTAGTCCTACATAATATTTATATACCTGACTGGTCTCTACCAGCCTGGTTAACAGCCGGTATGGTTCTCAGCCCACCCGACTGCCCGTATAGCCCGATTGATCTCAACCAAATCGGGGTAACATGCGCACATAACACATAGCAAGCACATGCAACCCACATTAACACATTGGGAAGGGGGAGAAAACGTATAACAAAACCTATGCGTGATCCTTCACATTCTAAGAATAGTCCTAAGGGGTTCATACTTCTTTCACCTAGGTCAACGGGATACCAATTCAACAAGCATGCAATATATAAGACTCATACGACCTACGAACGGTACCCGAAAATCAAACTAGACATAGGCACGACAAACGGGGTCCGTTGGGACACCATGGGGGACAGGGAACATCAAACGGGGAAGTCGGGATCCCCAATTGGGGTGCAAACCAGCGGGTAGCCGGTGGGTAAGGGTTCACCCACCGGCTGCCTACCGGCGGCAGCTATTCCGGGCAGCGGGTGCCCGGCGGGCAGCTGCCCGCCCGCCGGCTGCCTGCTGCCGGCGTTGCCCAAGTAGGCCGTGGGTAGTTGGCGGGTCCCCTACCCCCACCTACCCCCCACTGACTCTTTATCATCAAAAACGCCCCGGGAACCTTTGTGGAACCCGAAACCATGCTTAGACACTTTCAAACGCAATTGATAACACACGTAGACAATTAACGGATCAAAATCAAGAAACAAACGGCACATAACCTACCATGCTTTTCTAAACATAATAAACACCCAATCATGCGAAATCCCAACCAATATACCAAGAATAGTACCATACGAATTCCACGATATAACCTAGGGTTCTAATTATTTTTAAATCAACAAGAACACAATTCATCTTCCAAAATCAAGATTCGGTAGGAATATCATATAACTATCAAGAGCCTCATATAATCATTAAGAACATCAAGAACACCATATAATTATCAAGAACCTTTCATCATCAAGATCACCCATGGAAATCATCCCACCAATCATCAATAATAATATCACAAATCATCAATACACAATAATATGGGGAATTCCTAAGAGGGGAATCATAGCTACGAAAATAGGTTTTGTTGAGACATGGGTTACCTCTTAGCCTTAATTAATTCCTTGGCTATGAAGGGTCTTTCTTTAAGCTTTCTTGCTTTCTTGATTTCTTCTAAGGGAATTCTTGGAGCTCTTTGGGTGGTGAGATGTTATTGTGGTGGTGGGGGGGGGGGGGGTTCTAGGTACCTCTTAAGTCCCCTATTTATATATTTAGGAATCCTAATTAGGAACTAATATTATAGGCTTGCTAATGCTATTCCTTTTGGGACTAAGAATTGGGTTTATGGATAAGGGCCCATGGACTATGGTGGGCCTTTCCTAATTAATTATTGTGATTTAATTATTTCTTTTGGGTAATTGGTTAAATGATTAATTGGTTTTAGGGATCGTAACACCGGGTGTTACACTCTCCCCCCCTTACGAGGGGCTTCGTCCCCGAAGCCCGGTGTGTTAATCCATTCTTTCACCCCTAGGCATCCCGCATCTTGGCCTCCCGGTTGGGAATGTGGCCCCACGTTTTGCCTTAGCTGGGGTAGACTGGATTTCTGGTGGTGGTGTGATAGAAGGGTTTTGGGTCTACCTCGGTCTCCTGCTCCTGAGCTGGACGCCCCGCGAGTGCCCAAGGTGGCCTCGATTGCTGCCACCCTCTGATCTAGTGCGCGTGTCGTACGGATCAGGGATGAGAGCCCTTCCTCCATGATTTGGTTTTGCCGGTTGAGATGTGCGAGTATGCGTTCATTGATTGAGCCCTCGTTTTGCTCCCTTGGGTTTTCTCCCGATCGTGGTTGCACCGACGGGTTAGGTTCGTCATCCTCTTCCTGGTCCTCATTTCCCTCCAGGATTCTGCAATCTTGCATTGCCCGTTTGAGCTTTTTGTTGGAGATGTCTAATTGGTCGACCAATTCTCTTCGTTCCTCCTCGGGTTTGAGACAAATTTCCTCGAGGGTGACATACTGTCCTCCCTCGGTGTAGTAGATATCATTGCGTCGGAGGTTCTGGGCATTAAAGATCATGCCATTCAAGGTTTTAACCTCGATGTGGCTTAGGTCCACCCCCTTCTTTTCCATGATCCAACTTAGGATCATCCCGTAGGGTAGGCTAAGCCGGTTACTTGTTTTTCAAAACTCCATGTGTTTTAGCATGAGGGCCGGCAGGTTGAACTTGATTTTGTGTTTCAAGAGATAGGCAAAGGTGCACTCCAAACTACCCACGTCCTTGCTCTTATTGTTTGTGGGCAAGAGGCTATCGGTTACAATCATAACCAATATTTTTTGCTCCGCCGTTAGCCACTTCCTATTCGGTCGTGTGGCCGAGGTGAATCCTTCCTCTCTCCCGAGTAGGTACCCGAGGTAGTCCTTGTACCCCGTACTTTGGGTGTCAATCCACCCCTTTCGATCGTAATTTGACACACCCGTGGTGGTCAATTTCAAGAGCTTGGCCAAACAGCCTTCGGAAAGTATGATTTCCTTGCCTCGGACTTTAGTGGTGATTTCTAGTTTATCACCTCGTTTGATGGCCACCAAATGTTGATAGAACTCTTTCACCAATTCGGGATACGTATCCCCCTTGATGGTGAGGTATGTATCCAAAAGGCCTCGACGATTAAGCATATCGACCAATTTCGGAGAAAATTGGTCGAGTTCAAGAGCTTTACCTCCGATTACGGTATAACCGGCGTTGCTCCATTCCGGGGTACGGGTTCCGAGGGGTTTCTTTGGCATTGTGATGCTTTACGTGATGGTGACGTTTTCCGGCGAACTTTCCGGCGAGACTGTGGTGGGGGCTCCGGTGCGTTTTTCCGGCCGGTCGTCGACGATGCGGCTTTGTCGTGAGGGGGGGGGGTGGGGGTGGCGGCGGCGGCGGCTGGGCTCCGGTGAAGGGGAGTGGCGGTCCTTGGTGGCGTCGGGCAGTGGTGGCAGCGGGTTGCAGCTGGGCGGCCACCGGGCGAAGAGGGGACGGTCGGCTGGGCGGTGGTGCGGTGGTATGGTGTTGGCGGACGGCGCTCGGCCGGCGGCGGCGATCGGCTAGTGGTGGTGTTTGCGTGTGTAACACCCCCCAAAAACAAGACTACTTAAAACGAGTCTTAATACCTGCAGATTAAGCACACAACTAGCACAGCGGAAGATAAAAAGATAACTGGATAAAAGGAATCCAAAACGGGGTGTTATGCCACGTATACCACACTAGGTATACGCTACGGCGACAATCTGCAAGTGTAACACTATCCCAAAAACAACCAAACTAGAACAATCTAAAGACATTGGCACCCAGGCCTCAACAACACTGTCTAAAGATACAGGTGCTAAGCTACCGGCTCTAGACATCGCGCTCGACTACGCATCACCTGAAAGATACAAAGATAAACATCGGGGCGACGCCCGGTAAGCGAAAGATGCTGGTAACCCACCAATACCGTTAAGTATCATAAATAGGTAGATATATAATATGAAAACCATTTTCGAAACGGAATACATATATATACGTCAAAAGCCAAGATCAAAGAGACAACACAAGACTCACCACTCATAAGGACAAAACCGGGAAACATCCCAAACCACAAATGTTAACCACACACAAGGATAAAGACTCACCCAACGGCAACACATGCCAAAACACACCACAAGCCTCCGTGACTACACACGTCACGAGAGAAGAGAACTCACCACAACAACGGCTTCACAAGCCCTCGTGACATCACCCATCACGAGTTGATATGCCTTCCTTATGCCCTGTTCCAACCTTATGGCTACCCCCAACCTTGTACCTTCGGTGCCAACCATTACCTCCAGAAAGCCCCTGTACAGCGAAGTCCAACCTTATTCCTCCGGGACCGTCGTCCCCCACCTATAACCACCAACGAAAACCCACCAATTCACGGCAACACATGCCCGGATAACACAATGTTATCCCCCAAACACGTGGACTCAGCCACAACTCCATGAAATCACGTCACGGCCACCACGAGGACCACTGCAATACCTTGGTGACTAGCGTCCCATACCACTAATCGTGCAATCCAGGTAAAGCCACACACGCACCACCACTCACACGAAACAAGCAACGGATTGCAACATAGGTACAAAACATACTCAATCAAGAGACAGGTCACCACCCATCAACACAACGACGCTAGCATTAGGATAATAACTAGCAAGCTCAACAACGAAGAAACTCAAGATAGTTCCGAGGAACACACAAGACACCACACGGTTCAATGAAACACAATGTTGAACACTTAGCACGATACACAACACCAAAGATCCTACATAGATACCTACCAAAAGCTCTAGACCTACGAAACATCAAGAAGACACTCAAATAGTTCCACAAAAGAACAACGGGAGGCCAAAAGATCAAAGACCAAGACAAACGAAACACGGGGAACAAATCCCACCTCAACTCCAACGTGTTCCCCGCGGGTGGACCCACGGGTAGGCCCCTACCCGTGGTTCTGCCCGCGGGTACAACACCCACATTCCCGTGTACCGGCGGGTGGGCGGCGGGTAGGGCTCTCCCCGCCGTTCCACCCGCGGGTACACGCTCCTGTGTCAAACAAACCCTTCGGGGATTTTCTCCTTCAAACACAAATTCAAGTCCAAAACATGCCAAATCTCACCAAGCACAACAAAATGACTTGAACCAAGGAAAATGCCAAGCAATGGCACAAAGGAAACCTAAACACAAGCTCTAGATATGCAATATCACAAGATAAATGCATAAACTCTCACAGTTCATAGCAAAACACAAGTAGAAGCCAAGAAATTATATATAGGTAAGAAAAATAGGTTTTGTAGAGCATGGGTTACCTCTTGAAGACAAAAAGACTCTTCTTACACCACAACAAGCTCTCCACTAAGCTCACTAGCCAAACCCACTTCAAGATCAAACCAAAAGATCATAAAGATCCAACCCTTAAGAAAAGACAACGAAGATGGAACCGAAAAGACTAGACAAGCTTAGATCTTACCCTTCTAGATGCCAAAATAGAGGAAAGATTGAATCTTGGAAGCTAAAGTTGGAATCTTGACAAAGGCTTCTTTTGGCTTGAAGAACAAGCTACTCTTGTTTTCTAGAGAGAAGGTAGAGATACTTTCTAGGAAATGTAAGGGAATGAAATGAAGAAGTCTTCTAGGTTTAGGTTACAAAACAAGCTCTTGGTGAAAAGACAAGGATACCCTTACTAACTCTTAGAAAGTGTAAGGAACAAGGGAACTCCTCTCAAAGCACAAGGTACAACACAACTTAAAGATTGACTAGTCAAATACTAGTCCTTGAGTATCAAAAATCAGGATTTTAGGAATCAATTCCTCAAAAGAAATAGAATTAATTACTCAATTAATTCATGGTTTGGAGTGTGGATTTTTGGGGTGTCACATCCTCTCCCCCTTCAAAGAAGTTTCGTCCCCGAAACTTGGGTACAACGAATTAAGAACGAAAGGTAACAAGGAAACAAAATTGTGACTAGAAGTCCAAGAATATCCCTTTTGGTCAAAAACTCCAAAAGTTCTCACAAGGTTCCAAGGCAAAGAGAAAGACATTACCAATTCAAGGATAGGCAAGAGGTCAACAAACGGATAGATTGGCATCAAGAACTCTAACCTCAAAACAACAACCAAGAACTAAACAACTAACCCAAACACCAACTAACACACTAGCTAAACAACAAGGCAACAAACAAAGCATGCAAGCACACGAAGCACACAACAACCTAAAAAGACGAGATACCTTCCACAAACAACTCAGGGTACCGCTCCCGCATCGATGCCTCCAGCTCCCAAGTAGCTTCTTCAACCCCATGATGAGACCACCAAACTTTTACCATCCTAACAGATTTCCTGCGAGTGTCCCGAGTCTTGAAGTACAAAATTCTGAGCGGCCTTTCTTCATAAGACAAATCTTCATCTATCGGTAACATTCCGGTGATAAAACATGAGTCGGATCATGAACATATCTCTTGAGCTGTGATACATGAAACACGTTATGCACTCTGTCCAACTCCAAGGGCAACGCCAAACGGTAAGCCAAACTCCCAACTCTCTCCAAGATCTCATACGGACCTATAAACCTAGGGCTCAACTTCCCTTTCTTCCCAAACCGCATTACTCCCCGGGTGGGAGATATTTTCAACCAAACCTTATCCCCAACTGAAAACTCCACCTGTCTTCTAGCCAAGTCAGCATAAGACTTTTGACGATTCTGAGCCGCTTTCATCCTTTCTTGGATCTGTTTAACTTTCTCGGATGTGTCCAAAAAGTATTGTGGCCCCAACACTATCGGATTAACAAGATCTTCCCAACAAAGCGGACTGCGAAACTTCTGTCCATAGAGAGCTTCATAAGGTGCCATGCGAATACTCGAATGATAACTGTTGTTGTAAGAAAACTCTATCAAATCCAAATGGTCCTCCCAAGACCCTTGAAAATCTAACATACAAGCTCTCAACAAATCTTCGATAGTCTGAATAGTCCTTTCTGTTTGTCAATCGGTGGCTGGGTGGAAAGCTGTACTGAGACTTAACTTAGTTCCAAGAGCTGCTTGCAAAGATTTCCAAAACTGAGACAAGAACCTTGAATCCCTATCGGAAACAATATCCCTCGGAACTCCATGATACTTTACCACCTGATTGACATAAGCTTGAGCCAACTGTGTCATTGTCCAGGTCTCCTTCATTGCGATGAGGCGGGCGGTCTTGGTCAAACGATCAACTATCACCCAGATTTTGTCCTTACCCGAACGGGTCGTCGATAATCCTCCCACGAAATCCATAGATATAGAATCCCATTTCCCTTGTGGAATTTCTAACGGTTGTACCAACCCCTTAACCTTACAACGTTCCGCTTTAACCTTTTGGCAATTAAGGCATTTCCCAACAAACTCTGCAACTTCCTTCTTCATATTAGGCCACCAGAAGAAACCCTTCACGTCCTTGTATAACTTGTCTCCTGCGGGGTGAACCGAATAGGGCGTGTTATGACCTTCTTCCAAAATCCGTTGCTTCCACTGATCACATGACGCGGGTATGCACACACGGCTTTTGTACCTCAACACTCCATCCACGGATAACTCAAACGGTCCCCCTTTTCCTCTAGCTAGGTCATCCCTTACCTTGGTCAAGAACACATCCTTTTGCTGCTCTTCCTTGATCTCTCCCAGAAACGTAGGTACAATCCTTAAGTTATAACAACAAACTTCTGCCTCCACCTCTCCTTGTTCCACCACTTCCAAACTCATCCGTTGAAGCTCCTTGCAAAGCTCATCCGCCACTACCCAAATAGAGCTAGCGGTATGCTTCGATTTCTGACTTAGGGCGTCCGCCACTACATTAGCTTTTCCTTCGTGATACTGAATATCTAACTCATAGTCCTTGATGAGTTCTAACCACCTTCGCTGCCGCATATTGAGATCCTTTTGGGTAAAGATATATTTGAGACTCTTGTGGTCCGTGAATATCTTGCAACGCACCCCATAGAGATAATGCCTCCAAATTCTCGACGGAACACAAGTACACATCATTGCCCTTGTCCATGTACCTCTTCATCTTTACCATAGACACCAACTTAATTCCGGGTTCTTCCATCTTTCCACGGTATGACACTCTCTTCCCGCTGGGTCCTCGTAGCACTACCTTCTCATCTTTGCACAAGATTTGGGCTCTAAACCGCCCCAACCAGTCCATACCTAGGACCACATCCATCCCATCCAAGTCGTACTGGATTAGATCGCTAGGAAACTCTTCTCCTTTGATACAAATCTTGATGCCCTCAAAAAGACGGTCACACACCCTAACTTCTCCTGACGCTACCTTCACATTAAACCTTACTCCTGCGCCCCCAGATAAGCCCAACTTCTTCACGAGGCCGGGTGATATAAACGAGTTAGATGCCCCTGAATCAAACAAGACTGTTGCTGGCACAGATTGCACGAGGAAGGTTCCCACTACTACGTCACTGTCACTTGTTCGGACTTCATTTAAGGTGAGCACCCTCTCTTGAGATGACCCTACCGTCGGATGATGAACCTCTATCTCTCCATACTCTCTTACATCACGGAGTACCGGCACAGAAGCTGCACTAGAACTTACTCTTATGGACATACCACTCTGGGTCCACCGCTCAACTACCCCAGAAGCACTGCTAGATTCGGCCAACCGAGATCTCTTAACCACTTCACTCACATCTTCAAACACTGCGATTCGCTGGCGAGGAGGCATCACAGACTTCTGCTACAACAACAAGGTTACCAAAAGAGCAAGCAAGACAAAAAGCAACACACATCTCACAGCGCAACCTAGAGTCCTAAGCCTAACACATAGCTCCTTAAGGTCGCTTAGAGGTCTCAAAACACACTTAAACACTTAGAAAGTCTAGACTCAACTCCTCCTAGGCTCTAAACCAAGGTTCAAACCTAGGCTCTGATACCAACTGTAACACCCCCCCAAAAACAAGACTACTTAAAACAAGTCTTAACACCTGCAGATCAAGCACAAAACTAGCACAGCGGAAGATAAAAAGATAACTGGATAAAAGGAATCCAAAACGGGGTGTTATGCCACGTATACCACACTAGGTATACGCTACGGCGACACTCTGCAAGTGTAACACTATCCCAAAAACAACCAAACTAGAACAATCTAAAGACATTGGCACACAGGCCTCAACAACACTGTCTAAAGATACAGGTGCTAAGCTACCGGCTCTAGACATCGCGCTCGACTACGCATCACCTGAAAGATACAAAGATAAACATCGGGGCGACGCCCAATCAGCGAAAGATGCTGGTAACCCACCAATACCGTTAAGTATCATAAATAGGTAGATATATAATATGAAAACCGTTTTCGAAACGGAATACATATATATATATATGTCAAAAGCCAAGATCATAGAGACAACACAAGACTCACCACTCACAAGGACAAAACCGAGAACACATCCCAAACCACAAAGGTTAACCACACACAAGGATAAAGACTCTCCCAACGGCAACACATGCCAAAACACACCACAAGCCTCCGTGACTACACACGTCAGGAGAGAACAGAACTCACCACAACAACGGCTTCACAAGCCCTTGTGACATCACCCATCACGAGTTGATATGCCTTCCTTATGCCCTGTTCCAACCTTATGGCTACCCCCAACCTTGTACCTTCGGTGCCAACCATTACCTCCAGAAAGCCCCTGTACAGCCAAGTCCAACCTTATTCCTCCGGGACCGTCGTCCCCCACCTATAACCACCAACGAAAACCCACCAATTCACGGCAACACATGCTCGGATAACACAATATTATCCCCCAAACACGTGGACTCAGCCACAACTCCATGAAATCACGTCACGGCCACCACGAGGACCGTTGCAATACCTTGGTGACTAGCGTCCCATACCACTAATCGTGCAATCCAGGTAAAGCCACACACGAACCACCACTCACACGAAACAAGTAACGGATTGCAACAAAGGTACGAAACATACTCAATCAAGAGACAGGTCACCACCCTTCGACACAACGACGCTAGCATTAGGATAATAACTAGCAAGCTCAACAACGAAGAAACTCAAGATAGTTCCGAGGAACACACAAGACACCACACGTTTCAACGAAACACAATGTTGAACACTTAGCACGATACACAACACCAAAGATCCTACATAGATACCTACCAAAAGCTCTAGACCTACGAAACATCAAGAAGACGCTCAAATAGTTCCACAAAAGAACAACGGGAGGCCAAAAGATCAAAGACCAAGACAAACAAAACACGGGGAACAAATCCCACCTCAACTCCAACGTGTTCCCCGCGGGTGGACCCACGGGTAGGCCCCTACCCGTGGTTCTGCCCGCGGGTACAACACCCACATTCCCGTGTACCGGCGGGTGGGCGGCGGGTAGGGCTCTCCCCGCCGTTCCACCCGCGGGTACACGCTCATGTGTCAAACAAACCCTTCGGGGATTTTCTCCTTCAAACACAAATTCAAGTCCAAAACATGCCAAATCTCACCAAGCACAACAAAATGACTTGAACCAAGGAAAATGCCAAGCAATGGCACAAAGGAAACCTAAACACAAGCTCTAGATATGCAATATCACAAGATAAATGCATAAACTCTCACAGTTCATAGCAAAACACAAGTAGAAGCCAAGAAATTATATACAGGTAAGAAAAATAGGTTTTGTAGAGCATGGGTTACCTCTTGAAGACAAAAAGACTCTTCTTACACCACAACAAGCTCTCCACTAAGCTCACTAGCCAAACCCACTTCAAGATCAAACCAAAAGATCATAAAGATCCAACCCTTAAGAAAAGACAACGAAGATGGAACCGAAAAGACTAGACAAGCTTAGATCTTACCCTTCTAGATGCCAAAATAGAGGAAAGATTGAATCTTGGAAGCTAAAGTTGGAATCTTGACAAAGGCTTCTTTTGGCTTGAAGAACAAGCTACTCTTGTTTTCTAGAGAGAAGGTAGAGATACTTTCTAGGAAATGTAAGGGAATGAAATGAAGAAGTCTTCTAGGTTTAGGTTACAAAACAAGCTCTTGGTGAAAAGACAAGGATACCCTTACTAACTCTTAGAAAGTGTAAGGAACAAGGGAACTCCTCTCAAAGCACAAGGTACAACACAACTTAAAGATTGACTAGTCAAATACTAGTCCTTGAGTATCAAAAATCAGGATTTTAGGAATCAATTCCTCAAAAGAAATAGAATTAATTACTCAATTAATTCATGGTTTGGAGTGTGGATTTTTGGGGTGTCACATCCTCTCCCCCTTCAAAGAAGTTTCGTCCCCGAAACTTGGGTACAACGAATTAAGAACGAAAGGTAACAAGGAAACAAAATTGTGACTAGAAGTCCAAGAATATCCCTTTTGGTCAAAAACTCCAAAAGTTCTCACAAGGTTCCAAGGCAAAGAGAAAGACATTACCAATTCAAGGATAGGCAAGAGGTCAACAAACGGATAGATTGGCATCAAGAACTCTAACCTCAAAACAACAACCAAGAACTAAACAACTAACCCAAACACCAACTAACACACTAGCTAAACAACAAGGCAACAAACAAAGCATGCAAGCACACGAAGCACACAACAACCTAAAAAGACGAGATACCTTCCACAAACAACTCAGGGTACCGCTCCCGCATCGATGCCTCCAGCTCCCAAGTAGCTTCTTCAACCCCATGATGAGACCACCAAACTTTTACCATCCTAACAGATTTCCTGCGAGTGTCCCGAGTCTTGAAGTACAAAATTCTGAGCGGCCTTTCTTCATAAGACAAATCTTCATCTATCGGTAACATTCCGGTGATAAAACATGAGTCGGATCATGAACATATCTCTTGAGCTGTGATACATGAAACACGTTATGCACTCTGTCCAACTCCAAGGGCAACGCCAAACGGTAAGCCAAACTCCCAACTCTCTCCAAGATCTCATACGGACCTATAAACCTAGGGCTCAACTTCCCTTTCTTCCCAAACCGCATTACTCCCCGGGTGGGAGATATTTTCAACCAAACCTTATCCCCAACTGAAAACTCCACCTGTCTTCTAGCCAAGTCAGCATAAGACTTTTGACGATTCTGAGCCGCTTTCATCCTTTCTTGGATCTGTTTAACTTTCTCGGATGTGTCCAAAAAGTATTGTGGCCCCAACACTATCGGATTAACAAGATCTTCCCAACAAAGCGGACTGCGAAACTTCTGTCCATAGAGAGCTTCATAAGGTGCCATGCGAATACTCGAATGATAACTGTTGTTGTAAGAAAACTCTATCAAATCCAAATGGTCCTCCCAAGACCCTTGAAAATCTAACATACAAGCTCTCAACAAATCTTCGATAGTCTGAATAGTCCTTTCTGTTTGTCAATCGGTGGCTGGGTGGAAAGCTGTACTGAGACTTAACTTAGTTCCAAGAGCTGCTTGCAAAGATTTCCAAAACTGAGACAAGAACCTTGAATCCCTATCGGAAACAATATCCCTCGGAACTCCATGATACTTTACCACCTGATTGACATAAGCTTGAGCCAACTGTGTCATTGTCCAGGTCTCCTTCATTGCGATGAGGCGGGCGGTCTTGGTCAAACGATCAACTATCACCCAGATTTTGTCCTTACCCGAACGGGTCGTCGATAATCCTCCCACGAAATCCATAGATATAGAATCCCATTTCCCTTGTGGAATTTCTAACGGTTGTACCAACCCCTTAACCTTACAACGTTCCGCTTTAACCTTTTGGCAATTAAGGCATTTCCCAACAAACTCTGCAACTTCCTTCTTCATATTAGGCCACCAGAAGAAACCCTTCACGTCCTTGTATAACTTGTCTCCTGCGGGGTGAACCGAATAGGGCGTGTTATGACCTTCTTCCAAAATCCGTTGCTTCCACTGATCACATGACGCGGGTATGCACACACGGCTTTTGTACCTCAACACTCCATCCACGGATAACTCAAACGGTCCCCCTTTTCCTCTAGCTAGGTCATCCCTTACCTTGGTCAAGAACACATCCTTTTGCTGCTCTTCCTTGATCTCTCCCAGAAACGTAGGTACAATCCTTAAGTTATAACAACAAACTTCTGCCTCCACCTCTCCTTGTTCCACCACTTCCAAACTCATCCGTTGAAGCTCCTTGCAAAGCTCATCCGCCACTACCCAAATAGAGCTAGCGGTATGCTTCGATTTCCGACTTAGGGCGTCCGCCACTACATTAGCTTTTCCTTCGTGATACTGAATATCTAACTCATAGTCCTTGATGAGTTCTAACCACCTTCGCTGCCGCATATTGAGATCCTTTTGGGTAAAGATATATTTGAGACTCTTGTGGTCCGTGAATATCTTGCAACGCACCCCATAGAGATAATGCCTCCAAATTCTCGACGGAACACAAGTACACATCATTGCCCTTGTCCATGTACCTCTTCATCTTTACCATAGACACCAACTTAATTCCGGGTTCTTCCATCTTTCCACGGTATGACACTCTCTTCCCGCTGGGTCCTCGTAGCACTACTTTCTCATCTTTGCACAAGATTTGGGCTCTAAACCGCCCAAACCAGTCCATACCTAGGACCACATCCATCCCATCCAAGTCGTACTGGATTAGATCGCTCGGAAACTCTTCTCCTTTGATACAAATCTTGATGCCCTCAAAAAGACGGTCACACACCCTAACTTCTCCTGACGCTACCTTCACATTAAACCTCACTCCTGCGCCCCCAGATAAGCCCAACTTCTTCACGAGGCCAGGTGATATAAACGAGTTAGATGCCCCTGAATCAAACAAGACTGTTGCTGGCACAGATTGCACGAGGAAGGTTCCCACTACTACGTCACTGTCACTTGTTCGGACTTCATTTAAGGTGAGCACCCTCTCTTGAGATGACCCTACCGTCGGATGATGAACCTCTATCTCTCCATACTCTCTTACATCACGGAGTACCGGCACAGAAGCTGCACTAGAACTTACTCTTATGGACATACCACTCTGGATCCACCGCTCAACTACCCCAGAAGCACTGCTAGATTCGGCCAACCGAGATCTCTTAACCACTTCACTCACATCTTCAAACACTGCGATTCGCTGGCGGGGAGGCATCACAGACTTCTGCTACAACAACAAGGTTGCCAAAATAGCAAGCAAGACAAAAAGCAACACACATCTCACAGCGCAACCTAGAGTCCTAAGCCTAACACATAGCTCCTTAAGGTCGCTTAGAGGTCTCAAAACACACTTAAACACTTAGAAAGTCTAGACTCAACTCCTCCTAGGCTCTAAACCAAGGTTCAAACCTAGGCTCTGATACCAACTGTAACACCCCCCCAAAAACAAGACTACTTAAAACAAGTCTTAACACCTGCAGATCAAGCACAAAACTAGCACAGCGGAAGATAAAAAGATAACTGGATAAAAGGAATCCAAAACGGGGTGTTATGCCACGTATACCACACTAGGTATACGCTACGGCGACAATCTGCAAGTGTAACACTATCCCAAAAACAACCAAACTAGAACAATCTAAAGACATTGGCACACAGGCCTCAACAACACTGTCTAAAGATACAGGTGCTAAGCTACCGGCTCTAGACATCGCGCTCGACTACGCATCACCTGAAAGATACAAAGATAAACATCGGGGCGACGCCCAATCAGCGAAAGATGCTGGTAACCCACCAATACCGTTAAGTATCATAAATAGGTAGATATATAATATGAAAACCGTTTTCGAAACGGAATACATATATATATATATATGTCAAAAGCCAAGATCATAGAGACAACACAAGACTCACCACTCACAAGGACAAAACCGAGAACACATCCCAAACCACAAAGGTTAACCACACACAAGGATAAAGACTCACCCAACGGCAACACATGCCAAAACACACCACAAGCCTCCGTGACTACACACGTCAGGAGAGAAGAGAACTCACCACAACAACGGCTTCACAAGCCCTTGTGACATCACCCATCACGAGTTGATATGCCTTCCTTATGCCCTGTTCCACCAAGCACAACAAAATGACAAAACATGCCAAATCTCACCAAGCACAACAAAATGACTTGAATCAAGGAAAATGCCAAACAATGGCACAAAGGAAACCTAAACACAAGCTCTAGATATGCAATATCGCAAGATAAATGCATAAACTCTCACATTTCATAGCAAAACACAAGTAGAAGCCAAGAAATCATATATAGGTAAGCAAAATAGGTTTTGTAGAGCATGGGTTACCTCTTGAAGACCAAAAGACTCTTCTTACACCACAACAAGCTCTCCACTAATCTCACTAGCCAAACCCACTTCAAGATCAAACCAAAATATCATAAAGATCCAACCTTTAAGAAAAGACAACTAAGATGGAACCAAAAAGACTAGACAAGCTTAGATCTTACCCTTCTAGATGCCAAAATAGAGGAAAGATTGAATCTTGGAAGCTAAACTTGGAATCATGACAAAGGCTTCTTTTGGCTTGAAGAACAAGCTACTCTTGTTTTCTAGCGAGAAGGTAGAGATATTTTCTAGGAAATGTAAGTGAATGAAATGAAGAAGTCTTCTAGGTTTAGGTTACAAAACAAGCTCTTGGTGTAACGACAAGGATATCCTTACTAACTCTTAGAAAGTGTAAGGAACAAGGGAACTCCTCTCAAAGCACAATGTACAACACAACTTAAAGATTGACTAGTCAAATACTAGTCCTTGAGTATCAAAAATCAGGATTTTAGGAATCAATTCCTCAAATGAAGTAGGATTCAATTCCTCAAAAATCAGGATTTTAGGATTTTTGGGGTGTCACAGCGTGGCTGCCGGAACTTGGTGGGGCGGTGAGGTGAGCGAGAGGGGGAAGGGGAGGAAGTGAGGGAGAAAGAGAAGAAGAAGGGGAAGAAGAAGGGTTTTTGATTTGGGGATTTTGTGGGTTTTAGGAATTTTGTAGGGCTTTAACAAGGGAGTGTTCCCTTGAGGTTTCAAGAAACACCCTTAGCTTAATGGAAGAAGAAGACCTTCTTTTGTCTTCTAGTGGTGAGACTTGGCTAGTTTGTATAGTTCTAGTTCTACCCCCTTGAATATGACCGAATTTTGAACCAATCTTTTATTTATAATATCTCCGAAGTAATTAAGCTAAATAAGTAGTTCTACCACGAAGGTGATTACAAGAAATTGCCAACATAACCTAGACAAAATTCGTCTTCTTGGTTTTCTCCCACGGGGTTTGCATGGTCCTCGTCTTCCGGGCTTAGGTTTCCTTCCTCGAGATTGCTCTCGTTCCCGAGGTCGGCTTGAGCGCGGCTCATGACGAATATTTTTCCGGGAGCGTCGTAGTTTCCTCGATGAGCGGTGCCCCCATGTTGTCCCATGGTGGTAGTGCGTGGCCTTTGGGGTTGGGTGCAAAGGAAGGCCTTGTGTCCTTCCTCTCCGCAGTTGAAGCATCGCAAGGGATTGCCCATGCAATCCTTGCCTCTATGGTTCTTGTTGCATTTCGGGCAAGGAAAGCTTCTGGCGCTAGCGTCGTTGTTCCCCAGAGGTGGCCTTTGGTTGGTCAGGTTACTTGGTCTTGTGTTGGCGTCGCTCCTTGTCCTCTTTACTGGTGGTGCTCCCCCTCCGGTGTTCCTTTTTCGTATCTGTTCCTGAACCCCGCGCTGGAGTAGTTGGATTCGATAGAGATTGGCGGCACTGGAGTAAGCCTCGTTGAGAGTCCGAGGTCGGTTTACCACTAGTGCTTTTCGGGCTTCGAAGTTGAGGCCCGAGACGAATCTTTCTATTTTGGTTACTTCGGTGGGGACTAGCTCTGGTGCGAAGCGCGCCAGTTTGAGGAATCGCTTGTGGTATTCCATGACGGTGGCTGTCCCTTGTTTCAGATGGAGGAACTCTTCGTACATGGATGCTTTCACGTGTGTTGGGTAGAATCGTTCTCGTAGTCGTGTTTTGAGGTTTTCCCAGTTGAACCCCAATTCTTGTTGGTAAGCGGGACCCTCGTGGATCCACCAAAGATCGGCCTCGTGTCCGAAGTAGAACGAGGCTATCTCTACGCGACGTTCTTCTGGGCACTCTACTAACCCGAGAATCTTGTCGAGGGTCCGGATCCATTCTTCCAGGATCACGGGGTCCTCTTCTCCTGAGAACGTGGGCGGACGATGGTTTGAAACTTGTCGGGTGACGTCTGAGTTCGTGTTTGATGGAGGAGGCGGGGGCTTGTTGTTGCGAAGAGCTACGTCGCTTAGTGCCTGGGCGACTTGCGTTAGTTGTTGTAGTGTTTGGGTCAGGGGGTCGTGTGTGGCGGGTTCTGGAGTCCTTGATTGTCTTCTGTTTGGCGCCATGTTGTCGTCTTTCTGGGTCAATGTTTATAAGAATGTTAAGTTAGAGCTTGGTGCTCTTCTTTCGATGCGATAAGCGGGGGAAAAAGTTCTCTTTAGATAGGGGAGGGATAAAGTGAGGGGAGGTTATGTGTAGGTTTCACAATCCCACCGCGCGTCCTAGGATTCTCGAATCCTATGTCCCTAAAGTTCAAGTCTATGTCCTAAGGTCTGTCTTAATAGTCTTATCCTAGGGTCAAACTTAGGCTCTGATACAAACTGTAACAACCCAGATTTTCAGGACATTTAAAACTTGTAAAGTAAAGGTGAAATCTCATTAAATCCCAAAGCATAATACAAGTGTACGGGGTGCTATGCCACACCTAAGCTAGAGAACTCAGGTGCACAGGCTAACTAACTAATCTCATTAACTATGGCACGCAGGCCGAAAGGGAAACTATCTACTTCTACGCTCCAAGTTCTAGCGCGCTCCAGTGACTTACTCTTCTGTGCCTGAAAGCCAAATATATCTGTTCAGCGAGAGATGCTGGTAACCCACTCCAACGCTTTGAAATACAATACATATAGATATATATAGATATAGGGAAAAACCATTTTGAACATGAAGATATATCCTACGAACTCTAGCTTTTAAAACAGGGATAGACTCAACAGATAGGGCTAAGCACAGACAGCAGTTATACCAAGCATATACAGTTTACAACCGGCAAGACAGATAAGATAAGCACAGTTAATAATCATAACCCAACACATACGATCCCCGGTACAAATCCCATAGTCTCATCCACAAGATACTCATAACAACAACTCATCCATACTTCATCACATAGCACACTTTGTTGGCGCCACAGGACCAATCGCATGCCCATACATGAGGGTCAGCGCATATAGCTCTGACACGGCCCAGCAGCACCCTGCCCCGTCTCACACTACGGAGGGGTCGATCGCAACCGACCGATGAGACGCAGCTCTATATAATCTTTATATACCTGACCGGTCTTTACCAGCCTGGTTAACAGTTGGGATGGTTCTCAACCCATTCAACTGCCCGTATAGTGGACCTTAGTCCTATATAATATTTATATACCTGACCGGCCTCTACCAGCCTGGTTAACAGTTGGGATGGTTCACAACCCATTCAACTGCCCGTATAGTGGACCTTAGTCCTACATAATATTTATATTACCTGACTGGTCTCTACCAGCTTGGTTAACAACCGGTATGGTTCTCAGCCCACCCGACTGCCCGTATAGCCCGATTGATCTCAACCAAATCGGGGTAACATGCACACATAACACATAGCAAGAACATGCAACCCACATTAACACATTGGGAAGGGGGAGAAAACGTATAACAAAACCTATGCGTGATCCTTCACATTCTAAGAATAGTCCTAAGGGGTTCATACTTCTTTCACCTAGGTCAACGGGATACCAATTCAACTAGCATGCAATATATAAGACTCATACGACCTACGAACGGTACCCAAAAATCAAACTAGACATAGGCACGACAAACGGGGTCCGTTGGGACACCATGGGGACGGGGAACATCAAACGGGGAAGCCGGGATCCCCAATTGGGGTGCAAACCAGCGGGTAGCCGGTGGGTGAGGGTTCACCCGCCGGCGGCAGCTATTCCGGGCAGCTGCCCGCCCGCCGGTTGCCCGCTGCCGGCGTTGCCCAAGAAGGCCGCGGGTAGGTGGCGGGTCCCCTACCCCCACCTACCCCCCACTGACTCTTTATCATCAAAAACGCCCCGGGAACCTTTGTGGAACCCGAAACCATGCTTAGACACTTTCAAACGCAATTGATAACACACGTAGACAATTAACGGATCAAAATCAAGAAACAAACGGCACATAACCTACCATGCTTTTCTAAACATAATAAACACCCAATCATGCGAAATCCCACCCAATATACCAAGAATAGTACCATACGAATTCCACGATATAACCTAGGGTTCTAATTATTTTTAAATCAACAAGAACACAATTCATCTTCCAAAATCAAGATTCGGTAGGAATACCATATAACTATCAAGAACCTCATATAATCATTAAGAACATCAAGAACACCATATAATTATCAAGAACCTTTCATCATCAAGATCACCCATGGAAATCATCCCACCAATCATCAATAATAATATCACAAATCATCAATACACAATAATATGGGGAAATCCTAAGAGGGGAATCATAGCTACGAAAATAGGTTTTGTTGAGACATGGGTTACCTCTTAGCTTTAATTAATTCCTTGGCTATGAAGGGTCTTTCTTTAAGCTTTCTTGCTTTCTTGATTTCTTCTAAGGGAATTCTTAGAGCTCTTTGGGTGGTGAGACGTTATTGTGGTGGGGGAGGGGTTCTAGGTGCCTCTTAAGTCCCCTATTTATATATTTAGGAGTCGTAATTAGGAACTAATATTATAGGCTTGCTAATGCTATTCCTTTTGGGACTAAGAATTGGGTTTATGGATAAGGGCCCATGGACTATGGTGGGCCTTTCCTAATTAATTATTGTGATTTAATTCTTTCTTTTGGGTAATTGGTTAAATGATTAATTGGTTTTAGGGATCATAACACGGGGTGTTACAATGTTGTTCTGCTGACGAAGCAAAGAGACGACGTCCTGCTCTCTCTTGGTGCGAGCTTCCTTCCTTCTCCAGCTTTCCTCACTGTCTGATTCACTAACTTCAGCTTCGGCGGTCTCCGGTGCTCCTACTTCTTCTTCTTGATCCGCTTCCTCCTCAACTTCTTCGTCACCACCCAAACTCTGGACTGCGAGGCTCAACTTCCCAGCGTGGATCCCAAGCTCAACAGCTAACTCCGCCCTCTCAACAGGTGTTTTCCTTGCAACCTCTTCTAGCGTGATGTACTCACCACTATCCAACTGAAACAGATTACAACTCCGGAGATTGGCGGTATCCAACACCATCTTTCCCACAACCTTCGGGAGACAGCCATCCACACTAACACCTTTCTTAACCAAGATCCAACTCAGCACCATTCCATACGGCAAACTCTTCCGGTTGTGATCCCGGCAAAACACCATGTGTTGCATCATTAAAGCAGGCAGATTGAACTTAACCATATTCTTCAGACAGAAAGCAAAGGTGCATTCCAACTTACCCAACAAACTGCTCTTGTTGTTATTAGGCAACAAACAATCTGACACCAACATCACCAAGATCCTTTGTTCCGCAGACAACCACTTCCTTTCCGGCCTCGAAGCCTGAGTGAAACCACTCGTGCGACCAAATAGATAGCTCAAATAGTCACGGTACCCCATGGTATCCGTACTAATCCAAGAATAACCACTGCACTGAGCCACTCTGGTAGCAGACAAACTCAACAACTGAGCCAACCTCTTTTCAAACAACACAACCTTCACACCTCTCACCTTCGAGGTGATCTCAAGCCTTTCACCTTCCTTCGTCACAACCATGTAACGGTAAAACTCTTTCACCAAACTCGGGTAAGTCTCGGCCCTTATGGCGAGAAACCCATCCAACAGACCTTGAAACTTAAGCAAATCCAACAAGGAACTTGAAAAAGATTCTGGATCAAAAGCTTTACCTTCAAGCACAAGGTAGTGGGCATCCACCCATTCCGCTTTCCTAGCCAAACTTGACCTTCTAGGCATGGTAGGAGATGATCCAAAGTTCAACAAACAAAGCCCACAACTTCTTCTTCACACCCACACTCTCGCTGCACTCTCTCTCTCTCTCTCGCACGCTCTCTCTCTCTCTCTCACTCTCTCTCTCTCTCGGTGACATAACACAGCGGCTTAGCGGCGGTAGCGGTGCGGCGAGGCTCCGGCGAACGGCGACGGCTGCGGGTGGTGATTCGGTGGTGGCCGGCGACGAGTGGAAGGGATGCTACGGGTTGGGGATGGGGTTAGGGTGGTTCACGGGTAGGGTGAAGGAAAAAGGAGAAGAGGAGAAAAATTTTGGGGATTTAGGGATTTGGGTGAAATTGGGGAGAAATATGATTAAATTTGGGGATTTTGAACAAAGTGGGAATTTAAGGTTTAGGTGGAATTAAAATAGGTTAGGTTTCAAGAAAGGCAATTGGCTCAAGTGGTTTAGAGGTTGGGTTGACAAAAATTAGGCTTGGGTTTGAAACTCTAAGGCTATATTCAAACATTAGGCTTGGCTTTTAAGTTACACAAGGAGAGGGTTTTGGTATGGATTTGCTATTTTCCAAATCAAAGAATACTTGGAAAAATTTTAGGAAATGCACAAGGGATTGTTGCAAGAGCAACCAAGTACAAGGGTGGAAGAATTGATCTAAGCACAAGATAACTCAAGGATAGATGGCTACCACAAGACAAGATTTAGAAGCCAACTAAAGAAAGCACTTAGCAAGAAAAGAGTCTATACTAAGCATCCAATGAATTACTAACAAGGAAAACATGCTGAGGATTGCCAAACAAAGACAACTACGAAACACAAGATAGCACCCAAGGCAACAAAGGACACAGCACACTCGGGAAACAAGGATAGGCTCGAAAACAAGGGTTACCTGCTAACTCTTCCTCCACCAGACCCTCCGACTCCGCCTGCGAACGCGCCATCACGAAGACCTTCCCAGGCGGCCTAGCTCCGACTGCTTCGCGACCTGAACTCCCTCCTGGTGCTCCTCCGGCTCTCGGGGGTGGCGACAGCGCTCTCTGACCGGCAAGCTGGGGACACTCCGCAACTCGGTGACCAGCAACTCCACTACGAAAACACCTAAACGCCTGGCCGTAACAATCTTGGCCCGCGTGCACTTTCCCACACTTACGACAACCAACCGTCCTAGCTTGGACCTGAGGCTCCACTCTGATAGGTCCTTGAGAAGAAGACGACACAACTCTAGCCGGAAAACTCGGTCGGGGCTTCTTGAAGATAGAAGAACCTCCACTCTCAACTCTCTTCCTGGCCAACTCCAACGAACCCCTCTGAAGCTGCTGAACGCGAAACAGATCCGCGGCACACAGATACGCATCCTTAAGGGAACTGGGCCTACTCACCGTCAACGCTTTTCGTGCCTCATAATTCAGACCGGCAACGAAACGCTCAACCTTGGCAAGCTCTGTAGGCACCAACATCCTTGCGAAGCGTGCCAGCTCTAAAAACTTCTTGTGGTACTCAACCACAGATAGAGGTCCTTGCTGCAGATGAAGGAACTCATCAAACATGGCGGCTCGCACATGCGCTGGGTAGAACCTTTCGTGCATTCTGTCCTTGAGCGCGGTCCAATCAAACCCAGGCTCTTCAAGGAAGGTCGGACCTTCGTGGACCCACCACAATTCCTCTTCCTGGCAGAAGTAGAACGTTGCCAGTTCTACTCTCCTCTCTTCGGGACAGCCCACCACGGTGAAAATCTTATCAAACACCCGTAGCCACTCTTCAAGGACTAAAGGGTCTTCCTCGCCAGCGAAGGATGGCGGCCGATGCCCTGACACGAAACGACCTACGTCGCGATGCCCAGCAGGAGGCGGAGGCGGCACAGCTTGATTGTTGTTCAGCAAGGCTTCACTGAGCGACTGCATCGGCTGCGTCAGCTGATGGAGATTCTGAGAGAACTGCTCGTTGGTCGGGGTCTCTGGGCTGCGAGCGCGGGGACGAGGAGGCATCACAAACTTCTACAACAACAACGAGATTACCAAAAAGAGCAAGCAAGCAAGACAGAAAGCAACACACATCTCACCGCGCAACCTAAAGTCCTAAGCCTAACACTTAGCTTCTTAAGGTCGCTTAGAGGTTTCAAAGCACACTTAACCACATAGAAAGTCTAGACTTAACTCTTCCTAGGCTCAAACCTAGGCTCTAATACCAACTGAAACACCCCCCAAAAACAAGGCCCAATTGAAGCCCTAACACAAGCAGATTAACAACAAAACTAGCACAACGGAAGATAAACGGAAACTGGATAAAAGAAATCCAAAAAAGGGGTGTTATGCCACGTATACCACACTAGGTAACGCTAACGCAACAATCTGCAAGTGTATAAAACTATCCCAATACATCAATCTAAACCAGTCTAAAAACATTGGCGCACAGGCCACAGAAACACAAAGGTGCTAAGCTACCAGGCTCTAGACATTGCTCTCGTCTAAACACCACCTGATAGATACAAAGATAAACATTGGGACGACGCCCGGTCAGCGAATAATGCTAGTAACCCACCAATACCGTTAAGTATCAGAAATAGGTAGATATAAGATATAAAAACCATTTTCGAAAGGGAATACATATAATATAAGTCAAAAGCCAAGATCACCAGTCAACACAAGACTCATCACTCTCAAGACTACACGAGAACACATCCCAAACCACAAAGGTTGACCACACACAAGGATAAAGACTCACCCAACGGCAACACATGCCAAAACAACACAAGCCTCCGTGACTACACACGTCACGAGAGAAGATCACACAACGCCGGCTTTACAAGCCCTCGCAACATCACCCATCGCGAGTTGGTATGCCTTCCTTATGCCCTATTCCAACCTTATTGCTACCCCCAACCTTGTACCTTCTTTCCAACCATTACCCCCAGGATCCCCTGTACAGCCAAGTCCAACCTTATTCCGCCGGGACCGTCGTCCCCCACCTATAACCAACAACGAACCACCACCAATCACGGCAACACATGCCCGGATAACACATTTTATCCCCCAATCACATGGACCCATCACTCAGGCTACAACTCCATAATCATGTCACGGACACCACGAGGACCACTGCAATACCTTGGTGACTAGCATCCCATACCACTAATCGTGCAATCCAGGAAGAGCCACACACGCACCACAACTCAACAGGAATCAATCAAAGGATTGCAACGAAGGTATGAAACACACTCAATCAAGGAACGGGTCACAACTCAATCAACAACAACGATGAATAACACAAGTTATCATCAACCAAACGGATGGTACAAACAACACACACGTTAGTATTAAGACAACAAACTAGCATGCTTAACAACGGGGAAACTCAAGATAGTTCCGAGGAACACACAAGACACCTCTTGTTTCAACGAAACACAATGTTGAACACTTAGCACGATTCAAGACACCAAAGCCCTACATGGATACCTACCATATATAGTTCTAGACCTACGAAATATCAAGAAGACACTCAAATAGTTCCACAAAAGAACAACGGGAAGTCAAAAGATCAAATACCGAGACAAACGGATTACGGGGAACAAATTCCGATCCAACTCCACTGTGTTCCCCGCGGGTGGACCCACGGTAGTGCCCCACCCGTGGTCCCGCCCGCGGGAACACCATCCCACAGGCTATGTACCCGCGGGTAGGCCGGCGGTTGGTGCCCTGCCCGCCGTTCCGCCCGCGGGAACAACCCTGTTCCAAAACAAATCCCATCGGGGATTTTCTTCTCCAAACACAAATTCAAGTCCAAAACACACCAAATCTCACCAAGCACAACAAAATGACTTGAACCATGGAAAATGCCAAGCAATGGCACAAAGGAACCCTAAACACAAGCTCTAGATATGCAATATCACAAGATAAATGCATAAAACCCTCACATGTCATAGCAAAGAACAAGTAGAATCCAAGAAATCACATATAGGTAAGCAAAATATGTTTTATAGAGCATGGGTTACGTCTTGAAGACGAAAAGACTTCTCTTTACACCACAACAAGCTCTCCACTAGGTTCACTTCTCAAACCCACTTCAAGATCAAACCAAAAGATCATAAAGATCCTACCTTTAAGAAAAAGACAACTAAGATGGAACCAAAAAGACTAAACAAGCTTAGATCTTACCCTCCTAGATGCCCAAATAGGTGAAAGGTTGAATCTTGGAAGCAAAGCTTGAAATCTTGACAAGGGTCTCAACTTGGCTTGAAGAATAAGCTACACTTCTATTCTAGAGAGAAGGTAGAGATATTTTCTAGGAATTGTAAGGAATGAAATGAAGAAGTCTTCTAGGTTAGGATACAATACTAACTCTTGGTGAAAAGACAAGGCTACCCTTACTAACCCTTAGAAAGTGTAAGGAACAAGGGTACTCCTCTCTAAGCACAAGGTACAACACAACTTATAGGTTGACTAGTCAAATACTAGTCCTCGAGTATTAAAAATCAGGATTTTAGGAATCAATTCCTCAAAAGAATTAGAATTAATTACTCAATTAATTCATGGATTGGAGTGTGGATTTTTGGGGTGTCACATAGTGCGTCTTCAAGGTCCACGGCCTCGGGTTGTAGTACGTGGCTTGGATCGTGCATATATTTCTTTATTTGGGATATGTGGAATACGTTGTGTACCCGTTCCAGTTCGATGGCACGCAGGCCGAAAGGGAAGCTACACTACTTCTACGCTCCAGTTCTAGCGCGCTCCAGTGCTCTAATCCTCTGTGCCTGAAAGCCAAATATATCTGTTCAGCGAGAGATGCTGGTAACCCACTCCAACGCGTTGAAATACAATACATATAGAGATATATATAGATATACGAAAACCATTGTGAGCATGAAGATATATCCTACGAACTCTAGCTTTTAAAACCGGGAATGACTCGACAGATAAGGTCAGACACAAGCAATAGTTATAACGAGCATATGCAGTTCACAATAGATAAGGCAGATAAGGCAAAGCATAAACAATAATCACGACCCATCATAAACAATCCCCAATATAAATCCCATAGTCACATCCCAAGGCACTCATAATCACAACTCGTCCATATCACACACATAACGCACATTGTTGGCGCCACAGGACCGATCGCATGCCCATACATGAGGGTCAGCGCATATAGCTCTGACACAGCCCCGCAGCACCATGCCCCGCATCGCAACACGGGGAGGTCGATCGCAACCGACCGATGAACCGCAGCTCATCATAATGTTTGATCGCAACCAAACAGTGGACCGCAGCCCAAGAGAGTGTCATCTGACCGCAGCCAGGATAAAGGACGAACCGCAGCTCGTATAGAAACGTTTGATCGCAACCAAACGGTGGACCGCAGCCCAAGAGAATGTCATCTGACCGCAGCCAGGAATACCAATCTGACCGCAGCCAGCTTCTGAACCGCAGCTCAGGATAACCAATCAGATCGCAACCGAATTGGGGTAGCACACACACATAACACATAGCAATCACATGCAACCCACGTTACACATTGAGAAGGGGAATAAAGCGTATAACAAACCTATGCGTGATCCATCACATACTAAGAATAGTCCTAAGGGGGTTCATACTTCCTTCACCTAGGTCAACGGGATACCAATTCACCTAGCATGCGATATAACAGACTCATAAACCTACGAACGGTACCCGAAACATCAAACTAGACATAGGCACGACAAACGGGATCCGTTGGGACACCACGGGGATCGGGGAAACATCAAACGGGGAAGCCGGGGTCCCGAGGTGGGAGAAATTCCAGCGGGTAGCCGGTGGGTGGGGGTCCACCCGCCGGCTGCCCGCCGGCTGACACTGTTCCGGGCAGCGGGTGCCCGGCGGGCAACTGCCCGCCCGCCGGCTGCCCGCTGCCGGAGCTGCCCGAATTGCCGCGGGTAGGTGGTGGGTCCCCTACCCCCCACTGACTCTTTTCATCACTTTTCATCCCGGGAACCGTTGTGGAACCCGAAACCATGCTTAGACACTTTTCAACGTAATTAACGACAATACATAGACAATTAACGGATCAATTACGATAGACGAACGGCACATAACCTAACATGCTTTTCTAATCATAATCAACACCCAAACATGCGATTTCCCACCCGATAATCCAAGAATAAGATCATACGATACAACCTAGGGTTCTAATCACTTTTATATCCACAAGAATACGATTCGTCTTCTAATTGCAAGATTCGGTAGGAACAACACATATCATCAAGGATAGCAATTAATCATCAAGAACAACATAATCATCAAGAACAGCACATCATCATCAAGAATCCCAATTAATCATCAAGAACATCCCAATTATCAAGAAACTCCCAATATCAAGATTACCAAGATTCCCCATGAAATCATTAAATCAACATCAATAATAATCATAGTAATTCGCCATTCACAATCATACGGGGGAAACCCTAAGGGGAAATCATAGCTATGAAAATAGGTTTTGTTGAGACATGGGTTACCTCTTAGCCTTAATTAATTCCTTGGCTATGAAGGATCTTTCTTTAAGCTTCCTTGCTTTCTTGATTTCTCCTAAGGGAATTCTTGGAGCTCTTTTTGGGGTGGTGGGCGTTAATCATGTGGGGAGTTCTAGGTGCCTCTTAAGTCCCCTATATATATATTTAGGAGTCCTTATTAGGAACTAATATTATAGGCTTGCTAATTCTATTCCTTTTGGAACTAAGGATTGGGTTTAGGGGTTGGGTTTATACATGAGGGCCCATGGACTATGGTGGGCCTTTTTCCCTAATTAATTATAATTTATTCTTTCTCTTGGGTTACTGATTAATTGATTAAATGGTTTTAGGGGCCGTAACACGGGGTGTTACACTCTCCCCCCCCTTACAAGGGGCTTCGTCCCCGAATCCCGGTGTTATAGTCCACCCTTTCACCCCTAGACACCTCGTAGCTTGGCCTCCTATTTTAGGGTTGCGGCCTTACGTTTGTCTTGGCTTGGGGTAGGCTGAACTTCTGATGGTGTTGTGATAGGGAAGTTTTCGGTTGTACCTCGGTTTCCTGCGCTGGAACTGGGTGCACCGCGAGTGCCCAAGGCGGCCTCGATCGCTGCTACCCTTTGGTCGAGTGCGTGTGTGGTGCGGATCAGGGATGAGAACCCTTCTTCCATGATATGATTCTGTCGGTCGAGCTGTGCGAGTATGCGTTCGTTGACTGAACCCTCGTCTTGTCCCCTCGGGTTTCCTCCTGGCTGTGGGTGCACTGACGGGTTAGGCCCTTCTTCCTCCTCTTGTCCTTCATTTTCTTCCGTGCCTCCGCAATCTTGCATGGCCCGCTTGAGCTTTTTGTTGGAGATGTCCAACCGATCAACCAATTCCCTACGTTCCTCGTCGGGTTTTTGGCAAATTTCTTCGAGGGTGAGATAGTGCCCTCCTTCGATGTAGTAGATGTCGTTGCGGCGGAGGTTTTGGGCATTGAAAACCATGCCATTGGCGGTCTTGACTTCGGTGTGGCTTAGGTCTACCCCCTTTTTCTCCATGATCCAACTTAGGATCATCCCGTAAGGTAGGCTAAGCCGGTTGCTTGTTTTGCAGAGCTCTATGTGGTTTAGCATGAGTGCCGGCAGGTTGAATTTGATCTTATGTTTTAGGAGATACACAAAGGTGCACTCCAAGCTCCCCACATCCTTGCTCTTGTTATTGGTGGGCAAGAGGCTATCGGTTATAATCATAACCAATATCTTTTGCTCCGCCGATAGCCACTTTCGGTTGGGTCGAGTGGCCGAGGTGAACCCGTCCTCTTTCCCGAGTAAGTACCCGAGATAGTCTTTGTATCCCGTAGTTTGGGTATCAATCCACCCCTTTCGGTCATAGTCAGACACACCCGTGGTGGTCAATTTCAAGAGCTTGGCCAACCGGCCTTCGGAAAGCACAATTTCCTTGCCACGGACCTTGGTGGTCACTTCTACTTTGTCGCCCCGTTTGGTGGCCACAAGGTGTTGGTAGAATTCTTTCACCAATTCGGGGTATGTGTCCCCTTTGATGGCGAGGTAAGTATCTAAAAGGCCTTGGTATTTAAGCATATCAACCAATTCCAGAGAAAATTGTTCGAGTTCGAGTGCTTTACCTCCGATTACGGTGTAATCGGCGTTGCTCCATTCCGGGGTACGGATTCCGAGGGGTTTCTTTGGCATTGTGACGTTCGTTTGATGGCGACATTTTCCGGTGATCTTTTTCCGGCGAGACGGCGGCGATTTTTTCGGCAGGTTCTCCGGCGAGCCTTTTCCGGCGACGCCCCTTTTTCTGGCGAGGGCGGCGACGGTGGGAAGGGGTTTAGGTGGCGACTCGGTGGGAGGCGAGATGGCGTGGTGGTGGCATCGCGTGGCTTGCGGCAGCGGGCGAGGCTCGGGCGGCTGGTGGGCTGGCGTCGCGGGTGGTCCCCGGTGGGGCGGTTTGGGCGGCAGCGCGGTGGTGTGATGCCGTCGGGGAGTGGCTGGGTGGCGGCGGCGTCGCGGGTTGTGGTGCGTTTGTGGTGGTTGGTCGGCGAGGTCTTAGGGGGGGGGGGTCGTGAGAGAGAAGAGAGAGAGGTTGGGTGATTTGGGGAAGAAGGAGGAGGGTTTATGATTTGGGGATTTTATGGGTTTTAGGGATTTGGAGAGGTTTATTAAGAGGGTGTTCCCTTGTGGTTTCAAGAAACACACATGGGCTAGTGGTTACGGGTTTGGACTTGTAAATGGGAGGTCTAGAGTTTAATTCCTAATGGTGACATTAGGTATTGCTTGGTGGTGTAGTCTCTCTTTGTCTTTTTCCTTATTTCGTCTTTTAGTGGGGAAAGGGTTGAGTTGATGACATAACTTGTGCTTTACCTTGTGTTGGATCTTGATCAACGAAATCTTTATTCATAAAACTTTCTAAATAGCTAGGCTAAGTAGACATAATGTTTCCGAAGTAATTAAACTAAATAAGTGGTCTATACGATACAGGGGGCGGTTACAAGGGGGTGATGGCTTAACCTAGACAGAATTCGCTTTCGGGGCTTTCTTCGGCGGGGTCCGTATGGTCCTCGTCTTCAGGGATTGGGTTTTCCCCTTCTAGGCCTTCTTCGTTTCCAAGGTCGGCTTGCGTTTGGCTCATGACGAATACTTTTCCGGGAGCGCCGTAGCCCCCTTGGTGACCGGTACCCCCGTGTTGGCCCGTGGTGGTGGGACGCGGTCTTTGGGGCCGAGTGCATTGGAAGGCCTTGTGTCCTTCCTCCCCGCAGTTGAAGCGTCGCCAGGGGTTGCCTGCGCAGTCCTTGCCTCTGTGACTTTTGTTGCATCTCGGGCAAGGGAAGTTTCTTGGGTTCGCTTCGTTGCTTCCCGGGGCGGTCTTGGGTTAGTCGGGTTGTTTGATCTCGTGCCGATGTCGTTCCTTGTTCTTTTCATCGGTGGTGCCCCACTCCCGGTGTTCCTTCTTCGCATTTGTTCCTGAGCTCCGCGTTGAAGTAGTTGGATCCGATAGAGGTTCGCGGCACTGACGTAAGCCTCGTTGAGGGTCCGGGGCCTACTTACTACTAGCGCCTTCCGGGCTTCGAAGTTGAGGCCCGATACGAATCTTTCTACCTTGGTCACCTCGGTGGGGACAAGTTCGGGTGCGAAGCGCGCCAGTTCGAGGAATCGTTTATGGTACTCCACGACGGTGGCCGTTCCTTGCTTTAGATGGAGGAACTCTTCATACATGGATGCTTTTATGTGGGTTGGGAAGAACCGTTCACGTAATCGTGCCTTGAGGCTTTTCCAGTTGAACCCTGGTTCTTGTCGGTGGGTGGGTCCTTCGTGGATCCACCAGAGGTCGGCCTCGTGTCCGAAGTAGAACGAGGCTATTTCTACACGACGCCCCTCTGGGCATTCTACTACCCCTAGAATCTTGTCAAGAGTCCGAATCCATTCTTCCAAGACTGCGGGGTCCTCCTCTCCGAAGAACGTGGGTGGTCGGTGATTCGAGACTTGTCGAGCGACGTCAGAGTTTGTATTCACCGGAGGCGGTAGGGGCCTGGCATTGCGAAGGGCCGCGTCTCTTAACGCCTGTGCGACTTGTGTTAGTTGCTGTAGGGTTTGGGTCAAGGGGTCGTTGGTGGCGGGTTCCGGAGTCCTTGATTGCCTTCTGTTCGGTGCCATGCTATCGTCCTTCTGGTCAGTGTTTATAAGAATGTTAAGTTAGAGTTCGACACACTTCTGGTGAAGTGATAAGTGGGGAAGGGTTTTAGAATGGGGAAGGGCAACGTGTATGGAAGTTATGTGTAGGTTTCACAATCTTACCACGCGTCCTAAGATTCCAGAGTCCTATGTTCCTAGGTACTTAGAGCTCAAGCCTAATGTCCTAAAGTCCGGTCTTAAGAGTCTTTTCCTAGGGTCAAACTTAGGCTCTGATACCAACTGTAACACCCCAGATTTTCAAGGCATTTAAAACTTATAAAATAAAGGCATTATCTCATTAAATCCCAAAACATAATACATAAGTGTATGGGGTGCTATGCCACACCCGGGCTAGAGAACCCAGGTGCACAGGCTGTCTAACTACTATTCTTCGAAATATAAATGCATAACATGGCACGCAGGCCGAAAGGGAAGCTACACTACTTCTACGCTCCAGTTCTAGCGCGTTCCAGTGCTCTAATCCTCTGTGCCTGAAAGCCAAATATATCTGTTCAGCGAGAGATGCTGGTAACCCACTCCAACGCGTTGAAATACAATACATATAGAGATATATATAGATATACGAAAACCATTGTGAGCATGAAGATATATCCTACGAACTCTAGCTTTTAAAACCGGGAATGACTCGACAGATAAGGTCAGACACAAGCAATAGTTATAACGAGCATATGCAGTTCACAATAGATAAGGCAGATAAGGCAAAGCATAAACAATAATCACGACCCATCATAAACAATCCCCAATATAAATCCCATAGTCACATCCCAAGGCACTCATAATCACAACTCGTCCATATCACACACATAACGCACATTGTTGGCGCCACAGGACCGATCGCATGCCCATACATGAGGGTCAGCGCATATAGCTCTGACACAGCCCCGCAGCACCATGCCCCGCATCGCAACACGGGGAGGTCGATCGCAACCGACCGATGAACCGCAGCTCATCATAATGTTTGATCGCAACCAAACAGTGGACCGCAGTCCAAGAGAGTGTCATCTGACCGCAGCAAGGATAAAGGACGAACCGCAGCTCGTATAGAAACGTTTGATCGCAACCAAACGGTGGACCGCAGCCCAAGAGAATGTCATCTGACCGCAGCCAGGAATACCAATCTGACCGCAGCCAGCTTCTGAACCGCAGCTCAGGATAACCAATCCGATCGCAACCGAATTGGGGTAGCACACAGACATAACACATAGCAGGCACATGCAACCCACGTTACACATTGAGAAGGGGAATAAAGCGTATAACAAACCTATGCATGATCCATCACATACTAAGAATAGTCCTAAGGGGGTTCATACTTCCTTCACCTAGGTCAACGGGATACCAATTCACCTAGCATGCGATATAACAGACTCATAAACCTACGAACGGTACCCGAAACATCAAACTAGACATAGGCACGACAAACGGGGTCCGTTGGGACACCACGGGGATCGGGGAAACATCAAACGGGGAAGCCGGGGTCCCAAGGTGGGAGAAATTCCAGCGGGTAGCCGGTGGGTGGGGGTCCACCCGCCGGCTGACACTGTTCCGGGCAGCGGGTGCCCGGCGGGCAACTGCCCGCCCGCCGGCTGCCCGCTGCCGGAGCTGCCCGAATTGCCGCGGGTAGGTGGTGGGTCCCCTACCCCCCACCTACCCCCCATTGACTCTTTTCATCACTTTTCGTCCTGGGAACCGTTGTGGAACCCGAAACCATGCTTAGACACTTTTCAATGTATTTAACGACAATACATAGACAATTAACGGATCAATTACGATAGACGAACGGCACATAACCTAACATTCTTTTCTAATCATAATCAACACCCAAACATGCGATTTCCCACCCGATAATCCAAGAATAAGATCATACGATACAACCTAGGGTTCTAATCACTTTTATATCCACAAGAATACGATTCGTCTTCTAATTGCAAGATTCGGTAGGAACAACACATATCATCAAGGATAGCAATTTATCATCAAGAACAACATAATCATCAAGAACAGCACATCATCATCAAGAATCCCAATTAATCATCAAGAACATCCCAATTATCAAGAAACTCCCAATATCAAGATTACCAAGATTCCCCATGGAATCATTAAATCAACATCAATAATAATCATAGTAATTCGCCATTCACAATCATACGGGGGAAACCCTAAGGGGAAATCATAGCTATGAAAATAGGTTTTGTTGAGACATGGGTTACCTCTTAGCCTTAATTAATTCCTTGGCTATGAAGGATCTTTCTTTAAGCTTCCTTGCTTTCTTGATTTCTCCTAAGGGAATTCTTGGAGCTCTTTTTGGGGTGGTGGGCGTTAATCATGTGGGGAGTTCTAGGTGCCTCTTAAGTCCCCTATATATATATTTAGGAGTCCTAATTAGGAACTAATATTATAGGCTTGCTAATTCTATTCCTTTTGGAACTAAGGATTGGGTTTAGGGGTTGGGTTTATACATGAGGGCCCATGGACTATGGTGGGCCTTTTTCCCTAATTAATTATAATTTATTCTTTCTCTTGGGTTACTGATTAATTGATTAAATGGTTTTAGGGGCCGTAACACGGGGTGTTACAAAAGGAAATGAAGGAACTGAAAACACAACTTCAGGAACTGCTAGATAAGGGATACATCTGCCCCAGCACCTCAACATGGGGAGCACCAGTATTATTCGTTAAAAAGAAAGATGGGAGCATGCGCCTGTGCATCGACTACAGGGAACTAAACCAAGTCACAATAAAGAATAAATACCCTCTTCCCCGAATCGACGACTTGTTCGACCAACTTAAAGGAGCCGGAGTGTTCTCGAAAATTGATTTAAGGTCTGGATACCATCAGATAAAAGTGGCCAACCCAGATATTCAGAAAACGGCCTTTCGAACACGCTACGACCATTACGAATTCACGGTGATGCCCTTCGGACTCACCAATGCACCCGCTATATTCATGGACCTCATGAATCGGGTATTTCGGCCCCACCTTGCAAACCCTACGAGAACACCAACTATACGCCAAGTTCTCCAAATGTGAATTCTGGAAGGACAACGTAGCCTTCTTGGGCCACGTTATAACCAAAGAAGGGATTGAGGTAGACCCCACCAAAATCCACGTCGTCAAGGAATGGCCCACCCCAAAATCACTTTCGGAGATCAGAAGCTTCCTATGACTAGCGGGCTATTATAGAAGGTTCGTACCCGACTTTACCAAGATAGCTCAGCCACTCACCAGGCTCATGAAAAAGGAAACCCCTTTTCAATGGGACAACAACTGCACCACAGCCTTTCAAGAATTGAAAGGGAAGCTGACCATGGCTCCCGTCCTAGCCCTTCCATCCGGGACGAAAGGATTCAAAGTCTTCAGTGACGCCTCCAAAAAGGGGCTGGGATGCGTACTAATGCAAAAAGGCAAAGTAATAACATACGCATCTAGACAACTCAAAGCCCACGAAGAAAATTACCCCACCCACGACCTCGAGCTAGCCGCCATCGTGTTCGCCCTGGAAATTTTGAGACATTACCTATACGGAGTACAATGCAAGATTTACACGGATCATAAAAGCCTAAAGTACATCTTCACCCAAAAAGACCTAAACATGCGACAACGAAGGTGGTTGGAACTTATAAAAGATTACGACCTAGACATCCAGTACCATGAAGGCAAGGCTAACGTTATGGCAGATGCCCTAAGTTGAAAGACTAACCACTCCCTCAACACCACCTGGATCCTGCCTGACCAGCTATACAAAGACTTCCAGAAGTTGAATTTGGAGGTAGTAAGGCAATGACAAACCAATTCTGAGATCCACCTATTCAATGCCAGAGTCATACCCATGCTATTCGAAGAAATCAAGGCCGGACAACATCATGATTTAGAACTAAATAAAATTCGAGTCACCCTAACATAGGGAAAGAGCGGAACCTCCGAAATATGCGAAGATGGCATCCTCCGCTACCAAGGGAGGTGGTGTGTGCCCGCAACACACCCCCACCTAAAGCAACGAATCCTGCAAGAAGGACACAACTCCCCATACTTAGTGCACCCCGGAGGCGACAAACTATACCAAGATGTGAAAAAGATGTTTTGGTGGCCCAACATGAAAACGGAAGTCGCAGACTTCGTGGGCAAATGTTTGAACTGCCAAAGAGTAAAGGCCGAACGATGCAAACCCAAAGGACTCGTCCAACCCCTGGAGATACCACAAGGCAAGTGGGACTCCATATCCATGGATTTCGTCGGGGGATTGCCCACAACACCAACCGGCAAGGATAAAATCTGGGTGATAGTGGACCGACTAACCAAGATAGCACGGTTCATTGCTATGAAAGAAACATGTACCATGACGCAACTAGCCCGGGCCTACCTGGACCGAGTAGTAAAATACCACGGGATCCCCCGAAACATTGTGTCCGATACAGATCCCAGGTTCCTCTCACAATTCTGGAAGTTCCTACAAACAGCCCTGGGGACACAGCTGAATTTGAGCACTGCCTTCCACCCCACTATTGACGGCCAAACCGAGAGAACCATCCAGACTCTCGAAGACATGCTAAGGGCCTGCATGTTAGATTTCCAATGGACATGGGAAGAGCATCTAGACCTCATCGAGTTCTCCTACAACAACAGCTACCACGCGAGCATTCGCATGGCTCCCTACGAAGCTCTGTACGGTAAAAAATGTAGAACCCCCCTATGTTGGGAAGACATGGTCGGCCCAGTAACACTAAGACCCCAATACTTACAAAACACCATAGCTAAAGTCAAGCACATACAAGAAAGAATGAAGGCCGCCCAAGACCGTAAAAAATCCTACGCCGACCTGGGGAGAAAACAAGTCGAGTTCACCACGGGAGACAAAGTCTGGTTAAGAATCTCACCCACACGAGGGGTAATGAGGTTCGGAAAGAAAGGGAAACTCAGCCCCCGGTTTATCGGCCCCTATGAAATCATAGAAAGAGTCAGGAACCTGGCCTACCGCCTCGCCCTGCCCATTGAACTGGAACGGGTACACAACATATTCCACATATCCCAACTAAAGAAATATGTACACGATCCAAGCCACGTGCTATAGCCCGAGGCCGTGGGCCTTGATGACGCACTAACTTACGAAGAAAAACCCGTAAGAATCCTGGACACCAAGACAAGAACCACCCGCCGGTGAGCCATAGAAATGGTAAAGATCCTATGGACCAACCACGGGACCGAAGAAGCAACATGGGAACTCAAAGAAACAATGAAAGAACGTTATCCTGAACTTTTCAAACAAGGTAACCACGGCAAAAGCATAGGATAAGAGACGAGGGCACTCAACGAGGACCAAAGCTCTGAGGACGAAGCTTCCCATTAAGGGGGGGAGAGTGTAACACCCAGTGTTACGGCCCCTAAACCCAATTAATCATTTAATTATTTACCCAAATGAAATGACTAAATTCCAATAATTAATTAGGAATAGGCCCACCATAGTCCATGGGCCCTTATCCCTAAACCCAATCCCCTAGTCCTAGAAGGAATAGAACTAACCCTAATTAGGGACTCTTAGGTATATAAATAGGGGGCATAGGAGGCACCTAGAACCCACACCACAATAATCTCTCACCACACAAGAAGTTCCAAGAATCCCCCTAGGAGAAATCAAGAATGAAGGAATCTTAAAGAAAGACCCTTCATAGCCAAGGAAATTAATTAAGGCTAAGAGGTAACCCATGTCTCAACAAAACCTATTGTCCTCGCTATAATTATCTTCTTTGGCCTCCTCTCTATACTTGTGTCTTGATGAATCGTTTATGATAATGATGATATGTTCTTGATGATTGTCAGATGATTTTATGTGTGATCTTGATGAACTTGATGATGATAAGAGGTTCTTGATGATTATGTGATGTTCTTGATGAATCTTGATGTTTTGGCAATTAAAAGATAAACTATGATTTTATTGATTTGAATATGATTAGAGCCCAAGGTTAAAATTGGGAATTTCGTATTGTGTTATTCTTGATATAATTGGGTGGGATTTCACATGTTCGGGTGTTGTTTATGTTTAAAAGTCATAATAGGATATGTGTTATATGATTCTTGCTTTTGATCCGTTAATTGTCTACGTGGTGTCATCAATTGCGTTTAAAAGTGTCTAAGCATGGTTTCGGGTTCCACAACGGATCCCGGGACGTTTATTTTGATAAAGAGTCAGTGGGGGGTAGGTGGGGGTAGGGGACACGCCACCTACCCGCTGCCCGAGAAGGGCGTCGCCGGCAGGCTGGCGACTGCCCGCCCGGCACCCGCTGCCCGGAGACTTGTCGCCGGCAAGCAGCCGGCGGGTGGCCTTCCACCCACCGGTTACCTGCTGGAAATTGTCCACCTCGGGACTCCTGCTTCCCCGTTTGATGTTTCCCCGACCCTCGTGGTGTCCCAACGGACTCCGTTTATCGTGCCTAAGTCTAGTTCAATGTTTCGGGTACCGTTCGTAGGATAAATGAGTCTTATATATCGCATGCTAGTGAATTGGTATCCCGTTGGCCTAGGTAAAGGAAGTATGAACCCCTTAGGATTATTCCTAGTATGTGGATGACCACGCATAGGTTTCGTTATACGTTTTCTCCCCTTTTCCCAATGTGTTAATGTGGGTTGCATGTGCTTGCTATGTGTTATGTGTGCATGATACCCCAATTTGGTTGTGATCAAATTGGTTATTCCTGAGCTACGGTTCATGAGCTGGCTGCGGTCAGAATTACACTCTCGGGCTACGGTCCACCGTTTGGTTGCGATCAAACGTTTTACATGAGCTGCGGTTCATATTCCTGGCTGCGGTCAGATGACTACTCTTGGGCTGTGGTCCACTGTTTGGTTGCGATCAAACATTATGATGAGCTGCGGTTCATCGTTCGGTTGCGATCGACCCCTTCGTATTGCGATACGGGGCAGGCTTGTAACACCCCAGATTTTCAAGATATTTAAAACTTATAAAATAAAGGTGAAATCTCATTAAGTCCCAATCAGAGTACGAGAGTACGGGGTGCTATGCCACACCTGAGCTAGAGAACTCAGGTGCACAAGCTAACTAACTAATGTCCCAATACTATAAATGTATAAACATTGCACGCAGGCCGAAAGGGAAACTAACTACTTCTACGCTCCAAGCTCTAGCGCACTCCAGTGACCTATTCTTCTGTGCCTGAAAGCCAAATATATCTGTTCAGCGAGAGATGCTGGTAACCCACTCCAACGCGTTGAAATACAATACATATAGATATATATACATAGATATACGAAAAGTCATTTCGAAGCATGAGGATATATCCTAAGAGACTCTAGCTTTCAAATCACGGAACCGACTCGACAGATAGGGGTACACACAATCAACAGTCATAATCAAGTATATACAATTCTCGACATAGGGCACAGTCATAAATAAACACAACCAATAATCACAATTAAACATGTATAGTTTACCAGCAAGAATCCTATGGTCACGTTTCCATAACAGTCACAACATCAATCCTTCCTTTCTCATCATATAACACACTTTGTTGGCGCCACAGGACCAATCGCATGCCCATACATGAGGGTCAGCGCATATAGCTCTGACACGGCCCCGCAGCACCCTGCCCCGTCTCACATTACGGAGGAGTCGATCGCAACCGACTGATGAACCGCAGTTCTATATAATATTTATATACCTGACCGGTCTTTACCAGCCTGGTTAACAGTTAGGATGGTTCTCAGCCCATTCAACTACCCGTATAGTGGACCTTTGTCCTGTATAATATTTATATACCTGACCGGTCTTTACCAGCCTGGTTAACAGCCGGTATGGTTCTCAGCCCATCCGACTGCTCGTATAGCCCAATTGATCTCAACCAAATCGGGGTAACAGGCACACATAACACTTAGCAAGCACATGCAGCCCATATTAGCACATTGGAAAGGGGGGGGAAAACGTATAACGAAACCTATGTGTGGTCATCCACAACTAGGAATACTCCTAAGGGGTTCATACTTCTTATACCTGGGTCAACGGGGCATCAATTCAACTAGCATGCAATATATAAGACTCATACAACCTACGAACGGTACCCGAAACATCAAACTAGACATAGGCAAGATAGACGGAGTCCGTTGGGACACCATGGGGGTCGGGGAAACATCAAACGGGGAAGCCGGGGTCCCAAGTGTGGGAATTTCCAGCGTGTAGCCGGTGGGTGGGGGGGCCACCCGCCGGCTGCCCGCCGGTAAGCACTGTTCCGGGCAGTGGGTCGCCGGCGGGCAGCTGCCCGCCCGCCGGCTGCCCGCTGCCGGAGACGTCCCTTCCGGCCGCGGGTAGGTGGCGGGTCCCCTACCCCTCCACCTACCCCCCATTGACTCTTTATACACAAAACTCCCCGGGAACCATTATGGAACCCGAAACCATGCTTATACACTTTACAACGCAATTAACGATCAACACGTCGACAATTAACGGATCAAATACGAGAAACGTACGGCACATAACCTATCATGCTTTTCTAAACATAATCGACACCCAAACATGAGATTTCCCACCCGATACACCAAGAATAACATCATACGATACAACCTAGGGTTCTAATCACTTTTATACAACCAAGAATACGATTCGTCTTCTAATTACAAGATTCGGTAAGAATATCACATAATCATCAAGAATGCCATACAATTATCAAGAACGACATATAAACATCAAGAACTCCACATAATCATCAAGAACACCATAATTATCAAGAATCTCCCAATATCAAGATCACCCATGGAATTATCCCATCAATCATCAATAATAATATCACAAATCATCAATACACAATAATATGGGGAAATCCTACGGGGGAAATCATAGCTATGAAAATAGGTTTTGTTGAGACATGGGTTACCTCTTAGCCTTAATTAATTCCTTGGCTATGAAGGGTCTTTCTTTAAGCTTTCTTGCTTTCTTGAATTCTTCTAGGGGGATTCTTGGAGCTCTTTAGGGGTGGTGGGCGTTATTCTTGTGGGGGGTTCTAGGTGCCCTCTAGGTTCCCTATTTATATATCTAAGAGTCTTATTTAGGATCTAATCCTTTTAGGACTAGGGGTTGGGTTTAGAGATGCGGGCCCACGGACCATGGTGGGCTTTTTCCTAATTAATTTCTGTAATTTAATTCTTTCTTTTGCGTAATTGATTAAATGATTAATTGGTTTTAGTGGCTGTAACACGAGGTGTTACACTCTCCCCCCTTAACGGGAAGCTTCGTCCCCGAAGCTTAGTCCTCGCCGAGTGACTTTTTCTTAGTTACCTGGTGTGAAAAGTTCGGGGTAGCGTTCCCTCATCGTGTCTTTGAGCTCCCACGTTGCTTCCTTGGTCCCATGGTTGGTCCAGAGGACTTTCACCATTTCTATGGCTCGGCGACGGGTGTTTCTTGTCTTGGTGTCCAGGATCCTCACGGGTCTTTCTTCGTATACTAGTGACTCGTCGAGGTTTACGACCTCGGGTTGAAGCACGTGGCTTTGGTCGTGTATGTATTTCTTTAGCTGGGATATGTGGAATACGTTGTGTACTCGTTCTAGTTCAATGGGTAGGGCGAGGCGATAGGCTAGGTTCCCAACGTTTTCTATGATTTCATAGGGGCCGATAAATCGAGGGCTGAGCTTTCCTTTCCTTCTGAATCTCATCACCCCTCGGGTGGGCGAGATTCTCAACCAGACCTTGTCCCCGGTGTTGAACTCGGCTTGTTTCCTCTTTAGGTCGGCATAGGACTTCTGGCGGTCCTGGGCAGCCTTCATCCTTTCCCGGATGTGCTTGACCTTGGTGATTGTATCTTGTAGGTGTTGGGGCCCTAGTGTTATTGGGTCGGCCATGTCTTCCCAACATAAGGGGGTTCTGCATTTTTGTCCGTATAGAGCTTCGTAGGGTGCCATACGAATGCTCGCGTGGTAGCTGTTGTTGTATGAGAATTCAATAAGGTCTAGGTGTTCTTCCCATGTCCCTTGAAAGTCTAACACGCAGGCTCTTAGCATGTCTTCGAGAGTCTGAATGGTCCTTTCGGTTTGGCCGTCCGTGGTGGGGTGGAAAGCAGTGCTTAGTTTTAGTTGTGTCCCCAAGGCTAATTGCAATGATTTCCCGAATTGTGAGAGGAACCTGGAGTCTCTATCGGATACGATGTTTCGGGGAACTCCGTGATACTTCACTACTTGGCTCAAGTAGGCTTCGGCTAGTTGTGTCATTGTCCACGTTTCCTTCATGGCGATGAATTGCTCCACTTTGGTTAGTCGGTCCACTATGACCCAAATCTTATCATTGCCGGTCTTCGTTGGGGGTAGTCCTCCGACGAAATCCATGGATATGGAATCCCACTTTCCTTGTGGTACCTCAAGGGGTTGTATGAGTCCCTTGGGTTTGCACCGTTCGGCCTTCACCCTTTGGCAATTCAGACACTTGGCCACGAAATCCGTGATTTCCTTTTTCATGTTGGGCCACCAAAACAACCTTTTTACATCTTGGTATAGCTTGTCACCCCCTGGGTGAACTGAGTATGGGGAGTTGTGTCCTTCCTCCAAGATTTGTTGTTTCAAGTGGGGGTGCGTTGAGGGCACGCACCACCTACCTTGGTAACGGAGACTGCCGTCTTCGTGTATTTTGAAGGGTCCTTCCTTCCCCTGGGTTAGGTCGAGGCGGATTTTATCTAGTTCCGGATCCTGCTGTTGCCCTATTTTGATCTCCTCGAAGAGCGTAGGTATGACTCGTGTGTTGAACAAGTGGATGTCGGGGTGGTTTTGATCTTGCTTTATTATTTCCAAATTTAGTCTTTGGAAGTCACTGTACAGTTGGTCCGGTAGGATCCAAGTGGTGTTGAGGGAGTGGTTAGCCTTCCTGCTTAGGGCATCCGCCACTACGTTAGCTTTTCCCTCATGGTATTGGATGTCCAGGTCGTAGTCCTTTATGAGTTCTAACCACCTCCGTTGCCTCATGTTTAGGTCTTTCTGGGTGAAGATGTATTTTAGGCTCTTATGGTCCGTGTAAATCTTGCATTGCACCCCATATAAGTAATGCCTCCAAATTTTTAGTGCGAACACGATGGCGGCTAGCTCGAGGTCGTGGGTGGGGTAGTTTTCTTCGTGGGTTTTGAGCTGTCTGGATGCGTAGGCTATTACTCAGCCCTTTTGCATTAGCACGTACCCCAACCCCTTCTTGGATGCGTCATTGAAGACCTCGAATCCTTCCTCCCCGGAGGGGATGGCGAGTACGGGTGCCGTGGTTAACTTATCATTCAATTCTTGAAATGCCGAGATGCAGTCGTTGTCCCATCGGAAGGGGGTTTCCTTCTTCATGAGTTTGTTGAGGGGTTGGGCTATCCTGGTGAAGTCGGGTACAAACCTCCTGTAGTAGCCCGCCAAGCCTAGGAAGCTTCGGACTTCAGTGAGTGAGCTTGGTGTGGTCCATTCTTTAACGGCACGGATTTTGGCGAGGTCCACCTTAATTCCTTCCTTGGCTATCACGTGACCCAGGAAGGCCACACTGTCTTTCCAGAATTCGCATTTAGAGAACTTGGCGTATAGTTGGTGCTCTCTTAGAGTTTGCAGGGTTATGCGGAGGTGTCTTTCATGTTCTTCCTTGTTTCGGGAGTAGACTAGGATGTCGTCAATGAATAGAATGACGAAGTCATCCAAGTGGGGTCGGAATGCTCGGTTCATGAGGTCCATGAATATGGCAGGCGCGTTGGTGAGTCCGAAGGGCATTACGGTGAAATCATAGTGACCGTAACGTGTCCGGAAAGCAGTTTTCTGAATGTCTGGTTTGGCCACCTGTATTTGGTGATACCCGGATCTTAGATCAATCTTCGAAAATACCCCTGCCCCTTTAAGTTAGTCGAACAAGTCGTCGATTCGGGGAAGGGGGTATTTATTCTTTATCGTGACTTGGTTAAGTTCCCTGTAGTCGATGCATAGGCGCATGCTCCCATCCTTCTTTTTAACAAACAACACTGGTGCCCCCCTTGGGGAGGTGCTAGGGTGGATGTAGCCCTTGTCTAGCAATTCCTGCAGTTGCGTCTTCAGTTCCTTCATTTCTTTTGGTGCTAACCGGTAGGGAGGTTTAGAAATTCTGGCAGCGCCCGGTACGAGATCTATGGTGAACTCGACTTCTCTGGCTGGGGGTGCCCCGGGGATTTCGTCCGGGAAGACGTCGGTGAATTCGTTTACCACTGGAATGGTTTGTGGTTCGGGGGTTTTGGTGCTGAGGTCCTCGACCGAACATAGGAAGGCCTCGCTTCCCTTGTTTAGGTATTTCTTCATTTTTATCACGTTCACCACTTTGATCCCGGCTTCCCGGTAGGTCCCACGATATGACACCCTCTTAGCGTTTGGTCCCCGTAGGACCACTTTTTGTTCTCTGCATAGGATTTGTGCTTGGTATTTCACTAGCCAATCCATGCCCAAAATCACCTGTACCCCATCCAGTTTGAATCGGATTAAGTTGCTGGGAAATCCCACCCCTTGTATGGTGATCGTTATATTTTCGTACATGCGGTCGCATTCTAGGATTTCGCTGGAGGCCACTTTGACCTGAAATCGGACCTTGGTGCTGGTGTTGAGGCCGAGTTGAGTGGCAAAATCGGTTGCTATAAACGAGTTCGTAGCCCCTGAGTCAAATAACACCGTGGCGGGGGTGGCGTGTACTAGGAAGGTTCCGGAGACTATGTTGCTATCTCCAATTTTGGCTTTGCTTAGAGTAAGGGTTCTTCCTCGAGTGGTTGGCGCGGTGACTTGGCGGGTTGAGGCGGCCCTGGGGTTTTGTACCCCAGGTGTGTTTCCCGGGGTTGGTTTGGCACTTGTTGAAGTTGGGACGCCTTGGCATAGGCTTCCCCGAGGGTTCCTGGCTCTTGTGTGGCTAGGGCTTTTTGATATTCGGGGTCCAGGCCTGTTATGAATCTTTCGATCCTGATCCTCTCGGTGGGTACTAGCTTGGGGATGAGGCGAGCCAGTCGGTGGAATTGTTGGTAGTATTCCGTGATCGAGGTTGCACCTTGTTTTAGGTGGAGGAATTCTTCGTATATGGTGGCTCTTAGGTGGTGGGGATAGAATCGTTCCCGTAGTCGTGTCTTCAGGGATTCCCAATTGAACCCATGGTCGTGTTCACATGTGGGTCCCTCGTGGGCCCACCACGTATCGGCCTCGTGTTTGAAATAAAAGGAGGCTATTCTTACTTGATGGTCCTCGGGGCATTTGGTTGCCCTGAAGATCCTGTCGAAAGTCCCGATCCATTCCTCGAGGGTTGTGGGGTCTTCGTCCCCGGAGAGGGTGGGTGGTTGATGTGTCGAGACTTGGTGGTGGACTTCCAAGTTCTCGTCTGTTGGTAAGGGTTGGGGAATGGTGGTACTCAGTGCCTGGGCAATTTGGGTCAGGCGTTGTAGATTCTGTGTCAAGAATTCCTGAGTGGGGAGTTTCGGTGTTCCTGTCTGTTTCCTTTTTGGTGCCATCCTGGTGTTCATGAGTCGATGTTATTTTGTATTCTGACCTGGATGTAATAAGTGAAGGGGGGGGGGGGGGGGAAATTTCTTTGATTCAGAGAGGAATCGGGTGTGGGGTTATGTGTAGGTTTCTCAGTCTCACCGCGTGTCCTAAGATTCCTGAGTCCTATGTTCCTAAATACTTAGAATTCGAGCCTATTGTCCTAAAGTCCGGTCTTAAGAGTCTTATCCTAGGGTCAAACTTAGGCTCTGATACCAACTGTAACACCCCAGATTTTCAAGATATTTAAAACTTATAAAATAAAGGTGAAATCTCATTAAGTCCCAATCAGAGTACGAGAGTACGGGGTGCTATGCCACACCTGAGCTAGAGAACTCATGTGCACAGGCTAACTAACTAATGTCCCAATACTATAAATGCATAAACATGGCACGCAGGCCGAAAGGGAAACTAACTACTTCTACGCTTCAAGCTCTAGCGCACTCCAGTAACCTATTCTTCTGTGCCTGAAAGCCAAATATATCTGTTCAGCGAGAGATGCTGGTAACCCACTCCAACGCGTTGAAATACAATACATATATATATATATACATAGATATACGAAAAGTCATTTCGAAGCATGAGGATATATCCTAAGAGACTCTAGCTTTCAAATCAGGGAACCGACTCGACAGATAGGGGTACACACAATCAACAATCATAATCAAGTATATACAATTCTCGACATAGGGCACAGTTATAAATAAACATAACCAATAATCACAATTAAACATGTATAGTTTACTAGCAAGAATCCTATGGTCACGTTTCCATAATAGTCACAACATCAATCCCTCCTATCTCATCATATAGCACACTTTGTTGGCGCCACAGGACCAATCGCATGCCCATACATGAGGGTCAGCGCATATAGCTCTGACACGGCCCCGCAGTACCCTGCCCCGTCTCACATTACGGAGGAGTCGATCGCAACCGACTGATGAACCGCAGTTCTATATAATATTTATATACCTGACCGGTCTTTATCAGCCTGGTTAATAGTTGGGATGGTTCTCAGCCCATTCAACTGCCCGTATAGTGGACCTTTGTCCTATATAATATTTATATACCTGACCGGTCTTTACCAGCCTGGTTAACAGCCGGTATGGTTCTCAGCCCATCCGACTGCCCGTATAGTGGAACTTAGTCCTATATAATATTTATATACCTGACCGGTCTTTACCAACCTGGTTAACAGCCGGTATGGTTCTCAGCCCATCCGACTGCCCGTATAGCCCGATTGATCTCAACCAAATCGGGGTAACATGCACACATAATACTTAGCAAGCACATGCAGCCCATATTAGCACATTGGGAGGGGGGGGGAACGTATAACGAAACCTATGCGTGGTCATCCACAACTAGGAATAGTCCTAAGGGGTTCATACTTCATATACCTGAGTCAACGGGATACCAATTCAACTAGCATGCAATATATAAGACTCATACAACCTACGAACAGTACCCGAAACATCAAACTAGACATAGGCACGATAGACGGAGTCCGTTGGGACACCACGGGGGTCGGGGAAACATCAAACGGGGAAGCCGGGGTCCCAAGTGTGGGAATTTCCAGCGGGTAGCCGGTGGGTAGGGGGGCCACCCGCCGGCTGCCCGCCGGTAAGCACTGTTCCGGGCAGCGGGTCGCCGGCGGGAAGCTGCCCGCCCGCCGGCTGCCCGCTGCCGGAGACGTCCCTTCTGGCGGCGGGTAGGTGGCGGTCCCCTACCCCCCCACCTACCCCCCACTGACTCTTTATACACAAAACGCCCCGGGAACCATTGTGGAACCCGAAACCATGCTTAGACACTTTACAACGCAATTAACGATCAACACGTAGACAATTAACGGATCAAATACGAGAAACGTACGGCACATAACCTATCATGCTTTTCTAAACATAATCGACACCCAAACATGCGATTTCCCACCCGATACACCAAGAATAACATCATACGATACAACATAGGGTTCTAATCACTTTTATACCAACAAGAATACGATTCGTCTTCTAATTACAAGATTCGGTAAGAATATCACATAAGCATCAAGAATGCCATACAATTATCAAGAACGACATATAAACATCATGAACTCCACATAATCATCTAGAACACCATAATTATCAAGAATCTCCCAATATCAAGATCACCCATGGAATTATCCCATCAATCATCAATAATAATATCACAAATCATCAATACAAAATAATATGGGGAAATCCTACGGGGGAAATCATAGCTATGAAAATAGGTTTTGTTGAGACATGGGTTACCTCTTAGCCTTAATTAATTCCTTGGCTATGAAGGGTCTTTCTTTAAGCTTTCTTGCTTTCTTCATTTCTTCTAGGGGGATTCTTGGAGCTCTTTGGGGGTGGTGGGCATTATTCTTGTGGGGGGTTCTAGGTGCCCTCTAGGTTCCCTATTTATATATCTAAGAGTCTTCTTTAGGATCTAATCCTTTTAGGACTAGGGGTTGGGTTTAGAGATGCGGGCCCACGGACCATGGTTGACTTTTTCCTAATTAATTTCTGTAATTTAATTCTTTCTTTTGCGTAATTGATTAAATGATTAATTGGTTTTAGTGGCCGTAACACGAGGTGTTACAAGGGTGCTGCGGGGCCGTGTCAGAGCTATATGCGCTGACCCTCATGTATGGGCATGCGATTGGTCCTATGGCGCCACCAAAGTGTGCTTGTGTGTGATGAGATACGAATTGGAATGATGATATGAATGAGATGAAGTGAATCTGTGACAATAGGATTTATGCTAGTATCTTTATATGCTTGATTATAACTGTTGAACGTGCTTATCCCTATTTGTCGAGTCTATTCTTGGTTTTAAAACTAGTGTCTCTTAAGTATATATCTTCCTGCTTCAAAATGGTTTTCGTATATCTATATATCTATCTATAATGTATTTCAACGCGTTGGAGTGGGTTACCGGCATCTCTCGCTGAACAGACATATTTGGCTTTCAGGCACCGATGAGTAGACCCTGGAGCGCGCTAGAGATTTGGAGCGTAGAGTAAATAGTTTCCCATTCGGCCTGCGTGCCATGCTTACGTATTGACATTATTGAGGATTTTAGTTAGTTAGCCTGTGCACCTGAGTTATCTAGCTCAGGTGTGGCATAGCACCCCGTAATCTTTTGTTATGTTTTGGGATTTAATGAGAATTTACCTTTATTTTATAAGTCTTAAAAGTTTTAAATTTCGGGGTGTTACAGTTGTACCTTGAGCTTTGAGGGGAGTTCCCTTGTTCCTTACACTTTCTAAGTGTTAGTAAGGGTATTCTTGACTTTTCACCAAGAGTTAGTATTGTAACCTAACCTAAAAGACTTCTTCATTTCATTCCTTACAATTCCTAGAAATTAGCTCTACCTTCTCTCTGGAAAAGAAGTGTAGCTTATTCTCCAAGATATGTTGAGACCCTTGTCAAGATTCCAAGATTTGCAACCAAGATTCAACCTTTCACCTATTTTGGCATCTAGGAGGGTAAGATCTAAGTTCATCTTGTGTTTTTGGTTTCATCTTAGTTGTCTTTTTCTTAAGGGTAGGATCTTTATGATCTTTTGGTTTAATCTTGAAGTGGTTTTGGAAAGTAAGCCTTGTGGGGAGCTTGTTGTGGTGTAAAGTGAAGTCTTTTGGTCTACAAGAGGTAACCCATGCTCTACAAAACCTATTTTGCTTACCTATATGTGATTTCTTGGATTCTACATGTGTTTTGCTATTAAATGTGAGGGTTTATGCATTTGTCTTGTGATATTGCATATCTAGAGCTTGTGCTTAGGGTTCCTTTGTGCCATTGCATGGCATTTTCCATGGTTAAAGTCAATTTGTTGTATTGGGTGAGACTTGGCATGTTTTGGACTTGAATTTGTGTTTGGAGAAGAAAATCCCCGAAGGGATTTGTTGTGGAACAGGAGTGTTCCCGCGGGCGGAACGGCGGGCGGGGCACCACCCGCCCGCCTACCCGCGGTTACATAGCCCTGTGGGAATATGTTCCTGCGGGCGGAACCACGGATGGGGCACTACCCGTTGTTCCACCCGCGGGTACATGGCGGTGTTTGTTCGGTATTTGTTCCCCGTGATCCGTTTGACTTGGTATTTGGTCTTTTGACTTCCCGATGTTCTTTTGTGGAACTATTTGAGCATCTTCTGTATCTTTCGTATGTCTAGAACTATATGGTAGGTATCCATGTAGGACTTTGGTGTCTTGAATCGTGCGAAGTGTTCAACATTGTGTTTCGTTAGACCGAGACGTGTCTTGTGTGTTCCTCGGAACTATCTTGAGTTTATCTATTGTTAAGCATGCAAGTTTATTATCTTAATGCTAGTGTGTGTGTTGTTTGTACCTTCCGATTGGTTGATGATAACTTGTGTTATTCATCGTTGTTGTCGTTGGGCTGTGACCCATTCCTTGATTGAGTATGGTTTCATACCTTCGTTGTGATCCGTTGTTTGACTCGTGCGAGTTGTGGTGCGTGTGTGGCTTTACCTGGATTGCACGATTAGTGGTATGGGACACTAGTCACCAAGGTATTGCAGCGGTCCTCGTGGTGGCCGAGATGTGATTATGGAGCTCTGGCCTTTGTGTAAGGTTCACGTTTTTGGGGGATAATATGTGTTATCCGGGCATGTGTTGCCGTGTACGGTACCTTGTGTACTATGAATTGGTGGTCTCGTTGGTGGTCGTTGGTGGGGGACGACGGTCCCGGGGGAATAAGGTTGGACTTGGCTATACAGGGGTCCTGGAATGAAGATACAAGGTTGGGGGTAGCTATAAGGTTGGAACAGGGCATAAGGAAGGCATATCAACTCGTGATGGGTGATGTCACGAGGGCTCGTGTAACCGTTGTTGTGAGTTCTCTTTCTTGTGACGTGTGTAGTCACAAAGGCATGTGTTGCCTAGGTATGTGTTGCCGGTTGTCATGTCTTTATTCTTGTGGTGTCGTTATCCGTTGTGGTCTTGGGATGTGTTCCCGTGGTGTTTGTTGATGAGTGTTGAGTCTTGAGTTGGTGTTTACTCATGGTTTTGCACTTATATATATGTATTCCGTTTCAAAATGATTTTATATATATCCTACCTATGTATAATACTTAACATGTATTGGTGGGTTACCAGCATTATCGCTGACCGGGCGTCGTCCCAATGTTTATCTTTGTATCTTTCAGGTGATGTCTAGACGAGCGCGATGTTTAGAAGTCGGTAGTCTAGTACCTATCCTTTTGTGTTTGTGGCCTGTGTGCCGTTGTAGTGTTAGACTGTATCTTTTTGGGATAGACGTATACACTTGCAGATTGGCTGCCGTAGCGTTTACCGGGTTTGGTAGACGTGGCATAACACCCCGTTGGATTTCTATTTATCCAGTTTCCGTTTTATCTTCTGCTGTGCTAGTTTTGTGTATGATCTGCAGGTGTTAAGGCCTGTTTATATAGGTCGTGTTTGGGGGGGGGGGGGTTGTTACAGTTGGTATCAGAGCCTAGGTTTTGAGCCAAGGAAGAGTTAAGTCTAGACTTTCTAAGTGGTTAAGTGTGTTTTGAGACCCTTAAGCGACCTTAAGAATCTAAGTGTTAGGCTTAGGACTTTAGGACGCGCGGTGAGGTTGTGAGTTCTTTTATCGTTTTCTGTTGTGCTTCCTGTGCTTGTTTTCCTTTTTAGCTTTGGTTCTCTTTAGTTAAGGCACCAGGTAAGGGTGCGGGCCCTAAGTTGTGACACCCCAAAAATCCACACTCTAATCCATGAATTAATTGAGTAATTAATTCTAATTCTTTTGATGAATTGATTCCTAAAGTCCTGATTTTTAATACTCAAGGACTAGTATTTGACTAGTCAACCTTTAAGTTGTGTTTTACCTTGTTCTTAGAGAGGAGTTCCCTTGTTCCTTACACTTTCTAAGGGTTAGTAAGGGTAGCCTTGTCTTTTCACCAAGAGTTAGTATTGTATCCTAACCTAGAAGACTTCTTCATTTCATTCCTTACAATTCCAAGAAAAATATCTCTACCTTCTCTATAGAATAGAAGTGTAGCTTATTCTTCAAGCCAAGTTGAGACCCTTGTCAAGATTTCAAGCTTTGCTTACAAGATTCAACCTTTCACCTATTTGGGCATCTAGGAGGGTAAGATCTAAGCTTGTTTAGTCTTTTTGGTTCCATCTTAGTTGTCTTTTTCTTAAAAGTAGGATCTTTATGATCTTTTGGTTTTATCTTGAAGTGGGTTTGAGAAGTGAGCCTAGTGGAGAGATTGTTGTGTTGTAAAGTGAAGTCTTTTGGTCTTCAAGAGGTAACCCATGCTCTACAAAACCTATTTTGCTTACCTATATATGATTTCTTGGATTCTACTTGTTCTTTGCTATGAAATGTGAGGTTTTATGCATTTATCTTGTGATATTGCATATCTAGAGCTTGTGTTTAGGGTTCCTTTGTGCCATTGCTTGGCATTTTCCATGGTTCAAGTCATTTTGTTGTGTTTGGTGAGATTTGGTGTGTTTTGGACTTGAATTTGTGTTTGGAGAAGAAAATCCCCGAAGGAATTTGTTTTGGAACAGGGTTGTTCCCGCGGGCGGGGCCACGGGTGGGGCACTACCCGTGGGTCCACCGACGGGGAACACAGTGGAGTTGGATCGGAATTTGTTCCCCGTGATCCGTTTGTCTCGGTATTTGATCTTTTGACTTCCCGTTGTTCTTTGGTGGAACTATTTGAGTGTCTTCCTGGTGTTTCGTAGGTCTAGAACTATATGGTAGGTATCCATGTAGGGCTTTGGTGTCTTGAATCGTGCTAAGTGTTCAACATTGTGTTTCGTTGAACCAAAAGGTGTCTTGTGTGTTCTTCGGAACTATCTTGAGTTTCCCCGTTGTTAAGCATGTTAGTTTGTTGTCTTAATACTAGCGTGTGTGGCCGTGACGTGATTATGGAGTTGTGGCCTGAGTGTTGGGTCTACGTGATTGGGGGATAACATGTGTTATCCGGGCATGTGTTGCCGTGATTGGTGGTGGTTCGTTGGTGGTTATAGGTGGGGGACGACGGTCCCTGTGGAATAAGGTTGGACTTGGCTGTACAGGGGATCCTAGATGTAATGGTTGGAAAGAAGGTACAAGGTTGGGGGTAGCCATTAGGTTGGAACAGGGCATAAGGAAGGCATACCAACTTGCGATGGGTGATGTTGCGAGGGCTTATAAAGCCGGCGTTGTGTGATCTTCTCTCGTGACGTGTGTAGTCACGGAGGCTTGTGTTGTTTTGGCATGTGTTACCGTTGGGTGAGTCTTTATCCTCGTGTGTGGTTAACATTTGTTGTTTGGGATGTGTTCTCGTGTGGTCTTGAGAGTGATGAGTCTTGTGTTGACTGGTGATCTTGGCTTTTGACTTATATATATGTATTCCGTTTCGAAAATGGTTTTTATATCTTATATCTACCTATTTATGATACTTAACGGTATTGGTGGGTTACCAGCATTATTCGCTGACCGGGCGTTGTCCCAATGTTTATCTTTGTATCTTTCAGGTGGTGTTTAGACGGGAGCAATGTCTAGAGCCTGGTAGCTTAGCACCTTTGTGTTTTTGTGGCCTGTGCGCCAATGTTTTTAGATTGTTTTAGATTCATGTATTGGGATAATTTTATACACTTTCAGATTGTTGCCTTAGCGTTACCTAGTGTGGTATACGTGGCATAACACCCCTTTTCTAGATTTCTTTTATCCAGTTTCCGTTTATCTTCTGCTGTGCTAGTTTTGTTGTTAATCTGCTTGTGTTAGGGCTTCAATTGGGCTTGTTTTTGGGGGGTGTTACAGTTGGTATCAGAGCCTAGGTTTGAGCCTAGGAAGAGTTACGTCTAGACTTTCTAAGTGGTTAAGTGTGCTTTGAGACCTCTATGCGACCTTAAGAAGCTAAGTGTTAGGCTTAGGACTCTATGTTGCGCGGTGAGATGTGTGTTGCTTTCTGTCTTGCTTGCTTGCTCTTTTTGATAATCTCGTTGCTGTTGTAGAAGTTTGCGATGCCTCCTTGTCCCCGCGCTCGCACCCCAGAGACCTCGACCAACGAGCAGCTCGCTCAGAATGTCCATCAGCTAACGCAGACGATGCAGGTCGTTTGTCGTTTGGTGTCAGGGCATCGGCCGCCATCCTTCGCTGGCGAGGAAGACCCTGTAGTCCTTGAAGAATGGCTACGGGTGTTTGATAAGATTTTCACCGTGGTGGGCTGTCCCGAAGAGAGGAGAGTAGAACTGCCAACGTTCTACTTCTGCCAGGAAGCGGATTTGTGGTGGGTCCACGAAGGTCCAACCTTCCTTGAAGAGCCTGGGTTTGATTGGACCGCGCTCAAGGACAGAATGCGTGAAAGGTTCTACCCAGCTCATGTGCGAGCCGCCATGTTTGATGAGTTCCTTCATCTGCAACAAGGACCTCTATCTGTGGTTGAGTACCACAAGAAGTTCTTAGAGCTGGCGCGCTTCGCAAGGATGTTGGTGCCTACAGAGCTTGCCAAGGTTGAGCGTTTCATTGCCGGTATGAATTATGAGGCACGAAAAGCATTGACGGTGAGTAGGCCCAATTCCCTTAAGGATGCGTATCCGTGTGCCGCGGATCTGTTTCGCGTTCAGCAGCTTCAGAGGGGTTCGTTGGAGTTGGCCAGGAAGAGAGTTGAGAGTGGAGGTTCTTCTATCTTCAAGAAGCCCCGACCAAGTTTTCCGGCTAGAGTTGTGTCGTCTTCTTCTCAAGGACCTATCAGAGTGGAGCCTCAGGTTCAAGCTAAGTCGGTTGGTTGTCGTAAGTGTGGGAAAGTGCACGCGGGCCAAGATTGTTACGGGCAGGTGTTTAGGTGTTTTCGTTGTGGAGTTGCTGGTCACCGAGTCGCGGAGTGTCCCCAGCTTGCCGGTCAGAGAGCGCTGTCGCCACCCCCGAGAGCCGGAGGAGCACCAAGAGGGAGGGAGTTCAGGTCGCGGAGCCGTCGGAGCTAGGCCGTCTGGGAGGGTCTTCGTGATGGCCCGTTCACAGGCGGAGTCGGAGGGTCTGGTGGAGGAAGAGTTAGCAGGTAACCCTTGTTTTCGAGCCTATCCTTGTTTCCCGAGTGTGCTGTGTCCTTTGTTGCCTTGGCTGCTATCTTGTGTTTCGTAGTTGTCTTTGTTTGGCAATCCTCGGCATGCTTTCCTTGTTAGTAATCCGTTGGGTGCTTAGTATAAACTCTTTTCTTGCTAAGTGCTTTCTTTAGTTGGCTTCTAAATCTTGTCTTGTGGTAGCCATCTATCCTTGAGTTATCTTGTGCTTAGATCAATTCTTCCACCCTTGTACTTGGTTGCTCTTGCAACAATCCCTTGTGCATTTCCTAAAATTTTTCAAAGTATTCTTTGATTTGGAAAATAGCAAATCCAATACCAAAAACCTCTCCTTGTGTTGCTTAAGGAAGCCTAATATTTGAATGTAACCTTAGAGTTTCAAACCCAAGCCTAATTTTTGTCAACCCAACCTCTAAACCACTTGAGCCAATTGCCTTTCTTAAAACCTAACCTATTTTAATTCCACCTAAACCTTAAATTCCCACTTTGTTCAAAATCCCCAAATTTAATCATCTTTATCCCAATTTCACCCAAATCCCTAAATCCCCAAAATTTTTCTCCTCTTCTTCTTTTTCCTTCTCCCTACCCGTGAACCACCCTAACCCCATCCCCAACCCGTAGCATCCCTTCCACCCGTCGCCGGCCACCACCGAACCGCCACCCACAGCCGTCGCCGTTCGCCGGAGCCTCGCCGCACCGCTGCCGCCACCTCGCCGCTGTGTTGTGTCGCCGAGAGAGAGAGAGAGAGAGCGAGAGAGAGAGAGCGTGCGAGAGAGAGTGGAGCAGCGAGAGTGTTGGTGTGAAGAAGAAGTTGTGGGCTTTGTTTGTTGAGCTTTGGATCATCTCCTACCATGCCTAGAAGGTCAAGTTTGGCTAGGAAAGCGGAATGGGTGGATGCCCACTACCTTGTGCTTGAAGGTAAAGCTTTTGATCCGGAATCTTTTTCAAGTTCCTTGTTGGATTTGCTTAAGTTTCAAGGTCTGTTGGATGGGTTTCTCGCCATAAGGGCCGATACTTACCCGAGTTTGGTGAAAGAGTTTTACCGTCACATGGTTGTGACGAAGGAAGGTGAAAGGCTTGAGATCACCTCTAAGGTGAGAGGTGTGAAGGTTGTGTCTTCTGAGAAGAGGTTGGCTCAGTTGTTGAGTTTGTCTGCTACCGGAGTGGCTCAGTACAGTGGTCATTCTTGGATTAGTATGGATACCATGGGGTACCGTGACTATCTGAGCTATCTGTTTGGTCGTACGAGTGGTTTCACTCAGGCTTTGAGGCCGGAAAGGAAATGGTTGTCTGCGGAACAAAGGATCTTGGTGATGTTGGTGCCAGATTGTTTGTTGCCTAATAACAACAAGAGCAGTTTGTTGGGTTAGTTGGAATGCACCTTTGCTTTCTGTCTGAAGAATATGGTTAAGTTCAATCTGCCTGCTTTGATGATGCAACACATGGTGTTTTGTCGGGATCACAATCGGAAGAGCTTGCCGTATGGAATGGTGCTGAGTTGGATCTTGGTTAAGAAAGCTGTTAGTGTGGATGGTTGTCTCCCGAAGGCTGTGGGAAAGATGGTGTTGGATACCGCCAATCTCCGGAGTTGTAATATGTTTTAGTTGGATAGTGGTGAGTACATCACGCTAGAGGAGGTTGCAAGGAAAGCACCTGTTGAGAGGGCGGAGTTAGCTGTTGAGCTTGGGATCCATGCCGGGAAGTTGAGCCTCGCAGTCCAGAGTTTGGGTGGTGACGAAGAAGTTGAGGAGGAAGCGAATCAAGAAGAAGAAGTAGGAGCACCGGAGACCGCCGAAGCTGAATTAAGTGAATCAGACAGTGAGGAAAGCCAGAGAAGGAAGGAAGCTCGCACCAAGAGAGAGTAGGACGTCGTCTCTTTGCTTCGTCAGCAGAACAGCATGATCGCCGAGGGCTTTGCGTTTGTGAAGGCGCAGTTCGTCGGAGTGCATCAGAGGCTGGACCAGATTGAAGCCAGTTCAAGCCACAGAGATGAAGACGAAGAGGAGTCTGAAGAGGCCGAGGAGTCGGAGAGTGAGGAGTTCTAGTTTGTGTTGCGGTAACCCCGTTCGCTTCTTTCTTGTTATTTCTTTCTTGGCCGTTGTTAGTTTGGTGTTAGGTTGTTGTGTGCTTTGTGTGTTTGCTTGTTTTGGTTGTTGCCTTGTTGTTAGCTAGTGTGTTAGTTGGTGTTTGGAGTTAGTTGTTGAGTTCTTGGTTGTTGTCTAGAAGTTGGTTGTTGTGTTGAGGGTAGAGTTCTTGATGCTCAATCTATCCGTTCTTTTAACTCTTGACCAATCCTTGAATTCGTAATGTCTTCTTCTTTGCTTTGGAACCCTTGTGAGTACTTTTAGAGTTTTGACCAAAAGAGTTGTTCTTGAAATTTATTATCACAATTTCGTTTCCTTGTTATCATTTGCATTTAATTCGTTGTGCCCAAGTTTCGGGGACGAAACTTCTTTGAAGGGGGAGAGGATGTGACACCCCAAAAATCCACACTCCAATCCATGAATTAATTGAGTAATTAATTCTAATTCTTTTGAGGAATTGATTCCTAAAATCCTGATTTTTAATACTCAAGGACTAGTATTTGACTAGTCAACCTTTAAGTTGTGTTGTACCTTGTGCTTAGAGAGGAGTTCCCTTGTTCCTTACACTTTCTAAGGGTTAGTAAGGGTAGCCTTGTCTTTTCACCAAGATTTAGTAATGTATCCTAACATAGAAGACTTCTTCATTTCATTCCTTACAATTCCTAGAAAAATATCTCTACCTTCTCTCTAGAATAGAAGTGTAGATTATTCTTCAAGCCAAGTTGAGACCCTTGTCAAGATTTCAAGCTTTGCTTCCAAGATTCAACCTTTCACCTATTTGGGCATCTAGGAGGGTAAGATCTAAGCTTGTTTAGTCTTTTTGGTTCCATCTTAGTTGTCTTTTTTCTTAAAAGTAGGATCTTTATGATCTTTTGGTTTGATCTTGAATTGGGTTTGAGAAGTGAGCCTAGTGGAGAGCTTGTTGTGTTGTAAAGTGAAGTCTTTTGGTCTTCAAGAGGTAACCCATGCTCTACAAAACCTATTTTGCTTACCTATATGTTATTTCTTGGATTCTACTTGTTCTTTGCTATGAAATGTGAGGGTTTTATGCATTTATCTTGTGATATTGCATATCTAGAGCTTGTGTTTAGGGTTCCTTTGTTCCATTGCTTGGCATTTTCCATGGTTCAAGTCATTTTGTTGTGTTTGGTGAGATTTGGTGTGTTTTGGACTTGAATTTGTGTTTGGAGAAGAAAATCCCCGATGGGATTTGTTTTGGAACAGGGTTCTTCCCGCGGGCGGAACGGTGGGCGGGGCACCACCCGCCGACCTACCCGCGGGTACATAGCTTGTGGGATAGTGTTCCCGCGGGCGGGGCCACGGGTGGGGCACTACCCGTGGGTCCACCGACGGGGAACACAGTGGAGTTGGATCGGAATTTGTTCCCCGTGATCCGTTTGTCTCGGTATTTGATCTTTTGACTTCCCGTTGTTCTTTGGTGGAACTATTTGAGTGTCTTCCTGGTGTTTCGTAGGTCTAGAACTATATGGTAGGTATCCATGTAGGGCTTTGGTGTCTTGAATCGTGCTAAGTGTTCAACACTGTGTTTCGTTGAACCTAGAGGTGTCTTGTGTGTTCCTCGGAACTATCTTGAGTTTCCCCGTTGTTAAGCATGCTAGTTCGTTGTCTTAATACTAGCGTGTGTGTTGTTTGTACCTTCCGTTTGGTTGATGATAACTTGTGTTATTCATCGTTGTTGTTGTTGGGCTGTGACCCGTTCCTTGATTGAGTGTGTTTCATACCTTCGTTGCAATCCTTTGATTGATTCCTGTTGAGTTGTGGTGCGTGTGTGGCTCTACCTGGATTGCACGATTAGTGGTATGGGACGCTAGTCACCAAGGTATTGCAGCGGTCCTCGTGGTGGCCGTGACGTGATTATGGAGTTGTGGCCTGAGTGATGGGTCCACGTGATTGGGGGATAACATGTGTTATCCGGGCATGTGTTGCCGTGATTGGTGGTGGTTCGTTGGTGGTTATAGGTGGGGGACGACGGTCCCGGCGGAATAAGGTTGGACTTGGCTGTACAGGGGATCCTGGAGGTAATTGTTGGAAAGAAGGTACAAGGTTGGGGTTAGCCATAAGGTTGGAACAAGGCATAAGGAAGGCATACCAACTCGCAATGGATGATGTTGCGAGGGCTTGTATAGCCGGCGTTGTGTGATCTTCTCTCATGACGTGTGTAGTCACGGAGGCTTGTGTTGTTTTGGCATGTGTTGCCGTTGGGTGAGTCTTTATCCTTGTGTGTGGTTGACCTTTGTGGTTTGAGATGTGTTCCCGTGTGGTCTTGAGAGTGATGAGTCTTGTGTTGACTGGTGATCTTGGCTTTTGACTTATATATATGTATTCCGTTTCGAAAATGGTTTTTATATCTTATATCTACCTATTTATGATACTTAACGGTATTGGTGGGTTACCAACATTATTCGCTGACCGGGCGTCGTCCCAATGTTTATCTTTGTATCTTTCAGGTGGTGTTTAGACGAGAGCGATGTCTTGAGCCTGGTAGCTTAGCACCTTTATGTTTTTGTGGCCTGTGCGCCAATGTTTTTAGACTATTTTAGATTGATGTATTGGGATAGTTTTATACACTTGCAGATTGTTGCCTTGGCGTTACCTAGTGTGGTATACGTGGCATAACACCCCTTTTTTGGATTTCTTTTATCCAGTTTCCGTTTATCTTCCGATGTGCTATTTTTGTTGTTAATCTGCTTGTGTTAGGGCTTCAATTGGGCCTTGTTTTTGGGGGGTGTTACATAAGTTTCCTCCCTTTATCGTGTTGTTGCTGTAGAATTCGAGGATGGCATCACCGAGACGTCGTGCAAGATCTTCGAAGCGGTGGTTTGCCCAGAGGATCATAAGGTGGAGTTGGCTACGCTCTACCTTCGGTAAGAAGCGGATTCGTGGTGGATGCTCGAAGGGCCAGTTTGTAGACAAGATCCGGAGTTCAGTTGGGAGGATCTGAGGGTTGTTACGTGAACGGTTATATCCTGCTCAAGTCAAGGAGGCCTACCTTTGTGCAACCGACCCCTACCGAGTTCAGCAAGTTCAAAAAGGAATCTGGGAGAACCGTAAGAAGAAGCTTGGCGAAAGCGTTTCACCTGTGGTTAGGAGTTTGACGGCTACTAGTGTTGGATCAACAATAAGCCTGCAAAGAGACGACTCTAAGAGAGGTATGTACCCCCGGCCAATCCGGAAGATCAAGGCTAAGGGAAGGCGCCCCGTTGGCAAGAAGTGTGGAATTGACCACCCCGGCGTGGACCGTCTTGGGAAGCCGATGGAGTGCTTTGCTTGTGGCAAGAACGGCCACCGGTCCTTCGAGTGCAAGTTTAGGAGGAAGACTTCAACAGACTCAACAACAACCTCGGCATGGCAAGATCATCAGTTGTGAGGTAGATGCAAGTGGGAACCATGGAAGTAAGTTTTGTACCATTTTTGTTGCACCTCCCTTCGTCTTTGTGCCTTTCCTGCGTGTTTGCTTCGGGCGTTAGCTTGTTTGAGTGTTGCCTTGACCCTCATAAATCTCTTCTTTCCTTTAGACAAACCCAATCACCCTTTTTGCCAAGTGATCCTTTTCTTCCGAACCTTGTTCTTGATTTCTTTCTTAACCATCTTGTGCATGTCGGGCGGTGACATCAGCTTATGAAGGAACCCGGCAAGGTCTAAGAGTTAAACCACGTCCGAGTCGAAGTAGAAGTTGCCTGGAGTCGAGAATCCTTAACCCTTTTTAAGCCGTTTTTCTATCATCTTTTTGTCAAACTAATTGTCTCTTTCCAAGAAATCTTTCCGATCTTTTCAAGCGCCGTTCTCGTTTCCTTCTTAATTCGATTCTATACAAGATGACAACCTCGTTCTTGTTCCTCTCTTGATTTGACTCTGTTCAAGGTTACGACCTCATCTTTCCTAAGTTGTGACTTTGAAAATCTTGATTCCCTTCCTAATTATTGCTATCCTTGAGCTCAAACCGGATACCCTCCGTGGGGAAATTCTTTCAATCCCTAAAACCCCGTTTTGATTCTTTACTCCTTGAGTTGTAGCCTTGTTTACAATTCTATCCTTTTTAATCAACAAGGTCCTCGAGTTGTTGAACCTAAACTCTTACCTTGATCGTCCCTTGAATCTAACCTCGTTCTTACATTCCCCGCTTCTAACGATTCTGTGCAAGGTGGCAACCTTATTTCCTAAGTTGCAACTTTGATGACTTTGATCCTACTCCTAAGTAACGTGGTCCTTGAGTTTCTGAACCTTAAAACCGTTCACTCTAATCCTTACCGTTGAACCGCATCTCTTCTTTTGAATCTTTCATCCGGACCGAAGCTTTGAAGTTTCAAGCGTTCCTTTGTAGAGAGTTAGAAGTGGTGTGCTAATGCAAGTGTTAAGTCGGAGAGAAAGACATCCAACTCGTGTTTTGGATCTAGCAGTTGTAGCCTTTGTCAGAAGTGACGGATCAAGTTCAAGCAGATGCCGAGCTCAAGTTAAGTAGTGGGGGTACCTTGTTTCCTTTGGTTGAAGAAGTCAACAGAGATCAGTTGAAGATGCAACTCTAGTTATATGATCCCGAGTGGTCTAGTTTAGAGTTCTTGTAATGTTAGTTTCTGTTTGTGGCTTGTTCCTTAGCTGAGCGGTCTCGTTTTGAGTAGATTGTTGGCTAGTTTCGAGCAGGAGTTAGGCTCGGTGTGAAGTTAGCTTTCTTTTCCGGTAAATCTTTTATAGATCACCTTATCTTTCTTTCATGTCTTACCTTGGTGAACCCTCAACCTATCTCTAAGTCTTGTCTCTCGTTTTGTGAACCGATGGTTTTGGTGTTGAACTTCGTTGTGACCAAACCTATCTATCTCACCACTTCAATTTGAACCCTTGTTTTCTATAACATTGGTTAGTTGGCAAGCACCTTTATTGCATAATCCTCGTTTGCAACCCATCTCTTAAGCTTAGTCATCCATTTCGCAAGCCGACCATTTTCGTTGTGGAACCTTGTTTCGTCCCTGCTTGTTTTGTTAGTAGGTTCGTCGGTAGTTGTTTCCTCAGTTGTGCGTTTAGTCGTTTCCTCTTGTTTTCCGTGGTTGTTAGCTTGTAGTTTGAGTAGTTGGCTCAGTTGCTTCGCCTTCATGAAGACGCAGTTCGTTGCTGTGCACCATCGGCTAGATCAAATCGAAGCCAGCTCGAGTCATCAAGGAGAAGCCGAGGAAGAGCCCTAGGAGTCGGAGAGTGAGTCTTTCTAGTAGTTGTGGTTACCTTGTTCGCCTTCTTCCTTGTAGTTGCTTTTCTTTAGGCATTGACGCCGTTGTTGGTTGCTTGTTGTTGCTCTGTGCTTGCTTTGTTTGGAGCCTTGTGGCATAGTTAGCTTTGTAGTGGTAGTGGTGTTTCGTAATGGTTATCTTGTTCTTAGTGTTTAGGTAGAAGTAGATGTTGGTGTTGAGAATAGAGTTCTTGATGCTCCATCTATCCGTTTGTTAAACTCTTGCCAATCCTTGAATTTCAAATGCCTTCTTTCTTGCTTTGGAATACTTCTTTGCTTTGGAATCCTTGTGAGTTCTTTTGGATCCTTTGACCAAAAGAGTTTGTTCTTGAACTTCTTGTCACAATGTTGTTTCCTTTCACCGTTTGCTTTTAATTCGTCGTACCCAAGCTTCGGGGACGAAGCTTCTTTGAAGGGGGAGAGGATGTGACACCCCAAAAATCCACATTCAATCCATGGATTAATTGAGTAATTAATCGTATTTTATTTGAGGAATTAATTCCTAAAATCCTGATTTTTAATACTCAAGGACTAGTATTTGACTAGTCAACCTTTAAGTTGTGTTGTACCTTGAGCTTTGAGGGGAGTTCCCTTGTTCCTTACACTTTTTAAGGGTTAGTAAGAGTTTGGAAAGTAAGCCTTGTGGGGAGCTAGTTGTGGTGTAAAGTGAAGTCTTTTGGCCTACAAGAGGTAACCCATGCTCTACAAAACCTTTTTTGCTTACCTATATGTGATTTCTTGGATTCTACATGTGTTTTGCTATTAAATGTGGGTTTAGGCATTTGTCTTGTGATATTGCATATCTAGAGCTTGTGCTTAGGGTTCCTTTATGCCATTGCTTGGCATTTTCCATGGTTCAAGTCATTTTGTTGTATTGGGTGAGATTTGGCATGTTTTGGACTTGAATTTGTGTTTGGAGAAGAAAATCCCCGAAGGGATTTGTTGTGAAACAAGGGTGTTCCCGCGGGCGGAACGGCGGGCAGGGCACCACCCGCCCGCCTACCCGCGGGTACATAGCCCTGTGGGAATATGTTCCCGCGGGCGGAACCATGGGTGGGGCACAACCCGTGGGTCCACCCGCGGGTACATGGTGGTGTTTGTTCGGGATTTGTTCCCCGTGATCCGTTTGACTCGGTATTTGGTCTTTTGACTTCCCGATGTTCTTTTGTGGAATTATTTGAGCGTCTTCTTGATGTTTCGTATATCTAGAACTATATGGTAGGTATCCGTGTAGGACTTTGGTGTCTTGAATCGTGCTAAGTGTTCAACATTGTGTTTCGTTGGACCGAGAGGTGTCTTGTGTGTTCCTCGGAACTATCTTGAGTTTCTCCGTTGTTAAGCATGCTAGTTTATTGTCTTAATGCTAGCGTGTGTGTTGTTTGTATCTTCCGATTGGTTGATGATAACTTGTATTATTCATCATTGTTGTCGTTGGGCTGTGACCCATTCCTTGATTGAGTATGGTTTCATACCTTCGTTGTGATCCGTTGTTTGACTCGTGTGAGTTGTGGTGCATGTGTGGCTTTACCTGGATTGCACGATTAGTGGTATGGGACACTAGTCACCAAGGTATTGCAGCGGTCCTCGTGGCGGCCGTGACGTGATTATGGAGCTGTGGCCTTTGTGTAACGTTCACGTTTTTGGGGGATAACATGTGTTATCCGGGCATGTGTTTCCGTGTATGGTACCTAGTGTACTATGAATTGGTGGTCTCGTTGGTGGTCGTTGGTGGGGGACGACGGACCCGGGGGAATAAGGTTGGACTTGGCTGTACAAGGGTCCTGGAGGTAATGGTTGGAATGAAGATACAAGGTTGGAACAGGGCATAAGGAGGGCATATCAACTCGTGATGGGTGATGTCACGAGGGCTTGTGTAGCCGTTGTTGTGAGGTCTCTTTCTTGTGACGTGTGTAGTCACAAATGCATGTGTTGCCGGTTGTCGTATCTTTATTCTTGTGGTGTCCTTATCCGTTGTGGTCTTGGGATGTGTTCCCGTGGTGTTTGCTGATGAGTGTTGAGTCTTGAGTTGGTGTTTACTCCTGGTTTTGCACTTATACATATGTATTCCGTTTCAAAATGATTTTATATATATCCTACCTATGTATGATACTTAACAGGTATTGGTGGGTTACCAGCATTATCGCTGACCGGGCGTCGTCCCAATGTTTATCTTTGTATCTTTCAGGTGATGTCTAGACGAGCGCGATGTTTAGAAGCCGGTAGTCTAGTACCTTTCCTTTTGTTTTGTGGCCTGTGTGCCGTTTTAATGTTAGACTGTATCTTTTTGGGATAGATGTATACACTTGCAGATTGGCTGCCGTAGCGTTTACCGGGTTTGGTAGACATGGCATAACACCCCGTTGGATTTCTTTTTATCCATTTTCCGTTTTATCTTCTGCTGTGCTAGTTTTGTGTATGATCTGCAGGTGTTAAGGCCTTTTTATATAGGTCGTGTTTAGGGGGGGGGGGGGGGGGTGTTACAGTTGGTATCAGAGCCTAGGTTTTGAGCCTAGGAAGAGTTAAGTCTAGACTTTCTAAGTGGTTAAGTGTTTTTTGAGACCCTTAAGCGATCTTAAGAATCTAAGTGTTAGGCTTAGGACTTTAGGACGCGCGGTGAGGTTGTGAGTTCTTTTATCGTTTTCTGTTGTGCTTCCTGTGCTTGTTTTCCTTTTTAGCTTTGGTTCACTTTAGTTAAGGCACCAAGTAAGGGTGCGGGCCCTAAGTTTACTCCCGTTATCGTGCTGTTGCTGTAGAAGTCGAGGATGGCATCATCGAGACGTTGTGCAAGATCTTCGAAGCGGTGGTTTTCCCAGAGGATAACAAGGTGGAGTTGGCTACGTTCTACCTTCGGCAAGAAGCGGATTCATGGTGGATGCTTGAAGGGCCAGTTTGTAGACAAGATCCGGAGTTTAGTTGGGAGGATCTAAAGGATCTGAAGGTTGTTACGTGAACGGTTCTATCCTGCTCAAGTCAATGAGGCCTACCTTTGTGCAACCGACCCCTACCGAGTTCAGCAAGTTCAAAAAGGAATCCGAGAGAACCATAAGAAGAAGTTTGACGAAAGCGTTTCACCTGTGGTTAGGAGTTTGACGGCTACTAGTGTTGGATCAACAAGAAGCCTGCAAAGAGACGACTCTAAGAGAGGTATGTACCCCCGCCAATCCGGAAGATCAAGGCTAAGGGAAGGCGCCCCGTTGGCAAGAATTGTGGAAGTGACCACCCCGGCGTGGACTGTCTTGGGAAGCCGATAGAGTGCTTTGCTTGTGGCAAGAACGGCCACCGGTCCTTCAAGTGCAAGTTTAGGAGGAAGACTTCAACAGACTCAACAACAACCTCGGCAAGGCAAGATCAACAGTTGTGAGGCAGATGCAAGTGGGAACCGTGGAAGTAAGTTTTGTACCGTTTTTGTTGCACCTCCCTTCGTCTTTGTGCCTTTCCTGCGTGTTTGCTTCGGGCGTTAGCTTGTTTGAGTGTTGCCTTGACCCTCATAAATCTCTTCTTTCCTTTAGACAAACCCAATCACCCTTTTTGCCAAGTGATCCTTTTCTTCCGAACCTTGTTCTTGATTTTTTTCTTAACCATCTTGTGCATGTCGGGCGGTGACATCAGCTTATGAAGGAACCCGGCAAGGTCTAAGAGTTAAACCGCGTCCGAGTCGAAGTAGAAGTTGCCTGGAGTCGAGAATCCTTAACCCTTTTTAAGCCGTTTTTCTATCATCTTTTTGTCAAACTAATTGTCTCTTTCCGAGAAATCTTTCCGATCTTTTCAAGCGCCGTTCTCATTTCCTTCTTAATTCGATTCTATACAAGATGACAACCTTGTTCTTGTTCCTCTCTTGATTTGACTCTGTTCAAGGTGACGACCTCATCTTTCCTAAGTTGTGACTTTGAAAATCTTGATTCCCTTCCTAATTATTGCTATCCTTGAGCTCAAACCGGATACCCTCCGTGGGGAAATTCTTTCAATCCCTAAAACCCCGTTTTAATTCTTTACTCCTTGAGTTGTAGCCTTGTTTACAATTCTCTCCTTTTTAATCAACAAGGTCCTCGAGTTGTTGAACCTAAACTCTTACCTTGATCGTCCCTTGAATCTAACCTCGTTCTTACATTCCCCGCTTCTAACGATTCTGTGCAAGGTGGCAACCTTATTTCCTAAGTTGCAACTTTGATGACTTTGATCCTACTCCTAAGTAGCGTGGTCCTTGAGTTTCTGAACCTTAAAACCGTTCACTCTAATCCTTACCGTTGAGCCGCATCTCTTCTTGTGAGTCTTCTTTCCATTGAGATACCTTTCTCCTTTGTTACCGTCCCTGTTTTGAACCTTTCATCCAGACCGAAGTTTTGAAGTTTCAAGCGTTGCTTTGTAGAGTGTTAGAAGTGGTGTGCTAATGCAAGGGTTAAGTCGGTAGCCTACATCAAGTTAGCCCAAGAGCCGGAGAGAAGGACATCCAACTCGTGTTTTGGATCTAGCAGTTGTAGCCTTTTTCGGAAGTGACGGATCAAGTTCAAGCAGATGCCGAGCTCAAGTTAAGTAGTGGGGGTACCTTGTTTCCTTTGGTTGAAGAAGTCAACAGAGATCAGTTGAGGATGCAACTCTGGTTCTGTGATCCCAAGTGGTTTAGTTTAGAGTTCTTGTGGTGTCAATTTCTGTTTGTGGCTTGTTCCTTAGCTGAGCCATCTCGTTTTGAGTAGATCGTTGGCTAGTTTCGAGCAGGAGTTAGGCTCGGTGTGAAGTTAGCTTTCCTTTCCGGTAAATCTTTTATATATCACCTTATCTTTCTTTCTTGTCTTACCTTGGTGAACCCTCAACCTATCTCTAAGTCTTGTCTCTCGTTTTGTTAACCGATGGTTTTGGTGTTGAACTTCGTTGTGACCAAACCTATCTATCTCACCACTTCAATTTGAACCCTTGTTTTCTATAACTTTGGTTAGTTGGCAAGCACCTTTATTGCTTAAACCTCGTTTGCAACCCATCTCTTAAGCTTTGTCATCCGTTTCGCAAGCCGACCATTTTCGTTGTGGAACCTTGTTGCATCCCTGCTTGTTTTGTTAGTAGGTTCGTCGGTAGTTGTTTCCTCAGTTGTGCGTTTAGTCGTTTCCTCTTGTTTTCCGTGGTTGTTAGCTTGTAGTTTGAGTAGTTGGCTCAGTTGCTTCGCCTTCATGAAGACGCAGTTCGTTGCTGTGCACCATCGGCTAGATAAAATCGAAGCCAGCTCGAGTCATCAAGGAGAAGCCAAGGAAGAGTCCGAGGAGTCGGAGAGTGAGTCTTTCTAGTAGTTGTGGTTACCTTGTTCGCATTCTTCCTTGTTGTTGCTTTTCTTTAGGCGTTGACGCCGTTGTTGGTTGCTTGTTGTTGCTCTGTGCTTGCTTTGTTTGGAGCCTTGTGGCTTTGTAAGCTTTGTAGTGGTAGTGGTGTTTCGTGTTGGTTGTCTTGCTCGTAGTGTTTGGGTAGAAGTAAATGTTGGTGTTGAGAATAGAGTTCTTGATGCTCAATCTACCGTTTGTTAAACTCTTGCCAATCCTTGAATTTGAAATGCCTTCTTTCTTGCTTTGGAATCCTTGCGAGTTCTTTTGGAGCCTTTGACCAAAAGAGTTTGTTCTTGAACTTCTTGTCACAATGTTGTTTCCTTTCACCGTTTGCTTTTAATTCGTCGTACCCAAGCTTCGGGGACGAAGCTTCTTTGAAGGGGGAGAGGATGTGACACCCCAAAAATCCACATTCAATCCATGGATTAATTGAGTACTTAATCCTATTTTACTTGAGGAATTAATTCCTAAAATCCTGATTTTTAATACTCAAGGACTAGTATTTGACTAGTTAACCTTTAAGTTATGTTGTACCTTGAGGTTTGAGGGGAGTTCCCTTGTTCCTTACACTTTCTAAGGGTTAGTAAGGGTATTCTTGACTTTTCACCAAGAGTTAGTATTGTAACCTATACTAGAAGACTTCTTCATTTCATTCCTTACAATTCCTAGAAACTAGCTCTACCATCTCTCTAGAAAAGAAGTGTAGCTTATTCTCCAAGCTAAGTTGAGACCCTTGTCAAGATTCCAAGATTTGTTACCAAGATTCAACCTTTCACCTATTTGGGCATCTAGGAGGGTAAGATCTAAGTTCATCTTGTGTTTTTGGTTTCATCTTAGTTGTCTTTTTCTTAAAGGTATGATCTTTATGATCTTTTGGTTTAATCTTGAAGTGAATTTCGAAAGTAAGACTTGTGGGGAGCTTGTTGTGGTGTAAAGTGAAGTCTTTTGGTCTACAAGAGGTAACCCATGCTCTACAAAACCTATTTTGCTTACCTATATGTGATTTATTGGATTCTACATGTGTTTTGCTATTAAATGTGGGTTTATGCATTTGTCTTGTGATATTGCATATCTAGAGCTTGTGCTTAGGGTTCCTTTGTGCCATTTCTTGGCATTTTCCATGGTTCAAGTCATTTTGTTGTACTGGGTGAGATTTGGCATGTTTTGGACTTGAATTTGTGTTTGGAGAAGAAAATCCCCGAAGGAATTTGTTGTGGAACAGGAGTGTTCCCGCGGGCGGGGCACCACCCGCCGGCCTACCCGCGGGTACATAGCCCTGTGGGAATATGTTCCCGCGGGCGGAACCACGGGTGGGGCACTACCCGTGGGTCGACCCGCGGGTACATGGTGGTGTTTGTCCGGGATTTGTTCCCTGTGATCCGTTTGATTCGGTATTTGGTCTTTTGACTTCTCGATGTTCTTTTGTGGAACTATTTGAGCGTCTTCTTGATGTTTCGTATGTCTAGAACTATATGGTAGGTATCCGTGTAGGACTTTGGTGTCTTGAATCGTGCTAAGTGTTCAACATTGTGTTTCGTTGGACCGAGAGGTGTCTTGTGTTTTCCTCGGAACTATCTTGAGTTTCTCCGTTGTTAAGCATGCTAGTTTATTGTCTTAATGCTAGCGTGTGTGTTGTTTGTACCTTCCGATTAGTTGATGATAACTTGTGTTATTCATCGTTGTTGTCGTTGGGCTGTGACACATTCCTTGATTGAGTTTGGTTTCATACCATCATTGTGATCCGTTGTTTGACTCGTGTGAGTTGTGGTGCATGTGTGGCTTTACCTGGATTGCACGATTAGTGGTATGGGACACTAGTCACCAAGGTATTGCAGCGGTCATCGTGGTGGCCGTGACGTGATTATGGAGCTGTGGCCTTTGTGTAAGGTTCACGTTTTTGGGGGACAACATGTGTTATCCGGGCATGTGTTTTCGTGTACGGTACCTTGTGTACTATGAATTGGTGGTCTCGTTGGTGGTCGTTGGTGGGGGATGACGGTCCCGGGGGAATAAGGTTGGATTTGGCTGTACAGGGGTCCTGGAGGTAATGGTTGGAAGGAAGATACAATGTTGGTGGTAGCCATAAGGTTGAAACAGCGCATAAGGAAGGCATATCAACTCGTGATGGGTGATGTCACCAGGACTCGTGTAGCCGTTGTTGTGAGTTCTCTTTCTTGTGACGTGTGTAGTCACAAAGGCATGTGTTGCCTAGCCATGTGTTGCCGGTTGTCGTGTATTTATTTTTGTGGTGTCGTTATCCGTTGTGGTCCTGGGATGTGTTCCCGTGGTGTTTGTTGATGAGTGTTGAGTCTTGAGTTGGTGTTTACTCCTGGTTTTGCACTTATATATATGTATTCCGTTTCAAAATGATTTTATATATATCCTACCTATATATGATACTTAACAGGTATTGGTGGGTTACCAGCATTATCACTGACCGGGCGTCGTCCCAATGTTTATCTTTGTATCTTTCAGGTGATGTCTAGACGAGCGCGATGTTTAGAAGCCGGTAGTCTAGTACATTTCCTTTTGTTTTGTGGCCTGTGTGCTGTTGTAGTGTTAGACTCTATCTTTTTGGGATAGATGTATACACTTGCAGATTGGTTGCCGTAGCGTTTACCGGGTTTGGTAGACGTGGCATAACACCCCGTTGGATTTCTTTTTATCCAGTTTCCGTTTTATCTTCTGCTATGGTAGTTTTGTGTATGATCTGCAGGTGTTAAGGCCTTTTTATATAGGTCGTGTTTGGGGGGTGTTACAGTTTCCTTTTTCATGAGCTTAGTGAGGGGTTGAGCTATCTTGGTAAAATCGGGTATGAACCTCCTATAATAGCCTGCTAATCCTAGGAAGCTTCTGACCTCCGAAAGTGATTTTGGTGTGGGCCATTCCTTGACGGCGTGAATTTTGGTGTGGTCCTCCTTGATTCCTTCTTTGGTTATTACGTGACCCAGGAAGGCTATGTTGTCCTTCCAAAATTCACATTTGGAGAACTTGGCGTATAGTTGGTGTTCTCTCAGGGTTTGCAAGGTTGTGCGGAGGTGCTTTTCATGTTCCTCCTTGTTTCGAGAGTAGACCAGGATGTCGTCGATGAATACAATGTCAAAGTCATCTAGGTGGGGCCGGAATACTCGATTCATGAGGTCCATGAATATATCGGGTGCATTGGTGAGTCCGAAGGGCATCATCGTGAATTCATAATGGCCGTAGCATGTTCGAAAGGCTATTTTCTGAATATCTGGGTTGGCCACTTTTATTTGATGATATCCGGATCTTAAGTCAATTTTCGAGAACACCCCTGCTCCTTTAAGTTGGTCGAACAAGTCGTCGATTCGGGGAAGAGGATATTTACTCTTTATTGTAACTTGATTTAGTTCCCTGTAGTCGATGCACAGACGCATGCTCCCATCTTTGTTTTTAATGAATAATACTGGTGCTCCCCATGGTGAGGTGCTGGGGCGGATGTATCCCTTATCTAGTAGTTCCTGAAGTTGTGTTTTCAGTTCCTTCATTTCCTTTTGGCGCCAGCCTGTAGGGTGGTTTCGAGATCGGGGCAGCGCCTGGTATTAGGTCTATCGTGAACTCGACTTCTCTGGTTGGGGGTGCTCCGGGGATTTCGTCTGGGAAAACGTCGTTGAATTCGTTTACCACAGGAATGGTTTGGGGTTCGGCTATTTCGGTGTTGAGGTCCTTGACTGAGCATAGGAAGGCTTCGTTCCCTTGGGTTAGATATTTCTTCATTTTTATCATGTTTACTAATTTGATTTCCGGGTCCTTGTGGGTTCCGTGGTAGGATACCCTTTTGCCGTGTGGTCCCCGTAAGACCACTTTTTGTTCACCGCATAGGATTTGTGCTTGGAACTTCCCTAGCCAGTCCATGCCCAAGATCACTTGTATCCCATCTAGTCTGAATTGTATTAGGTTGCTAGGGAATTCCACTCCTTCGATGGTGATTATCGCATTTTTGTACATGCGGTCACATTTTATGATTTCACTGGATGCCACCTTGACCTGGAGTAGTACTTTGGCGCTGGTGATAAGACCGAGTTGAGTGGCGAATTCGGTTGCTATAAATGAGTTGGTAGCCCCTGAGTCAAATAGTACGGCGGCGGGGGTGGTGTGTACAAGGAAGGTTCCAGAGACTATGTTGCTATCTTCGATTTTGGCTTCGCTTATGGTAAGGATCCTTCCTTGAGTGGCCGGTGTTACGGCCTTGTGGGGCGAGGTGGTCCTGGCGGCTTTAGGCTCCCGGAGGGGGTTTGTGTGGTTCCCTTTGAATTTTCTTTTGTGTCCCAGGCGTGTTTCCTGTGGTTTGTCTAGTATTTGTTGTAGTTGGAATGCCTTGGCATAGGCTTCTTCGAGAGTTCTCGGTGCTCGTATAGTTAGGGCCTTCTGGACTTCGAGGTTGAGGCCCTTTGTGAATTTCTTGATTTTGATTGTCTGTGTAGGTACTAGTTCGGGGGTGAGGCGAGCTAGCTTGAGGAACTGCCGGTAGTATTCTGCAATTGGGGTTGCTCTTTGTTTTAGATGGAGGAATTCTTCGTATATGGTTGCTTTCATGTGACTGGGGTAGAATTGTTCTCGTAGTCGCGTTTTTAGGGTTTCCCAGTTGAACCCGGGGTTTTGTTCGCAATTGGGTCTCTCGTGGACCCACCAGGTGTCGGCCTCGTGTCTGAAGTAGAAGGAGGCTGTCTCTACTTGCTGGCTCTCCGGGCATCCTGTTGCCCTGAATATTTTGTCAAAGGTCCCGATCCATTCTTCGAGGATCGTGAGATTTTCGTCCCCTGAGAAGGTAGGCGGTTGGTGTTCTGAGACTTGGCGGTGGATTTCCAAGTTTCTGTTTGGTGGTGATGGTTGGGGGACTGCATTGTTTAGTGCCTGGGCAATTTGGGCCAGACGTTGCAGATTTTGAGTCAAGAATTCCTGTGTGGGGAGTTCCGGTGTTTTTGCATGTTTCCTTTTTGGTGCCATCCTGGGGTTCATAGGTTAATATTATTTTGCATCCTTACCTTGATGCTATGGGTGTAGAGGAAGTTTATTTAAATTACGTGTGAGTTAGGGTGAGTGAAAGTGTAAGGTCTCACAGTCTCACCGCGCATCCTATGATCCCTAAATCCTATCTTACCGAACTCCTAGTGTTTTAAGCCTATTCTCCTAAGGTCTTGGTCTTAAGAGTCTTATCCTAGGGTCAACTTAGGCACTGATACCAACTGTAACACCCCAAAATTTTGAAACTTTTAATTCTTATACAATAAAGGTAATTTCTCATTAAATCCCAAAATAGAGTATTTCTAAACACAAGGGTACGGGGTGCTATGCCACATCTGAGCTGGACAGCTCAGATGCACAGGCTAAACTAACTAACTATCCTCGATACATCATTGTGGCACGCACGCCAACTGGGAAAACTATCTATCTATTCCAAGCTCTTCTAGCGCGCTCTGATGTCTATTCATCTGTGGCAGAAAGCCAAATATATCTATTCAGCGAGAGATGTTGGTAACCCACTCCAACGCGTTGAAATACATTATAGATATATATATATATATATATATATATATATATATATATATATATATATATATATATATATATATATACAAAAATCATTTCGAAGCAGGAAGATATATACTTAAGAGACACTAGTTTTAAAACCAGGAATAGACTCAGCAAATAGGGACACGCACATCGAGCAATAATAAACAGTTAAGTAGAGATAACATCATAAGGAATACGCATTTAAGGTCACAGATTACTTTCCAATTCCCAAAACACATCATCATCCAATCACCATTCATATCACATAATCATTGATGGCACCACGGGACCAATTGCATGCCCCGAACATGAGGGTTAATGCTTATAGCATTAACACGGCCCCGCAGCACCCTACCTCAGTACCGTGGTACGAGGGGAGTTGATCGCAACCAACCCTTTGAGAACCGCTAACGAACTCAACGTCGGATCACGATCCGACACACCGCTGACGCGCACAGTCGGTGGACTGCGATCCCCTTTACAAGGAGGGACTTACGACCCTACACACCGTTGATGCGTACAGTCGTTGGACCGTAGCGGATCAAGCCCGACACACCGCTGAGCTAAACTCAGTCGGTGGGCGAAGATCCTCGGAGACTACGGCCCTACACACCGCTGTCCCATCACTCGGTGGATCGTAGCCAGCCGTAGCCCTACACACCGCCTGATTACTCAGGTCGGTGGACTACAGCCTTCCTCAGCTTTTTGGCCCTACACACCGCCTAGCACGTCCAGGTCGGTGGGTCATATCACCGAGGCCCATGTGGGCCTATAGTCCTATATAATCTTTATATACCTGACCGGTCTCTACCAGCCTGGTTAATAGTTGGGATGGTTCTCAACCCATTCAACTGCCCGTATAGTGGACCTCAGTCCTATATAATATTTATATACCTGACCGATCTTAACTGGCCTGGTTAACAGTTGGGATGGTTCTCAGCCCATTCAACTGCCCGTATTGCCCACTTTGTCTTAACCAAGTTGGGGGATCATGCATCACATAACACACATTAGCACGTAATAGCACATAATAGCACATTGGGAAGGGGGAGACATATAATTAAGCTTACGTGTGATCATTCACATACTAAGAATAGTCCTAAGGGGTTCATACGACTTTCACCTAGGTCGACGGATTACCGATTCAACTAGCATGCAATTCCTAGGACTCTTTTATCCTACGAACGGCACCCGAAACATCAAACTAGACTCAAGCACGACGAGCGGGGTCCGTTGGGACACCACGGGGAATGGGGAACATCAAACGGGGAAGCCGAGGACCCGGGGTGGGTAATGGACCAGCGGGTAGCTGGTGGGTGAGGGATCACCCGCCGGCTGCCCATTGGAGATCACTGCCCGGTAGCGGGTTGCCGGCGGGCGGACGCCTGCCCGCTGCCTGGTGGTGATCTTCGGGTAGCGGGTATGTGGCGGGTACCCCTACCCCCACCTACCCCCACTGACTCATTCATCACAAATTCGTCCCGGGATCCTTTGTGGAACGCAATTAACGACACCATGTAGTCAATTAATGGATCAAAAGCAAAAATCACGTATAACTCATCCTATTGCGACTTCTAAACATAAACAACACCCGAACATGCAAATTCCCACCCAATATATATCAAGAACATTATAACACAAATTCCCAATCCATCCTAGGGCACTAATCCCTCCCAAATCATCAAAATCATAATTTATCTTTAACATCAAGAACTATCAAGATTTGTCAAGAATCATTACATCAATATCAAGAACCTCTTTTCATCATCTAGATCATCAAGATTATCAAGAATACACACAAATCATCTTATCAATCATCAAGGATATTTCACAAATAGCATAGAGGTATTAATCAAGACACAAGCATATAGAAGGAGGCCAAGGAAGGAGATTATAGCGAATAAAATAGGTTTTGTTGAGACATGGGTTACCTCTCAGCCTTAATTAATTTCCTTGGCTATGAAGGGTCTTTCTTTAAGATTTCTCCTTTCTTGATTCTCCTAAGAGAATTCTTGGAACTTCTTGTGTGGTGAGTGATTATTTGTGGTGTGAGCTCTAGGTGTCTCCTATGTCCCTATTTATATATCTAAGAATTCTACTTAGGATCTAAATAGCATTGATTTAGCTAATTCTATTTCCTATGGGACTAAGGGTTGGATTTAGGGATAAGCGTCCATAGGTTTATGGTGGACCTTTCCTAATTAATTAATGAGATTTAATCCTTCTTTCCGGGTAAATAATTAATTGGTTTATGGGCCGTAACACGGGGTGTTACATCGATGGTGCCATCCTTGACTTCTACAGCAACAGCACGATAACGGGAAAGACTTAGGGCCCGCACCCTTACCTGGTGCCTTAACTAAAGAGAACCAAAGGTAAAAGGAAAACAAGGCACAGAAAACACAACAGAAAACGACACAAGAACTCGCAACCTCACCGCGCGTCCTAAAGTCCCAAGTCCTAAACACTTAGATTCTTACGGTCGCTTAGGGTCTCAAACCATGCTTAGCCACTTAAAAGTCTAGACTCTACCATCCTAGCCTCAAACCTAGGCTCTAATACCAACTGTAACACCCCCTAATTTCCATGCTAAATTAAGCCTTAGACATGCAGATATCTAGTCATAACATCATACACAGCGGAAGACTAAACAGGGAATATACGAATAGGAAATAAAGGGTGCTATGCCACGTCCACTCAAAGATGAACGCACAGGCGAAACATCAGCATAAATCCACAATCTAAATTCATTCAGAAACAGGAGTACTAATGTCTAACATTGGCACACAGGCCACAACATCTCAAAACAAAGGGATCTAAGCTAACAGGTTCTAGACCGCACTCTCGTCTACTCATCACCTGAAAGAAACACATAAAATATGGGACGACGCCCGGTCAGCGAATGATGCTGGTAACCCACCAATACATGTGAAATATCATATGTAGATAGATTATATGTATACAAAATCATTTGCGAAACGGGATATAGTATATATCAATTTCAAAAGCCAAGAGTAGAAGTCAAACACAAGACTCCATGCACTCACAACAAAGACAAGGGAACACATCCCAAGACCACAAGAAGCATTAACGACTCACAAGAACGGCTCAAGGTATAATCTACCATCACACAGTAGATTAACACCCGACATGCATAACAGAAGAGAATAAGGACACAACCAATGGCAACACATGCCTTTGTAACTACACACGTCACAAATAGAGAAGTACACAACAACGGCTACACAAGCCTTCGTGACATCACCCATCACGAATTGATATGTCTTCCTTATGCCCAGTTCCAACCTTATGGCTACCCCTAACCTTATGTCTAGTTCCAACCATTACCTCCAGGACCCTTGTACAACCAAGTCCAACCTTTTCCCTCCTAAGACCGTCGTCCCCCACCAACAAGACCACCTATTCATAGTACACGAGGTACCGATCACACACACGGCAACACATGCTACCCAAGATATACGTGAACCTTACAAAAAGGTCACAAACTCCATAATCGCGTCATGGCCACCACGAGGACCACTGTCGTACCTTGGTGACTAATGTCTCATGCCATAAATCGTGCAATCCAGGAACAGCCACACACACCACACCACAATAGGAGTCAATCAACGGATCACAACGAAGATATGAAACCATACTCAATTAAGGAATGGATCACAGTCCAACAACAACGATGATTAACGCAAGTCATCATCAACAATAGGAAGGTACAAACAACACACACGCTTGCATTTAAACATCGAACTAGCATGCTCATCAAACGGATAAACCGAAAGTAGTTCCGAAGAATACACAAGACTCATCACAGTTCAACGGATCACAATGTTGAACACTTAACACGATTCAAAACACCAAAACCTACATGGAATCCTACCATAGAGTTCTGGACATAAGAAACATCAAGAAGACGCTCAAATAGTTCCACAAAAGAACATCGGGAAGTCAAAAGACCAAATACCGAGTCAAAAGAATCACGGGGAACAAATCCCCCAACAACCACATATTGTTCTCCGCGGGTGGGCCCACGGGTAGACCGCAACCCGTGGTTCCGCCCGCGGGTACCAACACCCAGCCTTCTTGTACCACACGGGTGGGGCGGCGCGTAGGCCACTGCCTGTGGGTACGTACCTGTACACCAAATAATCCCTTCGGGGATTTTTAACTCCAAGCTCAAATTCAATCCAAAACATGCCAAATCTCACCAAATACAACAAAATGACTTGAATCAAAGGAATAGCCAAGCAATGGCATACAAGAACCCTAAACACAAGCTCTAGATATGCATTTTCACAAGACAATGCATAAACACTCACATTTCATAGCAAAATCACATGTAGAATCCAAGAATCATCAAATAGGTAAGCAAAATAAATTTTGTAGAGCATGGGTTACCCCTTGTAGACAGAAACCTTCACTTAACAGTTCACAAGCTCCTAATAAGGCTCACCTTCCAAACCCACTTCAAGGACACACCAAAAGATCATAAAGATTCTATCTTTAAGGAAAGACACCTTAGAAAACACTAAAAACACAAGATGAACATAGATCTTACCCTCCTAGATGCTCAAAAGTATGAAAGGTAGAATCTTGAAAGCAAACTTGAAAGATCTTGGTAGCCCTAGGTGTGGCTTGGAGAGAAAGCTAACTAGCTTCTAGAGAGAAGAGAGAGAGCTTATGATTTTTCTCTTGGAGAGTGTTTGAAGAAATGAAATGTGTCTTCCTAGGTTAGCTTGAAAGACTATTGCCAAGGAAATGTCTTATTTACCCTTACTAAGATGAAATGTGTAAGGGAACAATGGAGCAACTCACAAAGCTTTAGGTACAACTTTTGACTTTGGGTTGACTAATCAATTACTAGTCCCCGACTTTTGAATTTTCAGGAATTTAAGGAATTAAATTACCAATTGGATTAGGATTAATTACTTAATTAATCCCTTAATTGAATTTGAATTACGGGGTGTCACATTGTGTATAATTATTTTATTTATAAATGATAAATTAAAGATTCATACAACCGACAATTTGATTTGTTCATTTTCTATCTGGATGGATTTTAAAAATTCCTTACTTTCTTCATTGAGTTGTTTCTTCTTTTTCTCCTTATTCCTCCCCTAGACAAAGAAAATATAGAGAAGCACATTATGCACTTCATATGGTATTGATTGAGCATTTGTGGGAACGATATGGTTTGTCATGTGGATACTTTTTTAGTGAAATAATTTTTGTAAGATTCTAATTTTTCACTAATTATGTTTCTTTGTATTTTGTATGATATTAATGTCAAATTTAATGCATTATAACTTCAAACATATAGTGAGCAATTTCAAAGCTCTCAAATTCCGATTTATTAATTTGTAATTTTATATACTTTGTATTAATTTTTAACCATTTTTCCGACCATCCAAAAAATTGGTCGCAAAAAGTGACTTTTTTTAATTTTTTCGACAGAGGGTTATCGTTGTCAAAAAGTTGTCGTAATTTCCGACCACTTTTTTATGTGGTCGGTATTTCTTACCACTATTTATATGGTGGTCGAAAAAGTTTCGCCGAATTTAATTTTTTTAAATTAGCGTGTATGTCCGACCAACTTTGTAACACCCCAGATTTTCCAGATATTTAAACTTATAAAATAAAGGAGAAATCTCATTAAATCCCAAAACATAATTCAAGAGTGCGGGGTGCTATGCCACACCTGAGCTAGAGAACTCAGGTGCACAGGCAAACTAACTGATATCCTCAAACGGTATCAATACTAAATCATGGCACGCAGGCCGAAAGGGAAAAACTATCTAAGCTACGCCCAAGCTTCTAGCGCGCTCCGGTGATCTACTTGTCTGTGCCTGAAAGCGAAATATATCTGTTCAGCGAGAGATGCTGGTAACCCACTCCAACGCGTTGAAATACAATACGTATAGAGATATATATAGATATACGAAAACCATTTTGAAGCATGAAGATATATCCTACGAGACTCTAGCTTTTAAAACCGGGAATGACTCGACAGATAAGGCTAGACACAAGCAACAGTTATAACAGGCGTATACAATCCACAACAGGCAAGACAGATAAAGCTGAGCATAATTAATAATCATAACCCAACATAAACAATCCCCAGCATAAATCCCTTAGTCACATCCCCCAATATACTCATAAACACAACTCCTCCATATCTCATCACATAGCATACTTTGTTGGCGCCACAGGACCAATCACATGCCCATACATGAGGGTCAGCGCATATAGCTCTGACACGGCCCCGCAGCACCCTGCCCCGTCTCACATTACGGAGGAGCCGATCGCAACCGACTGATGGACCTTTGTCCTACATAATATTTATATACCTGACCGGTCTTTACCAGCCTGGTTAACAGTTGGGATGGTTCTCAGCCCATTCAACTGCCCGTATAGTGGACATTTATCCTATATAATATTTATATACCTGGCCGGTCTCTACCAGCCTGGTTAATAGCCGGTATGGTTCTAAGCCCACCCGACTGCCCGTATAGTGGAACTTAGTCCTATATAATATTTATATACCTGACCGGTCTCTACCAACCTTGTTAACAGCCGGTATGGTTCTCAGCCCACCCGACTGCCTGTATAGCCCGATTGATCTTAACCAACTCAGGGTTACATGCACACATAACACATAGCAAGTACATGCAACCCACATTAACATATTGGGAAGGGGGAGAAAACGTATAACGAAACCTATGCGTGATCCATCACACACTAGGAATAGTCCTAAGGGGTTCATACTGCTTCCACCTAGGTCAACGGGATACCAATTCAACTAGCATGCAATATAATAGACTCATAAACCTATGAACGGTACCCGAAATATCAAACTAGACATAGGCACGATTAACGGAGTCCGTTGGGACACCACGGGGGACGGGGAAACATCAAACGGGGAAGCCGGGAACCCAAGATGGGGAAAATTCCAGCGGGTAGCTGGTGGGTGGGGGCCACCCGCCGGCTGCCCGCCGGATTTACTATTCCGGGCAGCGGGTCGGCGGCGGGTAGCTGCCCGCTCGCCGGCTGCCCGCTGCCAGGATCACTATTCCGGCCGTGGGTAGGTGGCGGGTCCCCTACCCCCCCACCTACCCCCCACTGACTCTTATCACACAAATTCGCCCCGGGAACCATTACAGAACCCGAAACCATGCTTAGACACTTTGCAACGCAATCAACGATAACACATAGACAATTAATGGATCAAATACGAGAAACGAACGACACATAACCTATCATGCTTTTCTAAACATAATCAACACCCAAACATGCGATTACCCCACCCGATAACCCAAGAATAACATCATATGATACAACCTAGGGTTCTAATCGCTTTTATATCAACAAGAATACGATTCACCTTCTAATTGCAAGATTCGGTAAGAATAACACATAAGCATCAAGGGCATCATACAATTATCAAGAACAACACATAATCATCAAGAACTCTATATAATCATCAAGAACATCATAATTATCAAGAATCTCCCAATATCAAGATTATCAAGATCCCCCATGGGATCATCACATCAATCATCCATCATAATCATCACAAGTCATTAATACATAATAATATGGGGAAATCCTACGGGGGAAATCATAGCTACGAAAATAGGTTTTGTTGAGACATGGGTTACCTCTTAGCCTTAATTAATTCCTTGGCTATGAAGGGTCTTTCTTTAAGCCTTCTTCTTTCTTGATTTCTCCTAAGGGGATTCTTGGAACTTCTTGTGTAGTGAGAGATTATGGTGGTGAAAGATCTAGGTGCCTCCTATATCCCTATTTATATATTTAAGACTCCTAATTAGGGTCTGAATGGTATGAGTTTACTAATTCTATTCCTTATAGAACTAAGGGCTTATTTTAGGGATAAGGGTCCATGGTCCATAGTGGACCATATTAATTAATTAAAGGGAATCCTAATCGTAGTCTGGATAGTAAAGGGCCTACTTCCTTTATTCCTAATAGATAACTAGGTCTAGGATTCCTAATTAGAATCTGAATAGTAAAGGGTTTACTTTCTTTATTCCTAATAGGCTTAGGACTCTAATTTAGTCAAGGGTCCACGGTTCATGGTGGACCTTATTAATTAATTAAAGGAAACCTAACCGAATTAAATCATATTTAATTATTTATTAACGGGATTAATTAAATAATTAATCCGGGATTGAAGGCCGTAACACGGGGTGTTACAACCTTGGTGGATTCGGGTCTAAAAATATACAATTTAAATACTAAATATTCACAATTTATCTTTTAAAAATTCATAATTTGTGATGATACTATAGAAATATAATTTATATGCCAGAAGTTCACAATTCCAATACTAAAAATACACAATTTAGGATCATGGTTCACCTTGCAAGGTGGACCCTAGTCCATGTATGGTATAACAACTGCCTAAAGAATGCAAACAAATAAAATAAAGAAAGGCTTAAGCCGACCAATGCCCAAACCTAAATAATGAAATTGTTTAAATAATAAATTTGAGTATATCAATACCTTCTTTGTTTATTAGTGTATGTGGTTGTATTCTGTTTGCATTTAAATGTATCTGTGAACAACTATTTAACCTGTAATCACGATTATAGCATAATTTTAATAGATATTTTATTAAAATTAAGAAGTTTTTAGTATGGACCTTGTAGTATTTGGTTTTTGAACTTGCATTATCAAAGTCATTTATGATTGGATGGAAAAAAAAAACATCACTAAAGGCACCACTTCTAAAAGTTATTAAATGATGTAGTTTTTTTTTTGTTTTTTTTTTTTTTTTTGGAAAATAAGACAATTCATTAATTTAAGTCATCACCAAGTACAGATAGAAGGGAAAAAGGAAGAACAGCCATCCAATCCCTACGATCAGCTATGAGCAAAGCTTCCCAAACTAACAAGTGAACTGCTTTGTTCGCGGATCGTTTAGTAAATAAAAAACTAATGCCAAGAAAGTCATTAGCTAGGTTTCTAATGTCCTGAAGAATAAGATCGAAAGAAGACATACAAGAGAAAGCCTTCAAGCCTAAGATTACAAATTGTGCATATGATTCAGCAATAATCGAACGAAAATCCAAGACTTTTAACCACTTTAGAGCTTCCCTGATCGCAATAGCCTCCCCTATTTTAGGTTGATACAAGCATTCGAATCTCTGTTGAAAGGCATCAACAAAACTCCCTTTCTCATCTCTTGTAATACACCGAATGCACCTGTACACATGTTTGTAGAATCAGTTGCTGCATCTACGTTCAGTTTGAGCTTGCCATGAGGAGGTCTTTTCCAGTTGTTGGGAACATACGTATTAGGATTTTGATGATACCAATGTAACTTAGATTGTAGACCCCTAAATCTTTGGTATTTCTTTTGCTACCTTCGTTCTAAACGAAAGGTACCATAACTCACCTTGTTATTAGTGTTAAGATAGTCAAACACACGAAACCGAGTTATGATCTTTTAGTTAGGACCTCTTGAACGAAAGAAGATCGAAGATTTGAAGCAGAAGCTACATTAGCAAGAGAAACCACCTCTCGGATCTTCATTAAATGGAGAGATGCTCCTTTTTAGGATGAAAGCAAACTTTCGTGAAAAGACAATAAGTCTATGATCAGACTGCCAAGACAATCCATCTTCTCATAATTCTAGGAGAATGTTGTTTTTGTCTCAGCTGATGAATCATCCTTGGAACAAGACGTTATAAGGACAAGGAGCACATAAATCAAGGTGCATTAAATGCCATGGTACCTCTTTTCAGAGCTAGAAGACAAAACTTGCAGAAGTTCTTACCTCCAACAAATATATGGTACAACCGCATTTAGTGAAGTAATAAATGCACCAGGCTCTCCGATTTTTATCCACTGGTCCATAGGTTTGAAATACCATCTCCCTCCAACGGATGGATATTTCCTCTCCTATAAATACCCATCTTCTCCATTGTAGATGTTGCTGGTTTTTACATCAACTGATCATTCATATTCAAAAGCTCCTTATACAAGTTCACTCTCTCAAGCTTTTGAAAACGAGTGTGTCAACGTGTGAAGTTTACAAGAAGAATTATCAGATTTCACATTCACAACCTTGAAGAAGTATTGCATCTTATATACGTTGATCATCCATCATTCAACCAGTCTGTCAAGACTTCAAGCTGTTGGAGAAACAAGCAAATTTTTTCTACCAACCCTCAACTCTGAAGAAGAAGTTGATAGAGGCTGAGTAAACTCTAGGAGTTGAAAAACCTTCAAGTAGCTGTCCGGCTTAGTGATCAAGGAAGCTAGCTTGGTGTAGTTTGTACTAGGAGTGATAGTGCAAACCTTTCACGAGTTGTGAAAGAAGAGTGGAGTAGACACAGTTGGCCAAACCACTATAAAAAACTCTCTCTCTCTCTCTCTCTCTCTCTCTCTCTACTTACTCTCTGCTTTACATTCGTGCATTGCATATGACATACTCTCAAACCGTAAGTTTTCGTAAAGCAACATACAGTGCAAAGTAATATAAAATTTGTCTAACATATCTGCATCGTAATAACCCCGAAAGGATTCTCCTTTCGACCCTACCCGGACCAACAAGTGGTATCACAGCAGTTACCTTGATCGGTAACCGCTTTGCCTTTACTGCCTGGTAGATCCCTTCTCAAAATTCTCTGAAACTGCATCTTTTCGTCTGTGCACTATTTTTACAAAGAGAAAATGGAAAAAGTTCATTCTAACCGATCCAGGCCTCTTGCCTTCAATTTGTCTAAATTTGATGATTGGAAAGTGAGAATGCAGGCACATCTTTCGGCTATCCACGACGAGATGTGGGACGTGATAACCACAGGACCTATCATTGTTATGATGGTGAACACTCAAGCTGCTGCACAAAGAGCAGTTGCAGAACCCATGATACCTAAGCCGAAATCTCAGCTCAACTCAGATGAGAAAACTCGATCAAATTTGGACAACGTGGCATGTGATATTCTTTACAAATCTCTGGATGACTCCTTATTCCCGAGAGTACGGAAGTGCAAAACTGCTATGGAAATCTGGAACGTTCTCATGAATTTGGGAGAAGGAGATGAGCAGGAGAAGGACAATAAACTCACTGTGGCCATGAAGAAATTTGAAGACTTCAAAATGATGCCCAACGAAGCTATCACTGACATGGAGCTCAGATTCACAAAGCTTATGGGTGATCTCTCGGACCTTGGAATGGAGCCGACCGAAAAGGAAAAGAACTTGAACATTCTTCGAGGACTCCCAAAATCTTGGGACATGAAGGTTACAGCCATGAGAGATCACAGAGACATGAAAACTATAAGCACCAATAAGATCTTCAGTGATCTTAAGGCATATGAATTCAAACATGAGCCAAAAGAATTAGAGGAGCCCGAAACAAGGAACATAGCTCTAGTGGCCAACCAACAAGCATCAACGTCTAACAGGTCAAACTCTAACTCTTGTGATTTCTTATCTGACGAATAGTATGCCTTGTTTGTGAGGAAATGAAAAGGTTTATGAGAAAGAACAACTTCCAAGACTTCCAATGTTCATCAAACCGAAGACAACAGGAAAGATCTCCACAATCATCAAAACAAGAATCAATGGACTCGCAAATGCAATGCTACAACTGCCGAAAGCCAGGACACTTCAAGGCGAACTGTCCACATCCAATGGTTAGCAAGCATCAAGACTCTGGTGCAATCAAGAACTCATCAAAAGAGGCAGGCGAGTTCAACAAGCGAAGTGACAAGCCAGAATCATCAAATTCTAGGAACGAAAGAAGAAGAAGAGCCATGATTGTGAACGGAAAGGCTGAAACTGCTGAAACCGAAAGTAGCTCTTCGAGTTCAAGTTCAGATGACGAAAGCACTGAAGAAGAAAAAGGGCTCCTATGCCTATTCAGCTAAGAATCCAATGATCTCTGCCTAGTCGCTGAAGATGATGAGGTAAACTCTCAATCGTCCTCTTCTTTTTTAGTAGAGACTAGTTCTGCAAGTTGTCAAAGTTCCAATGAATCAGTCAGCGAAATGATGAGGAAGTTCACAATCATAAAAAACACATACTCTAATCTAAAAGAGGAGAACTCTTGACTAATGATCAGCCACAATGAGCTAAAGCAAGTTCGAATAGAGAACATTAAGCTAGCCATTTTAAAGGATCAGCTCGAAAAACAAGTTATATCTCTTAAAAAGCAGTGTACAGAAAGGGAGAAGCGGGAGCAACAATTTTGTGAGGTTCTTGATTCGTTCAATAATTCGTCTAATCTAATGGACCGAATGTTGAATGGATCAAAACCGCCTGGGGAAAGAACAGGAATTGGTTATGACCTCAGCTCCCCTTCACATGTCGCATTGAACAAACCCACAAACGTCTACTCTCGTGAGAGTTTTAGATCTGTGTTTGTTCAAGGACCTACCCAAGTGTCTGAGCCTATGACTAAGATTAACAATGGTGAAATACCACAATTAACAAGCCAACCGAAAGGAAAGGCTGTACAACGAATTGTGGAACCCAGGAATGAAAACTCTTTGAAAGGCAATCCTAGGCACAAAAATGTCAAATGGAATGGACCAAATGGTAATAGATCTGATCTATACCATAAAAAGGGTCAGCCTACAAGGAACAATCAATCAAGGGTAAAACCAAATGTTAATCAGAGGCAGTATCGTTCTAAACATACACGAAAGGATCCTCCACGAGGAAACCCGAAAGAAGAACGTATCAGACAGAACAAAAGGTCACTTAAGAGACCTTTATATGGCAACATATGGAGTGGACCATCTGAGGAGGATTGGTTTGATTATCCCGAACCTTTGTCAAAAGCGCAATTTGAGAAAATACATCTACACAAGCAAACCAATTATGTAACACCGCGAGATTTTTAAAACTTTTAAAGACAATATAATAAAGGTAAATGATTATAAATCCCAAAATACGTTTATAAGGACACAGGGTGTTATGCCACACCTGAGCTAGAGAACTAAGGTGCACAGGCTAAGTTCTAACAATCTCAATCAGTATCAATACAAATCATGGCACGCAGACCGAAAGGGAAGAACTATCTAATCTACGCACCAACCTCTAGCGCGCTCCGGTGATCTACTCGTTCGTGCCTAAAAGCCAGATATATCTGTTCAGCGAGAGATGCTGGTAACCCACTCCAACGCGTTGAAATATAATACATATAGAGATATATATAGATATACGAAAACCATTTTGAACAAGAAGATATATCCTACGAACTCTAGCTTTTAAAACAGGGATAGACTCGACACATAGAGCTAAGCACAAACGGCAGTTATAGCAAGAATATATAGTTCACAACAGGCAAGGTAGATAAGGCTATGCATAATCAATAATCATAACCCAACATAAACAATCTCCAACGCAAATCCCGTAGTCACATCCCCAAGATACTCATAATCACAACTCATCCATATCTCATCACATAAGCACACATTGTTGGCGCCACAGGACCAATCGCATGCCCATACATGAGGGTCAGCGCATATAGCTCTAACACGGCCCCGCAGCACCCTGCCCCGTCTCACAATACGGAGGGGTCGATCGCAACCGACCGATGAACCGCAGCTCATCATAGTTTGATCGCAACCAAACAGTGGACCGCAGCCCAAGAGTATGTCATCTGACCGCAGCCAGGAAAACGAACCGCAGCTCATGTAGAACGGTGGACCGCAGCCCTGTATAATATTTATATACCTGACCGATCGCAACCGGCGTGGTTAACAGTCAGTATGGTTCTCAACCCATCCGACTGCCCGTATAATCCATTTGATCGCAACCAAATGGTGGACCGCAGCCCTATATAATGTTTATATACCTGACCGATCGCAACTGGCCTGGTTAACAGTCGGTATGGTTCTCAACCCATCCGACTGCCAGTATAACCAATTTGATCGCAACCAAATTGGGGTATCATGCACACATAACACATAGCAAGCACATGCAACCAACATTAACACATTGGGAAGGGGGAGAAAACGTATAACAAAACCTATGCGTGATCCTTCACATACTAAGAATAATCCTAAGGGGTTCATACTTCTTTCACCTAGGTCAACGGGATACCAATTCAACTAGCATGCAATATATAAGACTCGTTGTAACACCCCAGATTTTCAAGACATTTAAAATTTATATAATAAAGATAGAATCTCATTAAATCCCAAAATACGATACAAAGAGTACGGGGTGCTATGCCACACCCGAGCTAGAGAACTCAGGTGCACAGGCTAAATTCTAAAACCTCAATCAGTATCAATACTAAATCATGGCACGCAGGCCGAAAGGGAAAACTATCTAAGCTACGCCCCAAGCTTCTAGCGCGCTCCAGTGATCTACTCGTCTGTGCCTGAAAGCCAAATATATCTGTTCAGCGAGAGATGCTGGTAACCCACTCTAACGCGTTGAAATACAATACATATAGACATATATATAGATATACGAAAACCATTTTGAAGCATGAAGATATATCCTACGAGACTCTAGCTTTTAAAACAGGGATAGACTCGACAGATAGAGCTAAGCACAGACAACAGTTATACCAAGCATATACAGTTTACAACAGGCAAGACAGGTAAAGATAAGCACAATTAATAATCATAACCCAACATATACGATTCTCAGTATAGATCCCATAGTCACATCCCCAAGACACTCATAACAACAACTCATCCATATTTCATCACATAGCACACTTTATTGGCGCCACAGGACCAATCGCATGCCCATACATAAGGGTCAGCGCATATAGCTCTGACATGGCCCCGCAGCACCCTGCCCCGTATCGCAACACGGAGGGGTGGATCGCAACCGACCGATGAACCGTAGCTCATCATAGTTTGATCGCAACCAAATAGTGGACCGCAGCCCAAGAGTATGTCATCTGACCGCAGCCAGGAAAATGAACCGCAGCTCATGTAGAAACGTTTGATCGCAACCAAACGGTGGACCGCAGCCCAAGAGTGTAAATCTGACCGTAGCCAGCTTCTGAACCGCAGCTCAGGAATGACCAATCCGATCGCAACCGAATTGGGGTATCATGCACACATAACACATAGCAAGCACATGCAACCCACATTAACACATTGGGAAGGGGGAGAAAATGTATAACAAAACCTATGCGTGATCCTTCACATACTAAGAATAATTCTAAGGGGTTCATACTTCTTTCACCTAGGTCAACGGGATACCAATTCAACTAGCATGCAATATATAAGATTCATACAACCTACGACAGGTACCCGAAATATCAAACCAGACATAGGCACGATAGACGGAATCCGTTGGGACACCACGGGGGTCGGGGGAACATCAAACGTGGAAGCCAAAATCCCAAGGTGGGGTACAAACCAGCGGGTAGCCGGTGGGTGTGGGGTCACCCGCCGGCGGCACTGTTCTGGGCAGCGGGTGCCCAGCGGGTACCAGGGGAGACCTCTTTTAGCCGTGGGTAGGTGGCGGGTCCTCTACCCCCACCTACCCCCCACTGACTCTTTTTCACCAAAAACGTCCCCGGAACCTTTGTGGAACCATACTTAGACACTTTCAAACGCAATTGATAACACACGTAGACAATTAACGGATCAAAATCAAGAAACATACGGCACATAACCTATCATGATTTTCTAAACATAATCAACACCCAATCATGCGAATTACCAGCCAATATAACAAGAATGATACCATACGGATTCCACGATATAACCTAGGGTTCTAATTATTTTTAAATCAACAACAACACAATTCATCTTCTAAAATCAAGATTCGGTAGGAATATCATATAAATATCAAGAACATCATATAATCATTAAGAACATCAAGAACACCATATAATCATCAAGAACGTCATATAATCATCAAGAACACCATAATTATCAAGAACCTCTCATCGTCAAGATCACCCATGGAATCATCACACCAATCATCAATAATAATAACACAAATCATCGATACACAATAATATGGGGAAATCCTAAGAGGGGAATCATAGCTATGAAAATAGGTTCTGTTGAGACATGGGTTACCTTTTAGCCTTAATTAATTCCTTGGCTATGAAGGATCTTTCTTGAAGCTTTCTTCTTTCTTGATTTCTCCTAGGGGAATTCTTAGAACTTCTTCTGTGGTGAGGGATTATTGTGGTGGGAGTTCTAGGTGCCTCCTTATGTTCCCTATTTATATATCTAAGAGTCTTACTTAGGGCCTAATTACTATAGGTTTGTTAACTCTATTCCTTTTAGGACTAAGGATTGGGTTTAGGGATAATGGCCCATGGACTATGCTGGGCCTTTCCTAATTAATTATTGTGATTTAATTCTTTCTTTTGGGTAATTGGTTAAATGATTAATTGGTTTTAGGGATCGTAACACGGGGTGTTACACTCTCCCCATTAACAGGAAGCTTCGTCCCCGAAGTTTGGTCCTTGTCGAGTGACTTCTTCTTAGTTACCTGGTGTGAAAAGTTTGGGCTAGCGTTCCTTCATTGTGTCCTTGAGTTCCCATGCCGCTTCCTCGGTCCCATGGTTGGTCCAAAGGACTTTCACCATTTCTATGGCTCGACGTCGGGTGGTTCTTGTCTTGGTGTCCAGGATTCTCACGGGTTTTTCTTCGTATACTAGTGACTCGACGAGGTCCACGACCTCGGGTTGAAGCACGTGGCTAGGGTCGTGCTCGTATTTCTTTAGCTGGGATATGTGGAATACGTTGTGTACTCGTTCTAGTTCAACGGGTAGAGCGAGGCGATAGGCTACCTTCCCAACTCTTTCTATGATTTCATAGGGGCCGATAAATCGTGGGCTGAGTTTCTCTTTTCTTCCGAATCTCATCACCCCCCGTGTGGGTGAGATTCTCAACCAGACCTTGTCCCCGGTGTTGAATTTAGCTTGTTTCCTCCTTAGGTCGGCGTAGGACTTCTGGCGGTCCTGGGCAGCCTTCATCCTTTTCTGGATGTGTTTGACCTTGGTTATGGTATCTTGTAGGTATTGGGGCCCTAGTGCTACTGGGTCGACCATGTCTTCCCAACATAAGGGTTTTCTACACTTTTGTCCGTATAAAGCTTCGTAGGGCGCCATACGAATGCTTGCGTGGTAGCTGTTGTTGTATGAGAATTCAATAAGGTGTAGGTGTTCCTCCCATGTCCCTTGAAAGTCTAACACACAGGCTCTTAACATGTCTTCGAGAGTCTGAATGGTTCTCTCGGTTTGGCCGTCAGTGGTAGGGTGGAAGGCGGTGCTCAGTTTTAGTTGTGTCCCCAAGGCTAATTGCAGCAATTTCCAGAATCGTGAGAGAAACCAGGAGTCTCTATCGGACACGATGTTCCGGGGGACTCCGTGGTACTTCACTACTTGGCTCAAGTAGGCTTGGGCCAGTTGTGTCATTGTCCATTTTTCCTTCATGGCAATGAATCACGCCGTTTTGGTTAGTCGGTCCACTATGACCCAAATTTTATCCTTGCCGGTTTTTGTTGGGGGTAACCCTCCAACGAAGTCCATGGATATGGAATCCCACTTTCCTTGTGGTATCTCCAGGGGCTGTACGAGTCCCTTGGGTTTGCATCGTTCGGCCTTCACCCTTTGGCAATTCAGGCATTTGGCCACGAAATCTGCGATTTCCTTTTTCATGTTGGGCCACCAAAATGACCTTTTCACATCTTGGTATAGTTTGTCACCCACTGGGTGAACTGAGTATGGGGAGTTGTGCCCTTCCTCCAAGATCTGTTGTTTCAGGTGGGGGTGCGTTGAGGGCACGCACTACCTACCTTGGTAACGGAGACTGCCATCTTCGTGTATTTCGAAGGGCCCTTCCTTTCCCTGGGTTAGGTCGAGACGAATTTTATCTAGTTCTGGATCCTGCTGTTGTCCTATTTTGATTTCCTCGAAGAGTATAGGTATGATATGCATGTTGAATAAGTGGACGTCGGGGTGGATTTGATCTTACTCTATTATTTCCAAATTCAGTCTTTGGAAGTCCTTGTACAACTGGTCCGGTAGGATCCAAGTGGTGTTGAGGGAGTGGTTAGTCTTTCTGCTTAGGGTATCTGCCACAATGTTAGCTTTCCCCTCGTGGTATTGGATGTCTAGATCGTAGTCTTTTATGAGTTCTAGCCACCTTCGTTGTCTCAAGTTTAGGTCTTTCTGGGTGAAGATGTACTTTAGGCTCTTATGGTCCGTTTAAATCTTGTATTGCACCCCATATAGGTAATGCCTCCAAATTTTTAGTGCGAACACGATAGCGGCTAGGTCGAGGTCGTGGGTGGGGAATTCTCTTCGTGGGTTTTGAGTTGCCTGGATGCGTATGCTATTACCCTGCCTTTTTGCATTAGCACGCACCCCAATCCCTTTTTGGACGCATCACTAAAGACCTCGAACCCTTCCTCCCCGGAGTGGATGGCGAGCACGGGTGCCGTGGTTAGCTTATCCTTCAATTCTTGAAAGGCTGAGATGCAGTCGTTGTCCCATCGGAAGGGGGTTTCCTTTTTCATGAGTTTGTTGAGGGGTTGGGCTATCCTGGTGAAGTCGGGTACAAACCTCCTGTAGTAGCCAGCCAAGCCTAGGAAGCTTCGGACTTCTGAGAGTGAGCTCGGTGTGGTCCATTCCTTAACGGCACGGATTTTGGCGTGGTCCACCTTAATTCCTTCCTTGGCTATCACGTGGCGTAGGAAGGCCACACTGTCTTTCCAGAATTCGCATTTAGTGAACTTGGCGTATATTTGGTGCTCTCTTAGAGTTTGCAGGGTTATGCGGAGGTGTCTTTCTTGTTCTTCCTTATTTCGGGAGTAGACTAGGATGTCGTCAATGAATACAATGACGAAGTCATCCAAGTGGGGTCGGAATACTCGGTTTATGAGATCCATGAATATGGCGGGTGCGTTGGTGAGTCCGAAGGGCATTACTGTGAATTCATAGTGGCCGTAACGTGTCCGTAAGGCCATTTTCTGAATGTCCGGTTTGGCCACTTGTATTTGGTGATATCCAGACCTTAGGTCAATTTTTGAGAATACTCCTGCCCCTTTTAGTTGGTTGAACAAGTCATCGATCCGGGGAAGGGGGTACCTATTCTTTATTGTGACTTGGTTAAGTTCCTGGTAGTCGATGCACAGGCGCATGCTTCCATCGTTCTTTTTAACAAATAGTACTGGTGCCCCCCATGGGGAGGTGCTAGGGCGGATGTACCCTTTATCTAGCAATTCCTGTAGTTGCGTTTTCAGTTCCTTCATTTCTTTTGGTGCCAACCTGTAGGGTGGCTTAGAGATCGGGGCAGCTGTAACACCCACCCAAAAACAAGACTACTTAAAACGTGTCTTAACACCTGCAGATCAAGCACAAAACTAGCACAGCGGAAGATAAAAAGATAACTGGATAAAAGGAATCCAAAACGGGGTGTTATGCCACGTATACCACACTAGGTATACGCTACGGCGACAATCTGCAAGTGTAACACTATCCCAAAAACAACCAAACTAGAACAATCTAAAGACATTGGCACACAGGCCTCAACAACACTGTCTAAAGATACGGGTGCTAAGCTACCGGCTCTAGACATCGCGCTCGACTACGCATCACCTGAAAGATACAAAGATAAACATCGGGGCGAAGCCCGGTCAGCGAAAGATGCTGGTAACCCACCAATACCGTTAAGTATCATAAATAGGTAGATATATAATATGAAAACCATTTTCGAAACGGAATACATATATATAAGTCAAAAGCCAAGATCAAAAGACAACACAAGACTTACCACTCACAAGGACAAAACCGGGAACACATCCCAAACCACAAAGGTTAACCACACACAAGGATAAAGACTCACCCAACGGCAACACATGCCAAAACACACCACAAGCCTCCGTGACTACACACGTCACGAGAGAAGAGAACTCACCACAACAACGGCTTCACAAGCCCTCGTGACATCACCCATCACGAGTTGATATGCCTTCCTTATGCCCTGTTCCAACCTTATGGCTACCCCCAACCTTGTACCTTCGGTGCCAACCATTACCTCCAGAAAGCCCCTGTACAGCCAAGTCCAACCTTATTCCTCCGGAACCGTCGTCCCCCACCTATAACCACCAACGAAAACCCACCAATTCACGGCAACACATGTCCGGATAACACAATGTTATCCCCCAAACACGTGGACTCAGCCACAACTCCATGAAATCACGTCACGGCCACCACGAGGACCGCTGCAATACCTAGATGACTAGCGTCCCATACCACTAATCGTGCAATCCAGGTAAAGCCACACACGCACCACCACTCACACGAAACAAGCAACGGATTGCAACAAAGGTACAAAACATACTCAATCAAGAGACAGGTCACCACCCATCGACACAACGATGCTAGCATTAGGATAATAATTAGCAAGCTCAACAATGAAGAAACTCAAGATAGTTCCGAGGAACACACAAGACACCACACGGTTCAACGAAACACAATGTTGAACACTTAGCACGATACACAACACCAAAGATCCTACATGGATACCTACCAAAAGCTCTAGACCTACGAAACATCAAGAAGACGCTCAAATAGTTCCACAAAAGAACAACGGGAGGCCAAAAGATCAAAAACCAAGACAAACGAAACACGGGGAACAAATCCCACCTCAACTCCAAAGTGTTCCCCGCGGGTGGACCCACGGGTAGGCCCCTACCTGTGGTTCTACCCGCGGGTACAACACCCAAATTCCCGTGTACCGGCGGGTGGGCGGCGGGTAGGGCTCTCCCCACCGTTCCGCCCGCGGGTACACGCTCCTGTGTCAAACAATCCCTTCGGGGATTTTCTCCTTCAAACACAAATTCAAGTCCAAAACATGCCAAATCTCACCAAGCACAACAAAATGACTTGAACCAAGGAAAATGCCAAGCAATGGCACAAAGGAAACCTAAACACAAGCTCTAGATATGCAATATCACAAGATAAATGCATAAACTCTCACATTTCATAGCAAAACACAAGTAGAAGCCAAGAAATCATATATAGGTAAGCAAAATAGGTTTAGTAGAGCATGGGTTACCTCTTGAAGACCAAAAGACTCTTCTTACACCACAACAAGCTCTCCACTAAGCTCACTAGCCAAACCCACTTCAAGATCAAACCAAAAGATCATAAAGATCCAACCTTTAAGAAAAGACAACTAAGATAGAACCAAAAAGACTAGACAAGCTTAGATCTTACCCTTCTAGATGCCAAAATAGAGGAAAGATTGAATCTTGGAAGCAAAACTTGGAATCTTGACAAAGGCTTCTTTTGGCTTGATGAACAAGTTACTCTTGTTTTCTAGAGAGAAGGTAGAGATATTTTCTAGGAAATGTAAGGGAATGAAATGAAGAAGTCTTCTAGGTTTAGGTTACAAAACAAGCTCTTGGTGAAAAGACAAGGATACCGTTACTAACTCTTAGAAAGTGTAAGGAACAAGGGAACTCCTCTCAAAGCACAAGGTACAACACCACTTAAAGATTGACTAGTCAAATACTAGTCCTTGAGTATCAAAAATCAGGGTTTTAGGAATCAATTCCTCAAAAGAAATAGAATTAATTACTCAATTAATTCATGGTTTGGAGTGTGGATTTTTTGGGTGTCACATCCTCTCCCCCTTCAAAGAAGTTTCGTCCCCGAAACATGGGTACAAGAATATCCCTTTTGGTAAAAAAAAAACTCCAAAAGTTCTCACAAGGTTCCAAGGCAAAAAGAAAGACATCACGAATTCAAGGATAGGCAAGAGGTCAACAAACGGATAGATTGGCATCAAGAACTCTAACCTCAACACAACAACCAACTTCTAGACAACAACCAAGAACTAAACAACTAACCCAAACACCATCTAACACACTAGCTAAACAACAAGGCAACAAACAAAGCAAGCAAGCATACGAAGCACACAATAACCTAAAAAGACGAGATACCTTCCACAAACAACTCAGGGTACCGCTCCCGCATCGATGCCTCCAGTTCCCAAGTAGCTTCTTCAACCCCATGATGAGACCACCAAACTTTTACCATCCTAACAGATTTCCTGCGAGTGTCCTGAGTCTTGAAGTCAAAAATTCTAAGCGGCCTTTCTTCATAAGACAAATCTTCATCTATCGGTAACACTTCCGGTGATAAAACATGAGTCGGATCATGAACATATCTCTTGAGCTGTGATACATGGAACACGCTATGCACTCTGTCCAACTCCAAGGGCAACGCCAAATCGTAAGCGAAACTCCCAATTCTCTCTAAGATCTCATACGGACCTATAAACCTAGGGCTCAACTTCCCTTTCTTCCCAAACCGCATTACTCCCCGGGTGGGAGATACCTTCAACAAACCTTATCCCCAACTAAAAACTCCACCTGTCTTCTAGCCAAGTCAGCATAAGACTTTTTACGATTCTGAGCCGCTTTCATCGTTTCTTGGATCTGTTTAACTTTCTCGGATGCGTCCAACAAGTATTGTGGCCCCAACACTATCGGATTAACAAGATCTTCCCAACAAAGCGGACTGCGACACTTCTGTCCATAGAGAGCTTCATAAGGGGCCATGCGAATACTCGAATGATAACTGTTGTTGTAAGAAAACTCTATCAAATCCAAATGGTCCTCCCAAGATCCTTGAAAATCTAACATACAAGCTCTCAACAAATCTTCGATAGTCTGAATAGTCCTTTCTGTTTGTCCATCGGTGGCTGGGTGGAAAGCTGTACTGAGACTTAACTTAGTTCCAAGAGCTGCTTGCAAAGATTTCCAAAACTGAGACAAGAACCTTGAATCCCTATCGGAAACAATATCCCTTGGAACTCCATGATACTTTACCACCTAATTGACATAAGCTTGAGCCAACTGTGTCATTGTCCAGGTCTCCTTCATTGCGATGAGGCGGGCGGTTTTGGTCAAACGATCAACTATCACCCAGATTTTGTCCTTACCCGAACGGGTCGTCGGTAATCCTCCCACGAAATCCATAGATATAGAATCCCATTTCCCTTGTGGAATTTCTAACGGTTGTACCAACCCCTTAACCTTACAACGTTCCGCTTTAACCTTTTGGCAATTAAGGCATTTCCCAACAAACTCTGCAACTTCCTTCTTCATATTAGGACACCAGAAGAAACCCTTCACGTCCTTGTATAACTTGTCTCCTCCGGGGTGAACCGAATAGGGCGTGTTATGACCTTCTTCCAAAATCCGTTGCTTCCACTGATCACATGACGCGGGTATGCACACACGGCTTTTGTACCTCAACACTCCATCCGCGGATAACTCAACCGGTCCCCCTTTTCCTCTAGCTAGGTCAACCCTTACCTTGGTCAAGAACACATCCTTTTGCTGCTCTTCCTTGATCTCTCCCAGAAACGTAGGTACAATCCTTAAGTTATAACAACGAACTTCTGCCTCCACATCTCCTTGTTCCACCACTTCCAAAGTCATCCGTTGAAGCTCCTTGCAAAGCTCATCCGCCACTACCCAAATAGAACTAGCGGTGTGCTTCGATTTTCGACTTAGGGCGTTCGCCACTACATTAGCTTTTCCTTCGTGATACTGAATATCTAACTCATAGTCCTTGATGAGTTCTAACCACCTTCGCTGCCGCATATTGAGATCCTTTTGGGTAAAGATATATTTGAGACTCTTGTGGTCCGTGAATATCTTGCAACGCACCCCATAGAGATAATGCCTCCAAATTTTCAAAGCAAACACCACAGCGGCCAATTCCAAATCATGTGTTGGGTAGTTCTCTTCGTGAACCTTAAGCTGACGTGAGGCGTAAGCGATCACTCTCCCGTTCTGCATCAACACACAACCTAGTCCCTTCTTGGACGCATCGCTGTATACCTCAAAACCTCCCGTTCCCGATGGCAGAATTAAAACTGGTGCAGACGTGAGCCTCTCCTTCAACTCTCGGAATGCTGATTCACAAGCTTGACTCCAAACGAAAGGCACTTCTTTTCTTAACAACTTAGTCAACGGTTGAGCCACCTTGGCAAAATCCAAAACAAACCTCCAATAATAACCTGCTAACCCAAGAAAACTTCTTACTTCCGACACTATTGAAGGTGCAGTCCATTCCTTTACTGCCCGTATCTTCTCTGGATCCACAGAAATCCCTCTACTATCAATCACATGGCCTAGAAACGTCACGTTGTCTTTCCAAAACTCGCACTTAGAAAACTTGGCATACAACTGCTTTTCCCGCAAGATTTGAAGTACCGTCCGAAGATGTCCAACATGCTCCCTCTTATCTTTCGAATAAACCAAGATATCGTCGATGAACACGATCACAAAATCATCAAGGTGAGATTTGAATACTCTGTTCATCAGGTCCATGAAAACTGCAGGGGCATTGGTCAAACCGAAAGGCATAACCGTAAACTCGTATTGACCGTACCGAGTTCGAAACGCAGTCTTAGGGATATCCTTGTCCGCTACTCTTATCTGATGGTACCCTGACCTCAAGTCAACTTTGGAGAACACTCCCGCGCCACGTAGTTGATCAAACAAGTCATCTATTCTTGGAAGAGGGTATTTATTCTTAATGGTAACTTGATTCAGCTCCCGGTAGTCGATACACAACCTCATACTCCCGTCCTTCTTCTTTACAAACAACACCGGAGCTCCCCAAGGCGATGCACTTGGCCGAATATAACCCTTGTCAAGAAGTTCTTGCAACTGAGCCTTCAATTCTTGCATTTCTGGCGTAGCCAAACGATATGGGGCTTTAGAGATGGGTGCAGTGCCCGGCACGAGATCCACTGAAAACTCCACTTCCCTAGCAGGCGGCATACCCGGTATTTCTTCGGGAAAAACATCAAGAAATTCACGGACTACTGGTATCATATGAGCCACTTCCTCCTTTGCCTCCAAGTTCTCGACGGAACACAAGTACACATCATTGCCCTTGTCCACGTACCTCTTCATCTTTACCATAGACACCAACTTAATTCCGGGTTCTTCCATCTTTCCACGGTATGACACTCTCTTCCCGCTGGGTCCTCGTAGCACTACCTTCTGATCTTTGCACAAGATTTGGGCTCTAAACCGCCCCAACCAGTCCATACCTAAGACCACATCCATCCCATCCAAGTCGTACTGGATTAAATCGCTCGGAAACTCTTCTCCTTTGATATAAATCTTGATGCCCTCAAAAAGACGGTCACACACCCTAACTTCTCCTGACGCTACCTTCACATTAAACCTCACTCCCGCGCCCCCAGATAAGCCCAACTTCTTCACGAGGCCGGGTGATATAAACGAGTTAGATGCCCCTGAATCAAACAAGACTGTTGCTGGCACAGATTGCACGAGGAAGGTTCCCACTACTACGTCACTGTCACTTGTTCGGACTTCATTTAAGGTGAGCACCCTCTCTTGAGATGACCCTACCGTCGGATGATGAACCTCTATCCTTCCATACTCTCTTACATCGCGGAGTACCGGCACAGAAGCTGCACTAGAACTTACTCTTGTGGAGGTACCACTCCGGATCCACCGTTCAACTACCCTAGAAGCACTGCTAGATTCTGCCAACCGAGATCTCTTAACCACTTCACTCACATCTTCAAACACTGCGATTCGCTGGCGAGGAGGCATCACAGACTTCTGCTACAACAACAAGGTTACCAAAAGAGCAAGCAAGCAAGCAAGACAGAAAGCAACACACATCTCACCGCGCAACCTAGAGTCCTAAGCCTAACACGTAGCTCCTTAAGGTCGCTTAGAGGTCTCAAAACACACTTAAACACTTAGAAAGTCTAGACTCAACTCCTCCTAGGCTATAAACCAAGGTTCAAACCTAGGCTCTGATACCAACTGTAACACCCCCCAAAAAACAAGACTACTTAAAACGAGTCTTAACACCTGCAGATCAAGCACAAACCTAGCACAGCGGAAGATAAAAAGATAACTGGATAAAAGGAATCCAAAACGGGGTGTTATGCCACGTATACCACACTAGGTATACGCTACGGCGACAATCTGCAAGTGTAACACTATACCAAAAACAACCAAACTAGAACAATCTAAAGACATTGGCACACAGGCCTCAACAACACTGTCTAAAGATATGGGTGCTAACCTACCGGCTCTAGACATCGCGCTCGACTACGCATCACCTGAAAGATACAAAGATAAACATCGGGGCGACGCCCAGTCAGCGAAAGATGCTGGAAATCCACCAATACCGTTAAGTATCATAAATAGGTAGATATATAATATGAAAACCATTTTTGAAATGGAATACATATATATAAGTCAAAAGCCAAGATCAAAGGACAACACAAGACTCACCACTCACAAGGACAAAACCGAGAACACATCCCAAACCACAAAGGTTAACCACACACAAGGATAAAGACTCAACCAACGGCAACACATGCCAAAACACACCACAAGCCTCCGTGACTACACACGTCACGAGAGAAGAGAACTCACCACAACAACGGCTTCACAAGCCCTCGTGACATCACTCATCACGAGTTGATATGCCTTCCTTATGCCCTGTTCGAACCTTATGGCTACCCCCAACCTTATACCTTCGGTGCCAACCATTACCTCCAGAAAGCCCCTGTACAGCCAAGTCCAACCTTATTCCTCCGGGACCGTCGTCCCCCACCTATAACCACCAACGAAAACCCACCAATTCATGGCAACACATGCCCGGATAACACAATGTTATCCCCCAAACACGTGGACTCAGCCACAACTCCATGAAATCACGTCACGGCCACCACGAGGACCGCTGCAATACCTTGGTGACTAGCGTCACATACCACTAATCGTGTAATCCAGGTAAAGCCACACACCCACCACCACTCACACGAAACAAGCAACGGATTGCAACAGAGGTACGAAACATACTAAATCAAGAGACAGGTCACCACCCATCGACACAACGACGCTAGCATTACGATAATAACTAGCAAGCTCAACAACGAAGAAACTCAAGATAGTTCCGAGTAACACACAAGACACCACACGGTTCAACGAAACACAATGTTGAACACTTAGCACGATTCACAACACCAAAGATCCTACATGGATACCTACCAAAAGCTCTAGACCTACGAAACATCAAGAAGACGCTCAAATAGTTCCACAAAAGAACAACGGGAGGCCAAAAGATCAAAGACCAAAACAAACGAAACACGGGGAACAAATCCCACCTCAACTCCAACGTGTTCTACGCGGGTGGACCCACATTCCCGTGTACCGGCGGGTGGGCGGCGGGTAGGTCTCTCCCCGCCGTTCCGCCCGCGGGTACACGCTCCTGTCGTTGCGGAGAGCCACGTCGCTTAGTGCTTGGGCGACTTGTGTTAGTTGTTGTAGCGTCTGGGCTAGGGGGTCGTGCGCGGCGGGTTCTGGAGTCCTTGATTATCTTCTGTTGGGTGCCATGTTGTCGTCTTCCTGGGTCAATGTTTATAAGAACGTTAAATTGGTGCTTGGTGTCCTTCTTTGGGGGAAAGTTTTTTCTCCAGGTAAGGGAGGTTATGTGCAGGTTTCACAATCTCACCGCGTGTCCTAAGATTCCTAAATCCTATGTTCCTAAATACTTAGAGTTCGAGCCTATTGTCCTAAAGTCCGGTCTTAAGAGTCTTATCCTAGGGTCAAACTTAGGCTCTGATACCAACTGTAACACCCCAGATTTTCAAGATATTTAAAACTTATAAAATAAAGGTGAAATCTCATTAAGTCCCAATCAGAGTACGAGAGTACGGGGTGCTATGCCACACCTGAGCTAGAGAACTCAGGTGCACAGGCTAACTAACTAATGTCCTAATAATATAAATGCATAAACATGGCACGCAGGCTGAAAGGGAAACTAACTACTTCTACGCTCCAAGCTCTAGCGCTCTCCAGTGACCTATTCTTCTGTGCCTGAAAGCCAAATATATCTGTTCAGCGAGAGATGCTGGTAACCCACTCCAACGCGTTGAAATACAATACATATAGATATATATACATAGATATACGAAAAGTCATTTCGAAGCATGAGGATATATCCTAAGAGACTCTAGCTTTCAAATCAGGGAACCGACTCGACAGATAGGGGTACACACAATCAACAGTCATAATCAAGTATATACAATTCTCGACATAGGGCATAGTCATAAATAAACACAACCAATAATGACAATTAAACATGTATAGTTTACTAGCAAGAATCCTATGGTCACGTTTCCATAACAGTCACAACATCAATCCTTCCTATCTCATCATATAGCACACTTTGTTGGCGCCACAGGACCAATCGCATGCCCATACATGAGGGTCAGCGCATATAGCTCTGACACGGCCCCGCAGCACCCTGCCCCGTCTCACATTACGGAGGAGTCGATAGCAACCGACTGATGAACCGCAGTTCTATATAATATTTATATACCTGATCGGTCTTTACCAGCCTGGTTAACAGTTGGGATGGTTCTCAGCCCATTCAACTGCCCGTATAATGGACCTTTGTCCTATATAATATTTATATACCTGACCGGTCTTTACCAGCCTGGTTAACAGCCGGTATGGTTCTCAGCCCATCCGACTGCCCGTATAGTGGAACTTAGTCCTATATAATATTTAAATACCTGACCGGTCTTTACCAGCCTGGTTAAAAGCCGGTATGGTTCTCAGCCCATCCGACTGCCCGTATAGCCCGATTGATCTCAACCAAATCGGGGTAACATGCACACATAACACTTAGCAAGCACATGCAGCCCATATTAGCACATTGGGAAGGGGGGGAAAACGTATAACGAAACCTATGCGTGGTCATCCACAACTAGGAATACTCCTAAGGGGTTCATACTTCTTATACCTTGGTCAACGGGATACCAATTCAACTAGCATGCAATATATAAGACTCATACAACTTACGAACGGTACCCGAAACATCAAACTAGACATAGGCACGATAGACGGAGTCCGTTGGGACACCACGGGGGTCGGGGAAACATCAAACAGGGAAGCTGGGGTCCCAAGTGTGGGAATTTCCAGCGGGTAGCCGGTGGGTGGGGGGTCACCCGCCGGCTGCCCGCCGGTAAGCGCTGTTCCGGGCAGCGGGTCCCCGGCGGGCGGGTGGCGGGTCCCCTACCCCCCCACCTACCCCCCACTGACTCTTTATACACAAAACGCCCCGGGAACCATTGTGGAACCGGAAACCATGCTTCGACACTTTACAACGCAATTAACGATCAACACGTAGACAATTAACGGATCAAATACGAGAAACCTACGGCACATAACCTATCATGCTTTTCTAAACATAATCGACACCCAAACATGCGATTTCCCACCCGATACACCAAGAATAATATCATACGATACAACTTAGGGTTCTAATCACTTTTATACCAACAAGAATACGATTCGTCTTCTAATTATAAGATTCGGTAAGATTATCACATAAGCATCAAGAATGCCATACAATTATCAAGAACGACATATAAACATCAAGAACTCCACATAATCATCAAGAACACCATAATTATCAAGAATCTCCCAATATCAAGATCACCCATGGAATTATCCCATCAATCATCAATAATAATATCACAAATCATCAATACACAATAATATGGGGAAATCCTACGGGGGAAATCATAGCTATGAAAATAGGTTTTGTTGAGACATGGGTTACCTCTTAGCCTTAATTAATTCCTTGGCTATGAAGGGTCTTTCTTTAAGCTTTCTTGCTTTCTTGATTTCTTCTAGGGGATTCTTGGAGCTCTTTGGGGTGGCGGGGCGTTTATTGTGGTGGGGGGTTTCTAGGTGCCTCTTAAGTCCCCTATTTATATATTTAGGAGTCCTAGTTAGGAACTAATATTATGGGCTTGCTAATTCTATTTCTTTTGGGACTATGGATTGGGTTTAGGGATAAGGGCCCGTGGACTATGGTGGGCCTTTCCTAATTAATTATTATGATTTAATTCTTTCTTTTGGGTAATTGATTAAATGATTTAGTTGATCTTAGGGGTCGTAACACGGGGTGTTACACTCTCCCCCCCTTATGAGGGGCTTCGTCCCCGAAGCCCGGTGTGTTAATCCACTCTTTCACCCCCAGGCATCCCGCATCTTGGCCTCCTGGTTAGGAATGTGGCCCCACGTTTTGCCTTAGCTGGGGTAGACTGGATTTTTGGTGGTGTTGTGATAGAAGGTTTTTAGGTCTACCTCGGTCTCCCGCTCCTGAGCTGGACGCCCCGCGAGTGCCTAAGGTGGCTTCGATTGCTGCCACCCTCTGGTCTAGTGCACGTGTCGTACGGATCAAGGATGAGAATCCTTCCTCCATGATTTGGTTTTGCCGGTTGAGCTGTGCGAGTATGCGTTCATTGATTGAGCCCTCGTTTTGCTCCCTTGGATTTCATCCCGTTCGTGGTTGCACTGTTGGGTTGGGCTCGTCATCCTCCTCCTGGTCCTCATTTCCCTCCAGAATTCCGCAGTCTTGCATTGCCCGTTTGAGCTTTTTGTTGGAGATGTCTAGTTAGTCGACCAGTTCCCTTCGCTCATCCTCGGATTTTTGGTAGATTTCTTCGAGGGTGAGGTAATGTCCTCCCTCGGTTTTTGGCGTTAAAGACCATGCCATTTGCGTTCTTGACCTCGGTGTGGCTTAGATCCACCCCCTTTTTCTCCATGATCCAACTCAGGATCATCCCGTAGGGTAGGCTAAGATGGTTGTTTGTCTTGCAAAACTCCATGTGTTTTAGCATGAGTGCCGGCAGGTTGAACTTGATTTTATGTTTCAGTAGATAGGCAAAGGTGCACTCTAAGCTCCCTACGTCCTTGCTCTTATTATTAGTGGGCAGGAGGCTATCGGTTACAATCATAACCAATATCTTTTGCTCCGCCGATAGCCACTTCCGGTTGGGTCGCGTGGCCGCGGTGAACCCGTCCTCTTTCCCGAGTAGGTACCTGAGGTAGTCCTTGTACCCGTGTGTTGGGTATCGATCCACCCTTTTCGGTCGTAGTTTGCCACACCTGTGGTGGTCAATTTCAAGAGTTTGGCCAAATGGCCTTCGGAAAGCACAATTTCCTTGCCACGGACCTTGGTGGTGATTTCTACCTTGTCACCTCGTTTGGTGGCCACAAGGTGTTGGTACAATTCTTTCACCAAGTCGGGGTATGTATCCCCTTTGATGGCGAGGTAAGTGTCTAAGAGCCCTTGATGTTTAAGCATGTCAACCAATTTCGGAGAGAATTGGTCGGGTTCAAATGCTTTACCTTCGATTACGGTGTAATCGGCATTGCTCCACTCCGGGGTGCGAATTCCGAGGGGTTTCTTTGGCATTGTGGTGCTCGTTTGTTGGTGACGTTTTCTGGTGGTTCCTTTTCCGGCGAGACGGCGGTGGTTTTCCGGCGAATTCCCGGTGGCAGTTTTTCTTTGTTTTTTTGTTTTTTTTTTTTTGTTTTTTTTTTTGTTTTTTTTTTTTTTTTGCGGGAGACGACGGCGAGCGGTGTTCTGGCGTTGGTCCGGTGAGGGGAGGCGACGGCATGCTGGTGACGGCAGCCTTGTGCGTTCGGCGTTGCGTGGCAGCGGGTTGCTGCCGGGTGCGTCGTGGGCGACGGGGGCGGTCCGCTGGGGCGGTGGTGCGGCGACGTGGCGCTGGCGGGCGGTGTTCGGCCGGCGGTGGAGATTCGTTGGCGGTGGCGTTGGGTGGTCGCGGGGTCCTTTGGGTGGGGCGGTGTGGTGTGAGAGGGAGAAGGAAATAATGGGGAAGGAGAAGGGTTTTTGATTTGGGGATTCTGTGGGTTTTAGGGATTTTGTGGGGTTTTAACAAGGTAGTGTTCCCTTGAGGTTTCAAGAAACACCTTTAGCCTAGTGGTCAAGACCTTGGTCTTGTAAGTGGGAGGTCAAGAATTTAATTCTCATTGGTGACACTAGGCTCTTTGATGATGGGGCCCTTGTCTTTTTCCTTATTTCGGTTTCTAGTGGTGAGGTTTGGCTAGTTTGTATAGTTTTTAGTTCTACCCCTCGTAAATAGAACCGAATTTCGAACATATCTTTTATTTATAATATTTCCAAGTAATTAAGCTAAGTAAGTAGTTCTACCACGAAGGTGATTACAAGAAATTTCCAATCTAACCTAGACAGAATTCGTCTTCTTGGCTTTCTCCCACGGGGTTTGCGTGGTCCTCGTCTTCTGGGCTCAGGTTCCCTTCCTCAAGATTGCCCTCGTTCCCGAGGTCGGCTTGGGTGCGGCTCATGACGAATATTTTTCCGGGAGCGCCGTAGTTTCCTTGATGAGCAGTGCCCCCATGTTGTCCCATGGTGGTAGTGCGTGGTCTTTGGGGTTGGGTGCAAAGGAAGGCCTTGTGTCCTTCCTCTCCGCATTTGAAGCATCGCAAGGGTTTGCCCATGCAATCCTTGCCTCTATGGTTCTTGTTGCATTTCGGGCAAGGAAAGCCCCTGGCGCTAGCATCGTTGTTCCCCAGAGGTGGCCTTTGGTTGGTCAGGTTGCCTGGTCTCGTGTTGGCGTCGCTTCTTGTTCTTTTTACTGGTGGTGCCCCTCCTCCGAGGTTCGTCTTTCGCATTTGCTCCTGAACCCCGCGTTGGAGTAGTTGGATTCGGTAGAGATTAGTGGCACTGGAGTAAGCCTCGTTGAGATTCCGAGGTCTGCTTACCACTAGTGCTTTTCGGGCTTCAAAGTTGAGGCCCTATACGAATCTCTCTATTTTGGTTACCTCGGTGGGGACAAGTTCGGGTGTGAAGCGTGCTAGTTCAAGGAATCGTTTGTGGTATTCCATAACGGTAGCTGTCCCTTGTTTCAGATGGAGAAACTCCTCCTACATGGATGCTCTCACGTGTGTTGGATAGAACCTCTCTCGTAGTCGCGTTTTGAGTTGTTCCCAGTTTCTTGTTCGTAAGTGGGACCCTCGTGGATCCACCAGAGATCGGCCTCGTGTCCGAAGTAGAACGGCCTCGTGTCCACGTGGCGTTCTTCTGGGCATTCCACTAACCCGAGAATTTTATCAAGTGTTCGGATCCATTCTTCCAGGATTACGGGATCCTCCTCTCCTGAGAACGTGGGTGGTCGGTCGTTAGAGACTTGTCGGGCGAAGTCTGCGTTTGCGTTCGACGGAGGTGGTGGGGGCCTGTCGTTGCGGAGAGCCACGTCGCTTAGTGCTTGGGCGACTTGTGTTAGTTGTTGTAGCGTCTGGGTTAGCGGGTCGTGCGCGGCGGGTTCTGGTGTCCTTGATTGTCTTCTGTTGGGTGCCATGTTGTCGTCTTCCTGGGTCAATGTTTATAAGAACGTTAAATTGGTGCTTGGTGTCCTTCTTTGGGGGAAAGTTTTTTCTCCAGGTAAGGGAGGTTATGTGCAGGTTTCACAATCTCACCGCGTGTCCTAAGATTCCTAAATCCTATGTTCCTAAATACTTAGAGTTCGAGCCTATTGTCCTAAAGTCCGGTCTTAAGAGTCTTATCCTAGGGTCAAACTTAGGCTCTGATACCAACTGTAACACCCCAGATTTTCAAGATATTTAAAACTTATAAAATAAAGGTGAAATCTCATTAAGTCCCAATCAGAGTACGAGAGTACGGGGTGCTATGCCACACCTGAGCTAGAGAACTCAGGTGCACAGGCTAACTAACTAATGTCCTAATAATATAAATGCATAAACATGGCACGCAGGCCGAAAGGGAAACTAACTACTTCTACGCTCCAAGCTCTAGCGCACTCCAGTGACCTATTCTTCTGTGCCTGAAAGCCAAATATATCTGTTCAGCGAGAGATGCTGGTAACCCACTCCAACGCGTTGAAATACAATACATATAGATATATATACATAGATATACGAAAAGTCATTTCGAAGCATGAGGATATATCCTAAGAGACTCTAGCTTTCAAATCAGGGAACCGACTCGACAGATAGGGGTACACACAATCAACAGTCATAATCAAGTATATACAATTCTCGACATAGGGCACAGTCATAAATAAACACAACCAATAATCACAATTAAACATGTATAGTTTACTAGCAAGAATCCTATGGTCACGTTTCCATAACAGTCACAACATCAATCCTTCCTATCTCATCATATAGCACACTTTGTTGGCGCCACAGGACCAATCGCATGCCCATACATGAGGGTTAGCGCATATAGCTCTGACACGGCCCCGCAGCACCCTGCCCCGTCTCACATTACGGAGGAGTCAATCGCAACCGACTGATGAACCGCAGTTCTATATAATATTTATATACCTGACCGGTTTTTACCAGCCTGGTTAACAGTTGGGATGGTTCTCAGCCCATTCAACTGCCCGTATAGTGGACCTTTGTCCTATATAATATTTATATACCTGACCGGTTTTTACCAGCCTGGTTAACAGCCGGTATGGTTCTCAGCCCATCCGACTGCCCGTATAGTGGAACTTAGTCCTATATAATATTTAAATACCTGACCGGTCTTTACCAGCCTAGTTAACAGCCGGTATGGTTCTCAGCCCATCCGACTGCCCGTATAGCCCGATTGATCTCAACCAAATCGGGGTAACATGCACACATAACACTTAGCAAGCACATGCAGCCCATATTAGCACATTGGGAAGGGGGGGAAAACGTATAACGAAACCTATGCGTGGTCATCCACAACTAGGAATACTCCTAAGGGGTTCATACTTCTTATACCTGGGTCAACGGGATACCAATTCAACTAGCATGCAATATATAAGACTCATACAACCTACGAACGGTACCCGAAACATCAAACTAGACATAGGCACGATAGTCGGAGTCCGTTGGGACACCACGGGGGTCGGGGAAACATCAAACGGGGAAGCCGGGGTCCCAAGTGTGGGAATTTCCAGCGAGTAGCCGGTGGGTGGGGGGCCACCCGCCGGTAAGCACTGTTCCGGGCAGCGGGTCACCGGCGGGCAGCTGCCCGCCCGCCGGCTGCCCGCTGCGGGAGACGTCCCTTCTGGCCGCGGGTAGGTGGCGGGTCCCCTTCCCCCCCACTACCCCCCACTGACTCTTTATACACAAAACGCCCCGGGAACCATTGTGGAACCCGAAACCATGCTTTGACACTTTACAACGCAATTAACGATCAACACGTAGACAATTAACAGATCAAATACGAGAAACGTATGGCACATAACCTATCATGCTTTTCTAAACATAATCGACACCCAAACATGCAATTTCCCACCCGATACACCAAGAATAATATCATACGATATAACCTAGGGTTCTAATCACTTTTATACCAAAAAGAATACGATTCGTCTTCTAATTACAAGATTCGGTAAGAATATCACATAAGCATCAAGAATGCCATACAATTATCAAGAACGACATATAAACATCAAGAACTCCACATAATTATCAAGAACACCATAATTATCAAGAATCTCCCAATATCAAGATCACCCATGGAATTATCCCATCAATCATCAATAATAATATCACAAATCATCAATACACAATAATATGGGGAAATCCTACGGGGGAAATCATAGCTATGAAAATAGGTTTTGTTGAGACATGGGTTACCTCTTAGCCTTAATTAATTCCTTGGCTATGAAGGGTCTTTCTTTAAGCTTTCTTGCTTTCTTGATTTCTTCTAGGGTATTCTTGAAGCTCTTTGGGGTGGCGGGGCGTTTATTGTGGTGTGGGGTTTCTAGGTGCCTCTTAAGTCCCCTATTTATATATTTAGGAGTCCTAGTTAGGAACTAATATTATGGGCTTGCTAATTCTATTTCTTTTAGGACTAAGGATTGGGTTTAGGGATAAGGGCCCGTGGACTATGGTGGGCCTTTCCTAATTAATTATTGTGATTTAATTCTTTCTTTTGGGTAATTGATTCAATGATTTAGTTGATCTTAGGGGTCATAACACGGCGTGTTACAGGTTACCTCTTGAAGACCAAAAGACTCTTCTTACACCACAACAAGCTCTCCACTAAGCTCACTAGCTAAACCCACTTCAAGATCAAACCAAAAGATCATAAAGATCCAACCTTTAAGAAAAGACAACTAAGATGGAACCAAAAAGACTAGACAAGCTTAGATCTTACCCTTCTAGACGCCAAAATAGAGGAAAGATTGAATCTTGGAAGCAAAACCTAGAATCTTGACAAAGGCTTCTTTTAGCTTGAAGAACAAGCTACTCTTGTTTTCTAAAGAGAAGGTAGAGATATTTTCTAGGAAATGTAAGGGAATGAAATGAAGAAGTCTTCTAGGTTTAGGTTACAAAACAAGCTCTTGGTGAAAAGACAAGGATACCCTTACTAACTCTTAGAAAGTGTAAGGAACAAGGGAACTCCTCTCAAAGCACAAGGTACAACACCACTTAAAGATTGACTAGTCAAATACTAGTCCTTGAGTATCAAAAATCAGGATTTTAGGAATCAATTCCTCAAAAGAAATAGAATTAATTACTCAATTAATTCATGGTTTGGAGTGTGGATTTTTAGGGTGTCACAGCAGCACCAGGTATGAGGTCTATGGTGAACTCGACTTCTCTGGCTGGCGGTGCCCCGGGGATTTCGTCCGGAAAGATGTTGGTGAATTCGTTTACCACTGGAATGGTTTGTGGTTCGGGGGTTTTGTTGTTGAGGTCCTCGACCAAGCATAGGAAGGCCTCACTTCCCTTGTTTAGGTATTTCTTCATTTTCATCATGTTCACCAATTTGATCCCTGATTCCTGGTGGGTCCCGCGGTGTGATACCTTTTACCGTTTGGTCCCCGTAGGACCACTTTTTGTTCTCCGCATAGGATTTGTGCTTGGAATTTCCCTAGCCAGTCCATGCCCAAGATCACTTGTACCACATCCAGTTTGAATTGTATTAAGTTGCTGGGAAATTCCACCCCTTGGATGGTAATCATTACGTTCTCGTACATGCGGTCGCATTTTATGATTTCGCCGGTGGCCACCATGACCTGAAGTCGGACCTTGGTGCTGGTGTTGAGGCCGAGCTGAGTGGGAAACTCGGTTGCTATAAACGAGTTGGTAGCCCCCGAGTCAAATAATATAGTGGCGGGGGTGGCATGTACCAGGAAGGTTCCGGAGACTATGTTGCTGTCTCCGATCCTGGCTTTGCTTAGAGTAAGGATCCTTTCCTGAATGGTTGGCGTTGAGACCTTGTGAGGTGAGATGGCCCTGGGGTTCTTAGGCCCTCGGGTGGGGTTTGTGTGATCGTCTTCAGGTTTCCTTTTGTACCCCAGGCGTGTCTCCCGGGGTTGGTTTGATAATTGTTGTAGCTGGGATGCCTTGGCATAGGCTTCCCCGAGGGTTCCTGGCTCTTGCGTGGCCAGGGCTTTTTGGTGTTCAGGATCAAGGCCTGTTATGAACTTCTTGATCTTGATCCTCTCGGTGGGTACTAGCTCGGGGATGAGGCGAGCCAGCCGGTGGAATCGTTGGTAGTATTCCGTGATTGGGGCTGCACCTTGTTTTAGGTGGAGGAACTCTTCATATACGGTGGCTCTTAGATGATTGGGGTAGAATTGTTCTCGTAGTCGTGTTTTTAGGGTTTCCCAGTTAAATTCGTGGTTTTGTTCACATGCGGGTCCCTCGTGGGCCAACCAGGCATCGGCCTCGTGCCTGAAGTAGAAGGAGGCTATTATGACTTGGTGGTCTTCTGGGCATTCGGTTGCCCGGAATATCTTGTCAAAAGTTCCGATCCATTCCTCGAGGACCGTGGGGTCTTCGTTCCCCGAGAAGGTGGGTGGTTCATGCGCCGAGACTTGGTGGTGGATTTCCAAGTTCTCGTTTGTTGGTAAAGGTTGGGGAATGGTAGTACTCAGTGCCTGGGCAATTTGGGCTAGGCGTTGTAGATTCTGTGTCAAGAATTCCTGAGTGGGGAGTTTCGGTGTTCCTGTCTGTCACCTTTTCGGTGCCATCCTGGTGTTCATAGGTCGATGTTATTTTGTATTCTTACCTTGATGCAATAAGTGAAGGGGGAGTTTCTTTAAGTCAGAGAGGGATTAAGTGAGGGAGTTATGTGTAGGTTTGACAATCTCACCGCGCATCCTACGATTCCTAAATCTTATGTTCCTAAGTACCTAGAGTTTAAGCTTAATGTCCTAAAGTCTGGTCTTAAGAGTCTTATCCTAAGGTCAAACTTAGGCTCTGATACCAACTGTAACACCCTAGATTTTCAAGACTTTTAAAATTTATATAATAAAGATAGAATCTCATTAAATCCCAAAATACGATACAAAGAGTACGGGGTGCTATACCACACCCGAGCTAGAGAACTCAGGTGCACAGGCTAAATTCTAAAACCTCAATCAGTATAAATACTAAATCATGGCACGCCGGCCGAAAGGGAAAACTATCTAAGCTACGCCCCAAGCTTCTAACGCGCTCCAGTGATCTTCTCGTCTGTGCCTGAAAGCCAAATATATCTGTTCAGCGAGAGATGCTGGTAACCCACTCCAACGCGTTGAAATACAATACATATAGAAATATATATAGATATACGAAAACCATTTTGAAGCATGAAGATATATCCTACGAGACTCTAGCTTTTAAAACAGGGATAGAGTCGACAGATAGAGCTAAGCACAGGCAACAGTTATACCAAGCATATATAGTTTATAACAGGCAAGACAGGTAAAGATAAGCACAATTAATAATCATAACCCAACATATACGATTCTCAGTATAGATCCCATAGTCACATCCCCAAGACACTCATAATAACAACTCATCCATATTTCATCACATAGCACACTTTGTTGGCGCCACAGGACCAATCGCATGCCCATACATGAGGGTCAGCGCATATAGCTCTGACACGGGCCTGCACCACCCTGCCCCGTATCGCAACACGGAAGGGTGGATCGCAACCGACCGATGAACCGCAGCTCATCATATTTTGATTGCAACCAAACAGTGGACCGCAGCCCAAGAGTATGTCATCTGACCGCAGCCAGCAAAATGAACCGCAGCTCATGTAGAAACGTTTGATCGCAACCAAACGGTGGACCGCAGCCCAAGATTGTAAATCTGACCGCAGCCAGCTTCTGAACCGCAGCTCAGGAATGACTAATCCGATCACAACCGAATTGGGGTATCATGCACACATAACACATAGCAAGCACATGCAACCCACATTAACACATTGGGAAGGGGGAGAAAACGTATAACAAAACCTATGCGTGATCCTTCACATACTAAGAATAATCCTAAGGGGTTCATACTTCTTTCACCTAGGTCAACGGGATACCAATTCAACTAGCATGCAATATATAAGACTCATACAACCTACGAACGGTACCCGAAATATCAAACTAGACATAGGCACGATAGACGGAGTCCGTTGGGACACCACGGGGGTCGGGGGAACATCAAACGGAGAAGCCAAAATCCCCAGGTGGGGTACAAACCAGCGGGTAGCCGGTGGGTGAGGGGTAACCCGCCGGCTGCCCGCCGGCGGCACTGTTCTGGGCAGCGGGTGCCCGGCGGGCAGCTGCCCGCCCGCCGGCTGCCCGCTGACGGCGAGACCTCTTTTGGCAGTGGGTAGGTGGCGGGTCCCCTACCCCCACCTACCCCCCACTGACTCTTTTTCACCAAAAACGCCCTAGGAACCTTTGTGGAACCCGAAACCATGCTTAGACACTTTCAAACGCAATACATAACACACGTAGACAATTGACGGATCAAAATCAAGAAACATACGGCACATAACCTATCATGCTTTTCTAAACATAATCATCATCCAATCATGCGAATTCCCACCCAATATACCAAGAATGATACCATACGGATTCCACGATATACCCTAGGGTTCTAATTATTTTTAAATCAACAAGAACACAATTCGTATTCTAAAATCAAGATTCGGTAGGAATATAATATAAATATCAAGAACATCATATAATCATTAAGAACATCAAGAACACCATATAATCATCAAGAACGTCATATAATGGCAAGAACATCATAATTATCAAGAACCTCTCATCATAAAGATCACCCATGGAATCATCACACCAATCATCAATAATAATATCACAAATCATCGATACACAATAATATGGGGAAATCCTAAGAGGGGAATCATAGCTATGAAAATAGGTTTTGTTGAGACATGGGTTACCTTTTAGCCTTAATTAATTCCTTGGCTATGAAGGGTCTTTCTTGAAGCTTTCTTCTTTCTTGATTTCTCCTAGGGGAATTCTTGGAACTTCTTGTGTGGAGAGGGATTATTGTGGTGGGAGTTCTAGGTGCCTCCTTATGTTCCCTATTTATATATCTAAGAGTCTTACTTAGGGCCTAATTACTATAGGTTTGCTAACTCTATTCCTTTTAGGACTAAGGATTGGGTTTAGGGATAAGGGCCCATGGACTATGGTGGGCCTTTCCTAATTAATTATTGTGATTTAATTCTTTCTTTTGGGTAATTGGTTAAATGATTAATTGGTTTTAGGGATCGTAACACGGCGTATTACACTCATACAACCTACGAACGGTACCCGAAATATCAAACTAGACATAGGCACGATAGACGGAGTCCGTTGGGACACCACGGGTGTCGGGGGAACATCAAACGGGGAAGCCAAAATCCCGAATTGGGGTGCAAAACCAGCGGGTAGCCGGTGGGTGAGGGTTCACCCGCCGGCGGCAACTATTCCGGGCAACGGGGCGGATGCCCGCCCGCCGGCTGCCCGCTGCCGGCGATGCCACTTTTAGCCGCGGGTAGGTGGCGGGTCCCCTACCCCCACCTACCCCCCACTGACTCTTCTTCACAAATATACGCCCCGGGAACCACCGTGGAACCCGGAACCATGCTTAGACACTTTCAAACGCAATTGATAACACACGTAGACAATTAACGGATCAAAATCAAGAAACATACGGCACATAACCTATCATGCTTTTCTAAACATAATCAACACCCAAGCATACAAATTCCCACCCAATCTACCAAGAATAATACCATACGAATTCCACGATATAACCTTGGGTTCTAATTATTTTTAAATCAA
>NW_017616898.1:626106-658606 GCF_001879475.1 Ipomoea nil | reverse complement strand
AGTGCCTAAGTTACGGACAGTTGCGGAACGGTAGTGCCCAAGTTGCGGACAGTCGCGGACTTATGCGGAACGAGGGTGCTTAAGTTGCGGACTATTGCGGGACGATGGTGCCCAAGTTAAGTACTTATGCGGAAAGATGGTGCCTAAGTTGCGAAAAATTGTGGAACGATGATGCCCAAGTTGCAGACTTATGCGGAACGATGGTGCCCAAGTTGCGGACTTATGTGGAACGATGGTGCCTAAGTTGCTGACAGTTGCGGAAAGATGGTGCCTATGTTGCGGACATATGCGGAGCGATGGTGCCTAAGTTGCGTACATTTGCGGAAAGATGGTGCCTATGTTGCGGACTTATGCGGACGATTGCGGCCTAAGTTGTGGACAGTTGCGGAATGATAGTGCCCAAGTTGCGGACTTATGCGGAACGATGGTGCCCAAGTTGAGGACGTATGCGGAACGAGGGAGCTTAAGTTGCGGACAGTTGCGGAAAGATGGTGACTATGTTGCGGACTTACGCGGAACGATTGCGGCCTATGTTGCGGACAGTTGCGAAACGATGGTGAGCATGTTGCGGACTTATGCGGAACGAGGTGGCTAAGTTGCGGACAGTTGCGGAACGATTGTCCCCAAGTTTCGGACAGTTGTGGAAAATTGGTATCTATGCTGCGGACTTATGTGGAACGATTGTGCCTAAGTTGCAGACAGTTTTGTATTAATGGTGCCCAAATTGCGGACTTAGGCGGAACGATAGTGCCTATGTTGCGAACAGTTGCGGAACGATGGTGATCAAGTTGCGAACTTCTGCGGAACGAGGGTGCCTAAGTTGCGGACAGTTGCGGAACGATGGTGCCCAAGTTGCGTACAGTCGCGGACTTATGCGAATGAGGGTGCCTAAGTTTCTGACTATTGCGGGACGATGGTGCCCAAGTTAAGGACTTATGCGGAAATATGGTGCCTAATTTGCGGAAAATTGCGGAACGATGATGCCCATGTTGCAGACTTATGCGGAACGATGGTGCCCAAGTTGCGGACTTATGCGGAACGATGGTGCCTAAGTTACAGACAGTTGCGGAAAGATGGTGCCTATGTAGCGGACTTATGCAGAACGATGTTGTCTAAGTTGCGGACAGTTGCAGAAAGATGGTGCCTGTGTTGAGGACTTATGCGGAAGATTGCGGCCTAAGTTGCGGACAGTCGCGAAACGATAGTGCCCATGTTGCGGACTTATGCGGAACGATGGTGCCCAAGTTGCGGACTTATGCGGAACGAGGGACCCTAAGTTGCGGATAGTTGCGGAAAGATGGTGAGCATGTTGCGGACTTACGTGGAATGATTGCGGAAAGTTGCAAAACGATGGTGAGCAAGTTGCGGACTTATGCGGAACGAGGGTGCCTAAGTTGCGGACTGTTGCAGAACGATGGTGCACAAGTTGCGGACTTATGCGGAACGAGGGTGCCTAAGTTACGGAACGATGGTGCCCAAGTTGCGGACTTATGCGGAACGAGGGTGCCGAAGTTGCGGACAGTTGCGGTATCATGGTGCGCAAGTTGCGGACAGTTGCGGACTTATGCAGAACGAGGGTGCCTAAGTTGCAGACTATTGCGGGACGATGGTGACCAAGTTGCAGACTTACGCGGAAAGATGGTTCCTAAGTTGCGGATAGTTGCGGAACGGTGGTGCCCATGTTGCGGACTTAGGCGGAACGATGGTGCCTATGTTGCGGACAGTAGCGGAACGATGGTGCGCAAGTTGCGGACTTATGCGGAACGAGAGTGCCTAAGTTGCGGACAGTTACGGAACGATGGTGCCCAAGTTGCGGACAGTCACGGACTTATGCGGAACGAGGGTGCCTAAGTTGCGGACTATTGCGGGACGATGGTGCCCAAGTTAAGGACTTATGCGGAAAGATGGTGCCTAAGTTGCGAAAAATTGTGGAACGGTGATGCCCAAGTTGCAGACTTATGTGGAACGATGGTGCCCAAGTTGCGGACTTATGTGGAACGATGGTGCCTAAGTTGCTGACAGTTGCGGAAAGATGGTGCCTATGTTGCGGACATATGCGGAGCGATGGTGCCTAAGTTGCGAACAGTTGCGGAAAGATGGTGCCTATGATGCGGACTTATGCGGACGATTGCGGCCTAAGTTGTGGACAGTTGCGGAATGATAGTGCCCAAGTTGCGGACTTACGCGGAACGATGGTGCCCAAGTTGCGGACTTAGGCGGAACGAGGGAGCCTAAGTTGCGGACAGTTGCGGAAAGATGGTGACTATGTTGCGGACTTACGCGGAACGATTGCGGCCTATGTTGCGGACAGTTGCGAAACGATGGTGAGCATGTTGCGGACTTATGCGGAACGAGGTGGCTAAGTTGCGGACAGTTGCGGAACGATTGTCCCCAAGTTTCGGACAGTTGCGGAAAATTGGTATCTATGCTGCGGACTTATGTGGAACGATTGTGCCTAAATTGCAGACAGTTTTGTATTAATGGTGCCCAAATTGCGGACTTAGGCGGAACGATAGTGCCTATGTTGCGAACAGTTGCGGAACGATGGTGATCAAGTTGCGAACTTCTGCGGAACGAGGGTGCCTAAGTTGCGGACAGTTGCGGAACGATGGTGCCCAAGTTGCGTACAGTCGCGGACTTATGCGGAATGAGAGTGCCTAAGTTTCTGACTATTGCGGGACGATGGTGCCCAAGTTAAGGACTTATGCGGAAATATGGTGCCTAATTTGCGGAAAATTGCGGAACGATGATGCCCAAGTTGTAGACTTATGCGGAACGATGGTGCCCAAGTTGCGGACTTATGCGGAACGATGGTGCCTAAGTTGCAGACAGTTGCGGAAAGATGGTGCCTATGTAGCGGACTTATGCAGAAGGATGTTGCCTAAGTTGCGGACAGTTGCAGAAAGATGGAGCCTATGTTGAGGACTTATGCGGAAGATTGCGGCCTAAGTTGCGGACAGTCGCGAAACGATAGTGCCCATGTTGCGGACTTATGCGGAACGATGGTGCCCAAGTTGCGGACTTATGCGGAACGAGGGAGCCTAAGTTGCGGATAGTTGCGGAAAGATGGTGAGCATGTTGCGGACTTACGTGGAATGATTGCGGAAAGTTGCAAAACGATGGTGAGCAAGTTGCGGACTTATGCGGAACGAGGGTGCCTAAGTTGCGGACTGTTGCAGAACGATGGTGCACAAGTTGCGGACTTATGCGGAACGAGGGTGCCTAAGTTACGGAACGATGGTGCCCAAGTTGCGGACTTATGCGGAACGAGGGTGCCGAAGTTGCGGACAGTTGCGGTATCATGGTGCGCAAGTTGCGGATAGTTGCGGACTTATGCAGAACGAGGGTGCCTAAGTTGCAGACTATCTTGGGACGATGGTGACCAAGTTGCAGACTTATGCGGAAAGATGGTTCCTAAGTTGCGGATAGTTGCGGAACTATGGTGCCCATGTTGCGGACTTAGGCGGAACGATGGTGCCTATGTTGCGGACAGTAGCGGAACGATGGTGCGCAAGTTGCGTACTTATGCGGAACGAGAGTGCCTAAGTTGCGGACAGTTGCGGAACGATGGTGCCTAAGTTGCGGACAGTCACGGACTTATGCGGAACGAGGGTGCCTAAGTTGCGGACTATTGCGGGACGATGGTGCCCAAGTTAAGGACTTATGCGGAAAGATGGTGCCTAAGTTGCGAAAAATTGTGGAACGGTGATGCCCAAGTTGCAGACTTATGTGGAACGATGGTGCCCAAGTTGCGGACTTATGTGGAACGATGGTGCCTAAGTTGCTGACAGTTGCGGAAAGATGGTGCCTATGTTGCGGACATATGCGGAGCGATGGTGCCTAAGTTGCGAACAGTTGCGGAAAGATGGTGCCTATGTTGCGGACTTATGCGGACGATTGCGGCCTAAGTTGTGGACAGTTGCGGAATGATAGTGCCCAAGTTGCGGACTTATGCGGAACGATGGTGCCCAAGTTGCGGACTTAGGCGGAACGAGGGAGCCTAAGTTGCGGAAAGATGGTGACTATGTTGCGGAATTACGCGGAACGATTGCGGCCTATGTTGCGGACAGTTGCGAAACGATGGTGAGCATGTTGCGGACTTATGCGGAACGAGGTGGCTAAGTTGCGGACAGTTGCGGAACGATTGTCCCCAAGTTTCGGACAGTTGCGGAAAATTGGTATCTATGCTTCGGACTTATGTGGAACGATTGTGCCTAAGTTGCAGACAGTTTTGTATTAATGGTGCCCAAATTGCGGACTTAGGCGGAACGATAGTGCCTATGTTGCGCACAGTTGCGGAACGATGGTGATCAAGTTGCGAACTTCTGCGGAACGAGGGTGCCTAAGTTGCGGACAGTTGCGGAACGATGGTGCCCAAGTTGCGTACAGTCGCGGACTTATGCGGAATGAGGGTGCCTAAGTTTCTGACTATTGCGGGACGATGGTGCCCAAGTTAAGGACTTATGCGGAAATATGGTGCCTAATTTGCGGAAAATTGCGGAACGATGATGCCCAAGTTGCAGACTTATGCGGAACGATGGTGCCCAAGTTGCGGACTTATGCGGAACGATGGTGCCTAAGTTGCGGACTGTTGCAGAACGATGGTGCACAAGTTGCGGACTTATGCGGAACGAGGGTGCCTAAGTTACGGAACGATGGTGCCCAAGTTGCGGACTTATACGGAACGAGGGTGCCGAAGTTGCGGACAGTTGCGGTATCATGGTGCGCAAGTTGCGGACAGTTGCGGACTTATGCAGAACGTGGGTGCCTAAGTTGCAGACTACTGCGGGACGATGGTGACCAAGTTGCAGACTTATGCGGAAAGATGGTTCCTAAGTTGCGGATAGTTGCGGAACGATGGTGCCCATGTTGCGGACGTAGGCGGAACGATGGTGCCTATGTTGCGGACAGTAGCGGAACGATGGTGCGCAAGTTGCGGACTTATGCGGAACGAGAGTGCCTAAGTTGCGGACAGTTGCGGAACGATGGTGCCTAAGTTGCGGACAGTCACGGACTTATGCGGAACGAGGGTGCCTAAGTTGCGGACTATTGCGGGACGATGGTGCCCAAGTTAAGGACTTATGCGGAAAGATGGTGCCTAAGTTGCGAAAAATTGTGGAACGGTGATGCCCAAGTTGCAGACTTATGTGGAACGATGGTGCCCAAGTTGCGGACTTATGTGGAACGATGGTGCCTAAGTTGCTGACAGTTGCGGAAAGATGGTGCCTATGTTGCGGACATATGCGGAGCGATGGTGCCTAAGTTGCGAACAGTTGCGGAAAGATGGTGCCTATGTTGCGGACATATGCGGACGATTGCGGCCTAAGTTGTGGACAGTTGCGGAATGATAGTTCCCAAGTTGCGGACTTATGCGGAACGATGGTGCCCAAGTTGCGGACTTAGGCGGAACGAGGGAGCCTAAGTTGCGGACAGTTGCGGAAAGATGGTGACTATGTTGCGGACTTACGCGGAACGATTGCGGCCTATGTTGCGGACAGTTGCGAAACGATGGTGAGCATGTTGCGGACTTATGCGGAACGAGGTGGCTAAGTTGCGGACAGTTGCGGAACGATTGTCCCCAAGTTTCGGACAGTTGCGGAAAATTGGTATCTATGCTGCGGACTTATGTGGAACGATTGTGCCTAAGTTGCAGACAGTTTTGTATTAATGGTGCCCAAATTGCGGACTTAGGCGGAACGATAGTGCCTATGTTGCGAACAGTTGCGGAACGATGGTGATCAAGTTGCGAACTTCTGCGGAACGAGGGTGCCTAAGTTGCGGACAGTTGCGGAACGATGGTGCCCAAGTTGCGTACAGTCGCGGACTTATGCGGAATGAGGGTGCCTAAGTTTCTGACTATTGCGGGACGATGGTGCCCAAGTTAAGGACTTATGCGGAAATATGGTGCCTAATTTGCGGAAAATTGCGGAACGATGATGCCCAAGTTGCAGACTTATGCGGAACGATGGTGCCCAAGTTGCGGACTTATGCGGAACGATGGTGCCTAAGTTGCAGACAGTTGCGGAAAGATGGCGCCTATGTAGCAGACTTATGCAGAACGATGTTGCCTAAGTTGCGGACAGTTGCAGAAAGATGGAGCCTATGTTGAGGACTTATGCGGAAGATTGCGGCCTAAGTTGCGGACAGTCGCGAAACGATAGTGCCCATGTTGCGGACTTATGCGGAACGATGGTGCCCAAGTTGCGGACTTATGCGGAACAAGGGAGCCTAAGTTGCGGATAGTTGCGGAAAGATGGTGAGCATGTTGCGGACTTACGTGGAATGATTGCGGAAAGTTGCAAAACGATGGTGAGCAAGTTGCGGACTTATGCGGAACGAGGGTGCCTAAGTTGCGGACTGTTGCAGAACGATGGTGCACAAGTTGCGGACTTATGCGGAACGAGGGTGCCTAAGTTACGGAACGATGGTGCCCAAGTTGCGGACTTATGCGGAACGAGGGTGCCGAAGTTGCGGACAGTTGCGGAATCATGGTGCGCAAGTTGCAGACTATTGCGGGACGATGGTGACCAAGTTGCAGACTTATGCGGAAAGATGGTTCCTAAGTTGCGGATAGTTGCGGAACGATGGTGCCCATGTTGCGGACTTAGGCGGAACGATGGTGCCTATGTTGCGGACAGTAGCGGAACGATGGTGCGCAAGTTGCGGACTTATGCGGAACGAGAGTGCCTAAGTTGCGGACAGTTGCGGAATGATGGTGCCCAAGTTGCGGACAGTCACGGACTTATGCGGAACGAGGGTGCCTAAGTTGCGGACTATTGCGGGACGATGGTGCCCAAGTTAAGGACTTATGCGGAAAGATGGTGCCTAAGTTTCGAAAAATTGTGGAACGGTGATGCCCAAGTTGCAGACTTATGTGGAACGATGGTGCCCAAGTTGCGGACTTATGTGGAACGATGGTGCCTAAGTTGCTGACAGTTGCGGAAAGATGGTGCCAATGTTGCGGACATATGCGGAGCGATGGTGCCTAAGTTGCGAACAGTTGCGGAAAGATGGTGCCTATGTTGCGGACTTATGCGGACGATTGCGGCCTAAGTTGTGGACAGTTGCGGAATGATAGTGCCCAAGTTGCGGACTTATGCGGAACGATGGTGCCCAAGTTGCGGACTTAGGCGAAACGAGGGAGCCTAAGTTGCGGAAAGATGGTGACTATGTTGTGGACTTACGCGGAACGATTGCGGCCTATGTTGCGGACAGTTGCGAAACGATGGTGAGCATGTTGCGGACTTATGCGGAACGAGGTAGCAGAGGTTCGGACAGTTGCGGAACGATTGTCCCAAGTTTCGGACAGTTGCGGAAAATTGGTATCTATGCTGCGGACTTATGTGGAACGATTGTGCCTAAGTTGCAGACAGTTTTGTATTAATGGTGCCCAAATTGCGGACTTAGGCGGAACGATAGTGCCTATGTTGCGAACAGTTGCGGAACGATGGTGATCAAGTTGCGAACTTCTGCGGAACGAGGGTGCCTAAGTTGCGGACAGTTGCGGAACGATGGTGCCCAAGTTGCGTACAGTCGCGGACTTATGCGGAATGAGGGTGCCTAAGTTTCTGACTATTGCGGGACGATGGTGCCCAAGTTAAGGACTTATGCGGAAATATGGTGCCTAATTTGCGGAAAATTGCGGAACGATGATGCCCAAGTTGCGGACTTATGTGGAACGATGGTGCCTAAGTTGCTGACAGTTGCGGAAAGATGGTGCCAATGTTGCGGACATATGCGGAGCGATGGTGCCTAAGTTGCGAACAGTTGCGGAAAGATGGTGCCTATGTTGCGGACTTATGCGGACGATTGCGGCCTAAGTTGTGGACAGTTGCGGAATGATAGTGCCGAAGTTGCGGACTTATGCGGAACGATGGTGCCCAAGTTGCGGACTTAGGCGGAACGAGGGAGCCTAAGTTGCGGAAAGATGGTGACTATGTTGCGGACTTACGCGGAACGATTGCGGCCTATGTTGCGGACAGTTGCGAAACGATGGTGAGCATGTTGCGGACTTATGCGGAACGAGGTGGCTAAGTTGCGGACAGTTGCGGAACGATTGTCCCCAAGTTTCGGACAGTTGCGGAAAATTGGTATCTATGCTGCGGACTTATGTGGAACGATTGTGCCTAAGTTGCAGACAGTTTTGTATTAATGGTGCCCAAATTGCGGACTTAGGCGGAACGATAGTGCCTATGTTGCGAACAGTTGCGGAACGATGCTGATCAAGTTGCGAACTTCTGCGGAACGAGGGTGCCTAAGTTGCGGACAGTTGCGGAACGATGGTGCCCAAGTTGCGTACAGTCGCGGACTTATGCGGAATGAGGGTGCCTAAGTTTCTGACTATTGCGGGACGATGGTGCCCAAGTTAAGGACTTATGCGGAAATATGGTGCCTAATTTGCGGAAAATTGCGGAACGATGATGCCCAAGTTGCAGACTTATGCGGAACGATGGTGCCCAAGTTGCGGACTTATGCGGAACGATGGTGCCTAAGTTGCGGACAGTTGCAGAACGATGGTGCACAAGTTGCGGACCTATGCGGAACGAGGGTGCCTAAGTTACGGAACGATGGTGCCCAAGTTGCGGACTTATGCGGAACGAGGGTGCCGAAGTTGCGGACAGTTGCGGAATCATGGTGCGCAAGTTGCGGACAGTTGCGGACTTATGCAGAACGAGGGTGCCTAAGTTGCAGACTATTGCGGGACGATGGTGACCAAGTTGCAGACTTATGCGGAAAGATGGTTCCTAAGTTGCGGATAGTTGCGGAACGATGGTGCCTATGTTGCGGACTTAGGCGGAACGATGGTGCCTATGTTGCGGACAGTAGCGGAACGATGGTGCGCAAGTTGCGGACTTATGCGGAACGAGAGTGCCTAAGTTGCGGACAGTTGCGGAATGATGGGGTGCCCAAGTTGCGGACAGTCACGGACTTATGCGGAACGAGGGTGCCTAAGTTGCGGACTATTGCGGGACGATGGTGCCCAAGTTAAGGACTTATGCGGAAAGATGGTGCCTAACTTGCGAAAAATTGTGGAACGGTGATGCCCAAGTTGCAGACTTATGTGGAACGATGGTGCCCAAGTTGCGGACTTATGCGGAACGAGGGAGCCTAAGTTGCGGATAGTTGCGGAAAGATGGTGAGCATGTTGCGGACTTACGTGGAATGATTGCGGAAAGTTGCAAAACGATGGTGAGCAAGTTGCGGACTTATGCGGAACGAGGGTGCCTAAGTTGCGGACTGTTGTAGAACGATTGTGCACAAGTTGCGGACTTATGCGGAACGAGGGTGCCTAAGTTACGGAACGATGGTGCCCAAGTTGCGGACTTATGCGGAATGAGGGTGCCGAAGTTGCGGACAGTTGCGGTATCATGGTGCGCAAGTTGCGGATAGTTGCGGACTTATGCAGAACGAGGGTGCCTAAGTTGCAGACTATTGCGGGACGATGGTGACCAAGTTGCAGACTTATGCGGAAAGATGGTTCCTAAGTTGCGGATAGTTGCGGAACTATGGTGCCCATGTTGCGGACTTAGGCGGAACGATGGTGCCTATGTTGCGGACAGTAGCGGAACGATGGTGCGCAAGTTGCGTACTTATGCGGAACGAGAGTGCCTAAGTTGCGGACAGTTGCGGAACGATGGTGCCTAAGTTGCGGACAGTCACGGACTTATGCGGAACGAGGGTGCCTAAGTTGCGGACTATTGCGGGACGATGGTGCCCAAGTTAAGGACTTATGCGGAAAGATGGTGCCTAAGTTGCGAAAAATTGTGGAACGGTGATGCCCAAGTTGCAGACTTATGTGGAACGATGGTGCCCAAGTTGCGGACTTATGTGGAACGATGGTGCCTAAGTTGCTGACAGTTGCGGAAAGATGGTGCCTATGTTGCGGACATATGCGGAGCGATGGTGCCTAAGTTGCGAACAGTTGCGGAAAGATGGTGCCTATGTTGCGGACTTATGCGGACGATTGCGGCCTAAGTTGTGGACAGTTGCGGAATGATAGTGCCCAAGTTGCGGACTTATGCGGAACGATGGTGCCCAAGTTGCGGACTTAGGCGGAACGAGGGAGCCTAAGTTGCGGAAAGATGGTGACTATGTTGCGGAATTACGCGGAACGATTGCGGCCTATGTTGCGGACAGTTGCGAAACGATGGTGAGCATGTTGCGGACTTATGCGGAACGAGGTGGCTAAGTTGCGGACAGTTGCGGAACGATTGTCCCCAAGTTTCGGACAGTTGCGGAAAATTGGTATCTATGCTTCGGACTTATGTGGAACGATTGTGCCTAAGTTGCAGACAGTTTTGTATTAATGGTGCCCAAATTGCGGACTTAGGCGGAACGATAGTGCCTATGTTGCGCACAGTTGCGGAACGATGGTGATCAAGTTGCGAACTTCTGCGGAACGAGGGTGCCTAAGTTGCGGACAGTTGCGGAACGATGGTGCCCAAGTTGCGTACAGTCGCGGACTTATGCGGAATGAGGGTGCCTAAGTTTCTGACTATTGCGGGACGACGGTGCCCAAGTTAAGGACTTATGCGGAAATATGGTGCCTAATTTGCGGAAAATTGCGGAACGATGATGCCCAAGTTGCAGACTTATGCGGAACGATGGTGCCCAAGTTGCGGACTTATGCGGAACGATGGTGCCTAAGTTGCGGACTGTTGCAGAACGATGGTGCACAAGTTGCGGACTTATGCGGAACGAGGGTGCCTAAGTTACGGAACGATGGTGCCCAAGTTGCGGACTTATACGGAACGAGGGTGCCGAAGTTGCGGACAGTTGCGGTATCATGGTGCGCAAGTTGCGGACAGTTGCGGACTTATGCAGAACGTGGGTGCCTAAGTTGCAGACTACTGCGGGACGATGGTGACCAAGTTGCAGACTTATGCGGAAAGATGGTTCCTAAGTTGCGGATAGTTGCGGAACGATGGTGCCCATGTTGCGGACGTAGGCGGAACGATGGTGCCTATGTTGCGGACAGTAGCGGAACGATGGTGCGCAAGTTGCGGACTTATGCGGAACGAGAGTGCCTAAGTTGCGGACAGTTGCGGAACGATGGTGCCTAAGTTGCGGACAGTCACGGACTTATGCGGAACGAGGGTGCCTAAGTTGCGGACTATTGCGGGACGATGGTGCCCAAGTTAAGGACTTATGCGGAAAGATGGTGCCTAAGTTGCGAAAAATTGTGGAACGGTGATGCCCAAGTTGCAGACTTATGTGGAACGATGGTGCCCAAGTTGCGGACTTATGTGGAACGATGGTGCCTAAGTTGCTGACAGTTGCGGAAAGATGGTGCCTATGTTGCGGACATATGCGGAGCGATGGTGCCTAAGTTGCGAACAGTTGCGGAAAGATGGTGCCTATGTTGCGGACTTATGCGGACGATTGCGGCCTAAGTTGTGGACAGTTGCGGAATGATAGTTCCCAAGTTGCGGACTTATGCGGAACGATGGTGCCCAAGTTGCGGACTTAGGCGGAACGAGGGAGCCTAAGTTGCGGACAGTTGCGGAAAGATGGTGACTATGTTGCGGACTTACGCGGAACGATTGCGGCCTATGTTGCGGACAGTTGCGAAACGATGGTGAGCATGTTGCGGACTTATGCGGAACGAGGTGGCTAAGTTGCGGACAGTTGCGGAACGATTGTCCCCAAGTTTCGGACAGTTGCGGAAAATTGGTATCTATGCTGCGGACTTATGTGGAACGATTGTGCCTAAGTTGCAGACAGTTTTGTATTAATGGTGCCCAAATTGCGGACTTAGGCGGAACGATAGTGCCTATGTTGCGAACAGTTGCGGAACGATGGTGATCAAGTTGCGAACTTCTGCGGAACGAGGGTGCCTAAGTTGCGGACAGTTGCGGAACGATGGTGCCCAAGTTGCGTACAGTCGCGGACTTATGCGGAATGAGGGTGCCTAAGTTTCTGACTATTGCGGGACGATGGTGCCCAAGTTAAGGACTTATGCGGAAATATGGTGCCTAATTTGCGGAAAATTGCGGAACGATGATGCCCAAGTTGCAGACTTATGCGGAACGATGGTGCCCAAGTTGCGGACTTATGCGGAACGATGGTGCCTAAGTTGCAGACAGTTGCGGAAAGATGGCGCCTATGTAGCAGACTTATGCAGAACGATGTTGCCTAAGTTGCGGACAGTTGCAGAAAGATGGAGCCTATGTTGAGGACTTATGCGGAAGATTGCGGCCTAAGTTGCGGACAGTCGCGAAACGATAGTGCCCATGTTGCGGACTTATGCGGAACGATGGTGCCCAAGTTGCGGACTTATGCGGAACAAGGGAGCCTAAGTTGCGGATAGTTGCGGAAAGATGGTGAGCATGTTGCGGACTTACGTGGAATGATTGCGGAAAGTTGCAAAACGATGGTGAGCAAGTTGCGGACTTATGCGGAACGAGGGTGCCTAAGTTGCGGACTGTTGCAGAACGATGGTGCACAAGTTGCGGACTTATGCGGAACGAGGGTGCCTAAGTTACGGAACGATGGTGCCCAAGTTGCGGACTTATGCGGAACGAGGGTGCCGAAGTTGCGGACAGTTGCGGAATCATGGTGCGCAAGTTGCAGACTATTGCGGGACGATGGTGACCAAGTTGCAGACTTATGCGGAAAGATGGTTCCTAAGTTGCGGATAGTTGCGGAACGATGGTGCCCATGTTGCGGACTTAGGCGGAACGATGGTGCCTATGTTGCGGACAGTAGCGGAACGATGGTGCGCAAGTTGCGGACTTATGCGGAACGAGAGTGCCTAAGTTGCGGACAGTTGCGGAATGATGGTGCCCAAGTTGCGGACAGTCACGGACTTATGCGGAACGAGGGTGCCTAAGTTGCGGACTATTGCGGGACGATGGTGCCCAAGTTAAGGACTTATGCGGAAAGATGGTGCCTAAGTTGCGAAAAATTGTGGAACGGTGATGCCCAAGTTGCAGACTTATGTGGAACGATGGTGCCCAAGTTGCGGACTTATGTGGAACGATGGTGCCTAAGTTGCTGACAGTTGCGGAAAGATGGTGCCAATGTTGCGGACATATGCGGAGCGATGGTGCCTAAGTTGCGAACAGTTGCGGAAAGATGGTGCCTATGTTGCGGACTTATGCGGACGATTGCGGCCTAAGTTGTGGACAGTTGCGGAATGATAGTGCCCAAGTTGCGGACTTATGCGGAACGATGGTGCCCAAGTTGCGGACTTAGGCGGAACGAGGGAGCCTAAGTTGCGGAAAGATGGTGACTATGTTGCGGACTTACGCGGAACGATTGCGGCCTATGTTGCGGACAGTTGCGAAACGATGGTGAGCATGTTGCGGACTTATGCGGAACGAGGTGGCTAAGTTGCGGACAGTTGCGGAACGATTGTCCCCAAGTTTCGGACAGTTGCGGAAAATTGGTATCTATGCTGCGGACTTATGTGGAACGATTGTGCCTAAGTTGCAGACAGTTTTGTATTAATGGTGCCCAAATTGCGGACTTAGGCGGAACGATAGTGCCTATGTTGCGAACAGTTGCGGAACGATGGTGATCAAGTTGCGAACTTCTGCGGAACGAGGGTGCCTAAGTTGCGGACAGTTGCGGAACGATGGTGCCCAAGTTGCGTACAGTCGCGGACTTATGCGGAATGAGGGTGCCTAAGTTTCTGACTATTGCGGGACGATGGTGCCCAAGTTAAGGACTTATGCGGAAATATGGTGCCTAATTTGCGGAAAATTGCGGAACGATGATGCCCAAGTTGCAGACTTATGCGGAACGATGGTGCCCAAGTTGCGGACTTATGCGGAACGATGGTGCCTAAGTTGCGGACTGTTGCAGAACGATGGTGCACAAGTTGCGGACTTATGCGGAACGAGGGTGCCTAAGTTACGGAACGATGGTGCCCAAGTTGCGGACTTATGCGGAACGAGGGTGCCGAAGTTGCGGACAGTTGCGGAATCATGGTGCGCAAGTTGCGGACAGTTGCGGACTTATGCAGAACGAGGGTGCCTAAGTTGCAGACTATTGCGGGACGATGGTGACCAAGTTGCAGACTTATGCGGAAAGATGGTTCCTAAGTTGCGGATAGTTGCGGAACGATGGTGCCTATGTTGCGGACTTAGGCGGAACGATGGTGCCTATGTTGCGGACAGTAGCGGAACGATGGTGCGCAAGTTGCGGACTTATGCGGAACGAGAGTGCCTAAGTTGCGAACAGTTGCGGAATGATGGTGCCCAAGTTGCGGACAGTCACGGACTTATGCGGAACGAGGGTGCCTAAGTTGCGGACTATTGCGGGACGATGGTGCCCAAGTTAAGGACTTATGCGGAAATATGGTGCCTAATTTGCGGAAAATTGCGGAACGATGATGCCCAAGTTGCAGACTTATGCGGAACGATGGTGCCCAAGTTGCGGACTTATGCGGAACGATGGTGCCTAAGTTGCGGACTGTTGCAGAACGATGGTGCACAAGTTGCGGACTTATGCGGAACGAGGGTGCCTAAGTTACGGAACGATGGTGCCCAAGTTGCGGACTTATGCGGAACGAGGGTGCCGAAGTTGCGGACAGTTGTGGAATCATGGTGCGCAAGTTGCGGACAGTTGCGGACTTATGCAGAACGAGGGTGCCTAAGTTGCAGACTATTGCGGGACGATGGTGACCAAGTTGCAGACTTATGCGGAAAGATGGTTCCTAAGTTGCGGATAGTTGCGGAACGATGGTGCCCATGTTGCGGACTTAGGCGGAACGATGGTGCCTATGTTGCGGACAGTAGCGGAACGATGGTGCGCAAGTTGCGGACTTATGCGGAACGAGAGTGCCTAAGTTGCGGACAGTTGCGGAATGATGGTGCCCAAGTTGCGGACAGTCACGGACTTATGCGGAACGAGGATGCCTAAGTTGCGGACTATTGCGGGACGATGGTGCCCAAGTTAAGGACTTATGCGGAAAGATGGTGCCTAAGTTGCGAAAAATTGTGGAACGGTGATGCCCAAGTTGCAGACTTATGTGGAACGATGGTGCCCAAGTTGCGGACTTATGTGGAACGATGGTGCCTAAGTTGCTGACAGTTGCGGAAAGATGGTGCCAATGTTGCGGACATATGCGGAGCGATGGTGCCTAAGTTGCGAACAGTTGCGGAAAGATGGTGCCTATGTTGCGGACTTATGCAGACGATTGCGGCCTAAGTTGTGGACAGTTGCGGAATGATAGTGCCCAAGTTGCGGACTTATGCGGAACGATGGTGCCCAAGTTGCGGACTTAGGCGGAACGAGGGAGCCTAAGTTGCGGAAAGATGGTGACTATGTTGCGGACTTACGCGGAACGATTGCGGCCTATGTTGCGGACAGTTGCGAAACGATGGTGAGCATGTTGCGGACTTATGCGGAACGAGGTGGCTAAGTTGCGGACAGTTGCGGAACGATTGTCCCCAAGTTTCGGACAGTTGCGGAAAATTGGTATCTATGCTGCGGACTTATGTGGAACGATTGTGCCTAAGTTGCAGACAGTTTTGTATTAATGGTGCCCAAATTGCGGACTTAGGCGGAACGATAGTGCCTATGTTGCGAACAGTTGCGGAACGATGGTGATCAAGTTGCGAACTTCTGCGGAACGAGGGTGCCTAAGTTGCGGACAGTTGCGGAACGATGGTGCCCAAGTTGCGTACAGTCGCGGACTTATGCGGAATGAGGGTGCCTAAGTTTCTGACTATTGCGGGACGATGGTGCCCAAGTTAAGGACTTATGCGGAAATATGGTGCCTAATTTGCGGAAAATTGCGGAACGATGATGCCCAAGTTGCAGACTTATGCGGAACGATGGTGCCCAAGTTGCGGACTTATGCGGAACGATGGTGCCTAAGTTGCGGACTGTTGCAGAACGATGGTGCACAAGTTGCGGACTTATGCGGAACGAGGGTGCCTAAGTTACGGAACGATGGTGCCCAAGTTGCGGACTTATGCGGAACGAGGGTGCCGAAGTTGCGGACAGTTGCGGAATCATGGTGCGCAAGTTGCGGACAGTTGCGGACTTATGCAGAACGAGGGTGCCTAAGTTGCAGACTATTGCGGGACGATGGTGACCAAGTTGCAGACTTATGCGGAAAGATGGTTCCTAAGTTGCGGATAGTTGCGGAACGATGGTGCCTATGTTGCGGACTTAGGCGGAACGATGGTGCCTATGTTGCGGACAGTAGCGGAACGATGGTGCGCAAGTTGCGGACTTATGCGGAACGAGAGTGCCTAAGTTGCGGACAGTTGCGGAATGATGGTGCCCAAGTTGCGGACAGTCACGGACTTATGCGGAACGAGGGTGCCTAAGTTGCGGACTATTGCGGGACGATGGTGCCCAAGTTAAGGACTTATGCGGAAAGATGGTGCCTAAGTTGCGAAAAATTGTGGAACGGTGATGCCCAAGTTGCAGACTTATGTGGAACGATGGTGCCCAAGTTGCGGACTTATGTGGAACGATGGTGCCTAAGTTGCTGACAGTTGCGGAAAGATGGTGCCAATGTTGCGGACATATGCGGAGCGATGGTGCCTAAGTTGCGAACAGTTGCGGAAAGATGGTGCCTATGTTGCGGACTTATGCGGACGATTGCGGCCTAAGTTGTGGACAGTTGCGGAATGATAGTGCCCAAGTTGCGGACTTATGCGGAACGATAGTGCCCAAGTTGCGGACTTAGGCGGATCGAGGGAGCCTAAGTTGCGGAAAGATGGTGACTATGTTGCGGACTTACGCGGAACGATTGCGGCCTATGTTGCGGACAGTTGCGAAACGATGGTGAGCATGTTGCGGACTTATGCGGAACGAGGTGGCTAAGTTGCGGACAGTTGCGGAACGATTGTCCCCAAGTTTCGGACAGTTGCGGAAAATTGGTATCTATGCTGCGGACTTATGTGGAACGATTGTGCCTAAGTTGCAGACAGTTTTGTATTAATGGTGCCCAAATTGCGGACTTAGGCGGAACGATAGTGCCTATGTTGCGAACAGTTGCGGAACGATGGTGATCAAGTTGCGAACTTCTGCGGAACGAGGGTGCCTAAGTTGCGGACAGTTGCGGAACGATGGTGCCCAAGTTGCGTACAGTCGCGGACTTATGCGGAATGAGGGTGCCTAAGTTTCTGACTATTGCGGGACGATGGTGCCCAAGTTAAGGACTTATGCGGAAATATGGTGCCTAATTTGCGGAAAATTGCGGAACGATGATGCCCAAGTTGCAGACTTATGCGGAACGATGGTGCCCAAGTTGCGGACTTATGCGGAACGATGGTGCCTAAGTTGCGGACTGTTGCAGAACGATGGTGCACAAGTTGCGGACTTATGCGGAACGAGGGTGCCTAAGTTACGGAACGATGGTGCCCAAGTTGCGGACTTATGCGGAACGAGGGTGCCGAAGTTGCGGACAGTTGTGGAATCATGGTGCGCAAGTTGCGGACAGTTGCGGACTTATGCAGAACGAGGGTGCCTAAGTTGCAGACTATTGCGGGACGATGGTGACCAAGTTGCAGACTTATGCGGAAAGATGGTTCCTAAGTTGCGGATAGTTGCGGAAAGATGGTGCCCATGTTGCGGACTTAGGCGGAACGATGGTGCCTATGTTGGGGACAGTAGCGGAACGATGGTGCGAAAGTTGCGGACTTATGCGGAACGAGAGTGCCTAAGTTGCGGACAGTTGCGGAATGATGGTGCCCAAGTTGCGGACAGTCACGGACTTATGCGGAACGAGGATGCCTAAGTTGCGGACTATTGCGGGACGATGGTGCCCAAGTTAAGGACTTATGCGGAAAGATGGTGCCTAAGTTGCGAAAAATTGTGGAACGGTGATGCCCAAGTTGCAGACTTATGTGGAACGATGGTGCCCAAGTTGCGGACTTATGTGGAACGATGGTGCCTAAGTTGCTGACAGTTGCGGAAAGATGGTGCCAATGTTGCGGACATATGCGGAGCGATGGTGCCTAAGTTGCGAACAGTTGCGGAAAGATGGTGCCTATGTTGCGGACTTATGCGGACGATTGCGGCCTAAGTTGTGGACAGTTGCGGAATGATAGTGCCCAAGTTGCGGACTTATGCGGAACGATGGTGCCCAAGTTGCGGACTTAGGCGGAACGAGGGAGCCTAAGTTGCGGAAAGATGGTGACTATGTTGCGGACTTACGCGGAACGATTGCGGCCTATGTTGCGGACAGTTGCGAAACGATGGTGAGCATGTTGCGGACTTATGCGGAACGAGGTGGCTAAGTTGCGGACAGTTGCGGAACGATAGTCCCCAAGTTTCGGACAGTTGCGGAAAATTGGTATCTATGCTGCGGACTTATGTGGAACGATTATGCCTAAGTTGCAGACAGTTTTGTATTAATGGTGCCCAAATTGCGGACTTAGGCGGAACGATAGTGCCTATGTTGCGAACAGTTGCGGAACGATGGTGATCAAGTTGCGAACTTCTGCGGAACGAGGGTGCCTAAGTTGCGGACAGTTGCGGAACGATGGTGCCCAAGTTGCGTACAGTCGCGGACTTATGCGGAATGAGGGTGCCTAAGTTTCTGACTATTGCGGGACGATGGTGCCCAAGTTAAGGACTTATGCGGAAATATGGTGCCTTATTTGCGGAAAATTGCGGAACGATGATGCCCAAGTTGCAGACTTATGCGGAACGATGGTGCCCAAGTTGCGGACTTATGCGGAACGATGGTGCCTAAGTTGCGGACTGTTGCAGAACGATGGTGCACAAGTTGCGGACTTATGCGGAACGAGGGTGCCTAAGTTACGGAACGATGGTGCCCAAGTTGCAGACTTATGCGGAACGAGGGTGCCGAAGTTGCGGACAGTTGCGGAATCATGGTGCGCAAGTTGCGGACAGTTGCGGACTTATGCAGAACGAGGGTGCCTAAGTTGCAGACTATTGCGGGACGATGGTGACCAAGTTGCAGACTTATGCGGAAAGATGGTTCCTAAGTTGCGGATAGTTGCGGAACGATGGTGCCCATGTTGCGGACTTAGGCGGAACGATGGTGCCTATGTTGCGGACAGTAGCGGAACGATGGTGCGCAAGTTGCGGACTTATGCGGAACGAGAGTGCCTAAGTTGCGGACAGTTGCGGAATGATGGTGCCCAAGTTGCGGACAGTCACGGACTTATGCGGAACGAGGGTGCCTAAGTTGCGGACTATTGCGGGACGATGGTGCCCAAGTTAAGGACTTATGCGGAAAGATGGTGCCTAAGTTGCGAAAAATTGTGGAACGGTGATGCCCAAGTTGCAGACTTATGTGGAACGATGATGCCCAAGTTGCGGACTTATGTGGAACGATGGTGCCTAAGTTGCTGACAGTTGCGGAAAGATGGTGCCAATGTTGCGGACATATGCGGAGCGATGGTGCCTAAGTTGCGAACAGTTGCGGAAAGATGGTGCCTATGTTGCGGACTTATGCGGACGATTGCGGCCTAAGTTGTGGACAGTTGCGGAATGATAGTGCCCAAGTTGCGGACTTATGCGGAACGATGGTGCCCAAGTTGCGGACTTAGGCGGAACGAGGGAGCCTAAGTTGCGGAAAGATGGTGACTATGTTGCGGACTTACGCGGAACGATTGCGGCCTATGTTGCGGACAGTTGCGAAACGATGGTGAGCATGTTGCGGACTTATGCGGAACGAGGTGGCTAAGTTGCGGAACGATTGTCCCCAAGTTTCGGACAGTTGCGGAAAATTGGTATCTATGCTGCGGACTTATGTGGAACGATTGTGCCTAAGTTGCAGACAGTTTTGTATTAATGGTGCCCAAATTGCGGACTTAGGCGGAACGATAGTGCCTATGTTGCGAACAGTTGCGGAACGATGGTGATCAAGTTGCGAACTTCTGCGGAACGAGGGTGCCTAAGTTGCGGACAGTTGCGGAACGATGGTGCCCAAGTTGCGTACAGTCGCGGACGTATGCGGAATGAGGGTGCCTAAGTTTCTGACTATTGCGGGACGATGGTGCCCAAGTTAAGGACTTATGCGGAAATATGGTGCCTAATTTGCGGAAAATTGCGGAACGATGATGCCCAAGTTGCAGACTTATGCGGAACGATGGTGCCCAAGTTGCGGACTTATGCGGAACGATGGTGCCTAAGTTGCGGACTGTTGCAGAACGATGGTGCACAAGTTGCAGACTTATGCGGAACGAGGTGCCTAAGTTACGGAACGATGGTGCCCAAGTTGCGGACTTATGCGGAACGAGGGTGCCGAAGTTGCGGACAGTTGCGGTATCATGGTGCGCAAGTTGCGGACAGTTGCGGACTTATGCAGAACGAGGGTGCCTAAGTTGCAGACTATTGCGGGACGATGGTGACCAAGTTGCAGACTTATGCGGAAAGATGGTTCCTAATTGCGATAGTTGCGGAACGATGGTGCCCATGTTGCGGACAATTAGCCGGAACGATGGTGCCATATGTTGCGGACAGTTAGGCGGAACGATGGTGCGCAAGTTGCGGACTTATGCGGAACAAGGGAGCCTAAGTTGCGGATAGTTGCGGAAAGATGGTGAGCATGTTGCGGACTTACGTGGAATGATTGCGGAAAGTTGCAAAACGATGGTGAGCAAGTTGCGGACTTATGCGGAACGAGGGTGCCTAAGTTGCGGACTGTTGCAGAACGATGGTGCACAAGTTGCGGACTTATGCGGAACGAGGTGCCTAAGTTACGGAACGATGGTGCCAAAGTTGCGGACTTATGCGGAACGAGGGTGCCGAAGTTGCGGACAGTTGCGGAATCATGGTGCGCAAGTTGCAGACTATTGCGGGACGATGGTGACCAAGTTGCAGACTTATGCGGAAAGATGGTTCCTAAGTTGCGGATAGTTGCGGAACGATGGTGCCCATGTTGCGGACTTAGGCGGAACGATGGTGCCTATGTTGCGGACAGTAGCGGAACGATGGTGCGCAAGTTGCGGACTTATGCGGAACGAGAGTGCCTAAGTTGCGGACAGTTGCGGAATGATGGTGCCCAAGTTGCGGACAGTCACGGACTTATGCGGAACGAGGGTGCCTAAGTTGCGGACTATTGCGGGACGATGGTGCCCAAGTTAAGGACTTATGCGGAAAGATGGTGCCTAAGTTTCGAAAAATTGTGGAACGGTGATGCCCAAGTTGCAGACTTATGTGGAACGATGGTGCCCAAGTTGCGGACTTATGTGGAACGATGGTGCCTAAGTTGCTGACAGTTGCGGAAAGATGGTGCCAATGTTGCGGACATATGCGGAGCGATGGTGCCTAAGTTGCGAACAGTTGCGGAAAGATGGTGCCTATGTTGCGGACTTATGCGGACGATTGCGGCCTAAGTTGTGGACAGTTGCGGAATGATAGTGCCCAAGTTGCGGACTTATGCGGAACGATGGTGCCCAAGTTGCGGACTTAGGCGAAACGAGGGAGCCTAAGTTGCGGAAAGATGGTGACTATGTTGTGGACTTACGCGGAACGATTGCGGCCTATGTTGCGGACAGTTGCGAAACGATGGTGAGCATGTTGCGGACTTATGCGGAACGAGGTAGCAGAGGTTCGGACAGTTGCGGAACGATTGTCCCAAGTTTCGGACAGTTGCGGAAAATTGGTATCTATGCTGCGGACTTATGTGGAACGATTGTGCCTAAGTTGCAGACAGTTTTGTATTAATGGTGCCCAAATTGCGGACTTAGGCGGAACGATAGTGCCTATGTTGCGAACAGTTGCGGAACGATGGTGATCAAGTTGCGAACTTCTGCGGAACGAGTGCCTAAGTTGCGGACAGTTGCGGAACGATGGTGCCCAAGTTGCGTACAGTCGCGGACTTATGCGGAATGAGGGTGCCTAAGTTTCTGACTATTGCGGGACGATGGTGCCCAAGTTAAGGACTTATGCGGAAATATGGTGCCTAATTTGCGGAAAATTGCGGAACGATGATGCCCAAGTTGCGGACTTATGTGGAACGATGGTGCCTAAGTTGCTGACAGTTGCGGAAAGATGGTGCCAATGTTGCGGACATATGCGGAGCGATGGTGCCTAAGTTGCGAACAGTTGCGGAAGATGGTGCCTATGTTGCGGACTTATGCGGACGATTGCGGCCTAAGTTGTGGACAGTTGCGGAATGATAGTGCCGAAGTTGCGGACTTATGCGGAACGATGGTGCCCAAGTTGCGGACTTAGGCGGAACGAGGGAGCCTAAGTTGCGGAAAGATGGTGACTATGTTGCGGACTTACGCGAAACGATTGCGGCCTATGTTGCGGACAGTTGCGAAACGATGGTGAGCATGTTGCGGACTTATGCGGAACGAGGTGGCTAAGTTGCGGACAGTTGCGGAACGATTGTCCCAAGTTTCGGACAGTTGCGGAAAATTGGTATCTATGCTGCGGACTTATGTGGAACGATTGTGCCTAAGTTGCAGACAGTTTTGTATTAATGGTGCCAAATTGCGGACTTAGGCGGAACGATAGTGCCTATGTTGCGAACAGTTGCGGAACGATGCTGATCAAGTTGCGAACTTCTGCGGAACGAGGGTGCCTAAGTTGCGGACAGTTGCGGAACGATGGTGCCCAAGTTGCGTACAGTCGCGGACTTATGCGGAATGAGGGTGCCTAAGTTTCTGACTATTGCGGGACGATGGTGCCAAGTTAAGGACTTATGCGGAAATATGGTGCCTAATTTGCGGAAAATTGCGGAACGATGATGCCCAAGTTGCAGACTTATGCGGAACGATGCCCAAGTTGCACTTATGCGAACGATGGTGCGTTGCATGTGCTTTATGCGTGCAAGTTGGTGCCAAGTTGCGGACTATGCGGAACGAGGTGCCGAAGTTGCGGACAGTTGCGGAATCATGGTGCGCAAGTTGCGGACAGTTGCGGACTTATGCAGAACGAGGGTGCCTAAGTTGCAGACTATTGCGGGACGATGGTGACCAAGTTGCAGACTTATGCGGAAAGATGGTTCTAAGTTGCGGATAGTTGCGGAACGATGGTGCCTATGTTGCGGACTTAGGCGAACGATGGTGCCTATGTTGCGGACAGTAGCGGAACGATGGTGCGCAAGTTGCGGACTTATGCGGAACGAGAGTGCCTAAGTTGCGGACAGTTGCGGAATGATGGGGTGCCCAAGTTGCGGACAGTCACGGACTTATGCGGAACGAGGTGCCTAAGTTGCGGACTATTGCGGGACGATGGTGCCCAAGTTAAGGACTTATGCGGAAAGATGGTGCCTAACTTGCGAAAAATTGTGGAACGGTGATGCCAAAGTTGCAGACTTATGTGGAACGATGGTGCCCAAGTTGCGGACTTATGCGGAACGAGGGAGCCTAAGTTGCGGATAGTTGCGGAAAGATGGTGAGCATGTTGCGGACTTACGTGGAAATGATTGCGGAAAGTTGCAAAACGATGGTGAGCAAGTTGCGGACTTATGCGGAACGAGGGTGCCTAAGTTGCGGACTGTTGTAGAACGATTGTGCACAAGTTGCGGACTTATGCGGAACGAGGGTGCCTAAGTTACGGAACGATGGTGCCCAAGTTGCGGACTTATGCGGAATGAGGGTGCCGAAGTTGCGGACAGTTGCGGTATCATGGTGCGCAAGTTGCGGATAGTTGCGGACTTATGCAGAACGAGGGTGCCTAAGTTGCAGACTATTGCGGGACGATGGTGACCAAGTTGCAGACTTATGCGGAAAGATGGTTCCTAAGTTGCGGATAGTTGCGGAACTATGGTGCCCATGTTGCGGACTTAGGCGGAACGATGGTGCCTATGTTGCGGACAGTAGCGGAACGATGGTGCGCAAGTTGCGTACTTATGCGGAACGAGAGTGCCTAAGTTGCGGACAGTTGCGGAACGATGGTGCCTAAGTTGCGGACAGTCACGGACTTATGCGGAACGAGGGTGCCTAAGTTGCGGACTATTGCGGGACGATGGTGCCCAAGTTAAGGACTTATGCGGAAAGATGGTGCCTAAGTTGCGAAAAATTGTGGAACGGTGATGCCCAAGTTGCAGACTTATGTGGAACGATGGTGCCCAAGTTGCGGACTTATGTGGAACGATGGTGCCTAAGTTGCTGACAGTTGCGGAAAGATGGTGCCTATGTTGCGGACATATGCGGAGCGATGGTGCCTAAGTTGCGAACAGTTGCGGAAAGATGGTGCCTATGTTGCGGACTTATGCGGACGATTGCGGCCTAAGTTGTGGACAGTTGCGGAATGATAGTGCCCAAGTTGCGGACTTATGCGGAACGATGGTGCCCAAGTTGCGGACTTAGGCGGAACGAGGGAGCCTAAGTTGCGGAAAGATGGTGACTATGTTGCGGAATTACGCGGAACGATTGCGGCCTATGTTGCGGACAGTTGCGAAACGATGGTGAGCATGTTGCGGACTTATGCGGAACGAGGTGGCTAAGTTGCGGACAGTTGCGGAACGATTGTCCCCAAGTTTCGGACAGTTGCGGAAAATTGGTATCTATGCTTCGGACTTATGTGGAACGATTGTGCCTAAGTTGCAGACAGTTTTGTATTAATGGTGCCCAAATTGCGGACTTAGGCGGAACGATAGTGCCTATGTTGCGCACAGTTGCGGAACGATGGTGATCAAGTTGCGAACTTCTGCGGAACGAGGGTGCCTAAGTTGCGGACAGTTGCGGAACGATGGTGCCCAAGTTGCGTACAGTCGCGGACTTATGCGGAATGAGGGTGCCTAAGTTTCTGACTATTGCGGGACGACGGTGCCCAAGTTAAGGACTTATGCGGAAATATGGTGCCTAATTTGCGGAAAATTGCGGAACGATGATGCCCAAGTTGCAGACTTATGCGGAACGATGGTGCCCAAGTTGCGGACTTATGCGGAACGATGGTGCCTAAGTTGCGGACTGTTGCAGAACGATGGTGCACAAGTTGCGGACTTATGCGGAACGAGGGTGCCTAAGTTACGGAACGATGGTGCCCAAGTTGCGGACTTATACGGAACGAGGGTGCCGAAGTTGCGGACAGTTGCGGTATCATGGTGCGCAAGTTGCGGACAGTTGCGGACTTATGCAGAACGTGGGTGCCTAAGTTGCAGACTACTGCGGGACGATGGTGACCAAGTTGCAGACTTATGCGGAAAGATGGTTCCTAAGTTGCGGATAGTTGCGGAACGATGGTGCCCATGTTGCGGACGTAGGCGGAACGATGGTGCCTATGTTGCGGACAGTAGCGGAACGATGGTGCGCAAGTTGCGGACTTGCGGAACGAGAGTGCCTAAGTTGCGGACAGTTGCGGAACGATGGTGCCCAAGTTGCGGACAGTCACGGACTTATGCGGAATGCTAAGTTGCGCACGATGCGTAAGGACTTATGCGGAAAGATGGTGCCTAAGTTGCGAAAAGTGGTGCCAAGTTGCAGACTTATGTGGAACGATGTGCCCAAGTTGCGGACTTATGTGGAACGATGGTGCCTAAGTTGCTGACAGTTGCGGAAGGATGGTGCCTATGTTGACATATGCGGAGCGATGGTGCCTAAGTTGCGAAAGTTGCGGAAAGATGGTGCCTATGTTGCGGACTTATGCGGACGATTGCGGCCTAAGTTGTGGACAGTTGCGAATGATAGTTCCCAAGTTGCGGACTTATGCGGAACGATGGTGCCCAAGTTGCGGACTTAGGCGGAACGAGGGAGCCTAAGTTGCGGACAGTTGCGGAAAAGATGGTGACTATGTTGCGGACTTACGCGGAACGATTGCGGCCTATGTTGCGGACAGTTGCGAAACGATGGTGAGCATGTTGCGGACTTATGCGGAACGAGGTGGCTAAGTTGCGGACAGTTGCGGAACGATTGTCCCCAAGTTTCGGACAGTTGCGGAAAATTGGTATCTATGCTGCGGACTTATGTGGAACGATTGTGCCTAAGTTGCAGACAGTTTTGTATTAATGGTGCCCAAATTGCGGACTTAGGCGGAACGATAGTGCCTATGTTGCGAACAGTTGCGGAACGATGGTGATCAAGTTGCGAACTTCTGCGGAACGAGGGTGCCTAAGTTGCGGACAGTTGCGGAACGATGGTGCCAAGTTGCGTACAGTCGCGGACTTATGCGGAATGAGGGTGCCTAAGTTTCTGACTATTGCGGGACGATGGTGCCCAAGTTAAGGACTTATGCGGAAATATGGTGCCTAATTTGCGGAAAATTGCGGAACGATGATGCCCAAGTTGCAGACTTATGCGGAACGATGGTGCCCAAGTTGCGGACTTATGCGGAACGATGGTGCCTAAGTTGCAGACAGTTGCGGAAAGATGGCGCCTATGTAGCAGACTTATGCAGAACGATGTTGCCTAAGTTGCGGACAGTTGCAGAAAGATGGAGCCTATGTTGAGGACTTATGCGGAAGATTGCGGCCTAAGTTGCGGACAGTCGCGAAACGATAGTGCCCATGTTGCGGACTTATGCGGAACGATGGTGCCCAAGTTGCGGACTTATGCGGAACAAGGGAGCCTAAGTTGCGGATAGTTGCGGAAAGATGGTGAGCATGTTGCGGACTTACGTGGAATGATTGCGGAAAGTTGCAAAACGATGGTGAGCAAGTTGCGGACTTATGCGGAACGAGGGTGCCTAAGTTGCGGACTGTTGCAGAACGATGGTGCACAAGTTGCGGACTTATGCGGAACGAGGGTGCCTAAGTTACGGAACGATGGTGCCCAAGTTGCGGAACGGAACGAGGGTGCGAAGTTGCGGACAGTTGCGGAATCATGGTGCGCAAGTTGCAGACTATTGCGGGACGATGGTGACCAAGTTGCAGACTTATGCGGAAAGATGGTTCCTAAGTTGCGGATAGTTGCGGAACGATGGTGCCCATGTTGCGGACTTAGGCGGAACGATGGTGCCTATGTTGCGGACAGTAGCGGAACGATGGTGCGCAAGTTGCGGACTTATGCGGAACGAGAGTGCCTAAGTTGCGGACAGTTGCGGAATGATGGTGCCCAAGTTGCGGACAGTCACGGACTTATGCGGAACGAGGGTGCCTAAGTTGCGGACTATTGCGGGACGATGGTGCCCAAGTTAAGGACTTATGCGGAAAGATGGTGCCTAAGTTGCGAAAAATTGTGGAACGGTGATGCCCAAGTTGCAGACTTATGTGGAACGATGGTGCCCAAGTTGCGGACTTATGTGGAACGATGGTGCCTAAGTTGCTGACAGTTGCGGAAAGATGGTGCCAGTTGCGGACATATGCGGAGCGATGGTGCCTAAGTTGCGAACAGTTGCGGAAAGATGGTGCCTATGTTGCGGACTTATGCGGACGATTGCGGCCTAAGTTGTGGACAGTTGCGGAATGATAGTGCCCAAGTTGCGGACTTATGCGGAACGATGGTGCCCAAGTTGCGGACTTAGGCGGAACGAGGGAGCCTAAGTTGCGGAAAGATGGTGACTATGTTGCGGACTTACGCGGAACGATTGCGGCCTATGTTGCGGACAGTTGCGAAACGATGGTGAGCATGTTGCGGACTTATGCGGAACGAGGTGGCTAAGTTGCGGACAGTTGCGGAACGATTGTCCCCAAGTTTCGGACAGTTGCGGAAAATTGGTATCTATGCTGCGGACTTATGTGGAACGATTGTGCCTAAGTTGCAGACAGTTTTGTATTAATGGTGCCCAAATTGCGGACTTAGGCGGAACGATAGTGCCTATGTTGCGAACAGTTGCGGAACGATGGTGATCAAGTTGCGAACTTCTGCGGAACGAGGGTGCCTAAGTTGCGGACAGTTGCGGAACGATGGTGCCCAAGTTGCGTACAGTCGCGGACTTATGCGGAATGAGGGTGCCTAAGTTTCTGACTATTGCGGGACGATGGTGCCAAGTTAAGGACTTATGCGGAAATATGGTGCCTAATTTGCGGAAAATTGCGGAACGATGATGCCCAAGTTGTTATGCGGAACGATGGTGCGTTGCGGACTTATGCGGAACGATGGTGCCTAAGTTGCGGACTGTTGCAGAACGATGGTGCACAAGTTGCGGACTTATGCGGAACGAGGGTGCCTAAGTTACGGAACGATGGTGCCCAAGTTGCGGACTTATGCGGAACGAGGGTGCCGAGTTGCGGACAGTTGCGGAATCATGGTGCGCAAGTTGCGGACAGTTGCGGACTTATGCAGAACGAGGGTGCCTAAGTTGCAGACTATTGCGGACGATGGTGACAAAGTTGCAGACTTATGCGGAAAGATGGTTCCTAAGTTGCGGATAGTTGCGGAACGATGGTGCCTATGTTGCGGACTTAGGCGGAACGATGGTGCCTATGTTGCGGACAGTAGCGGAACGATGGTGCGCAAGTTGCGGACTTATGCGGAACGAGAGTGCCTAAGTTGCGAACAGTTGCGGAATGATGGTGCCCAAGTTGCGGACAGTCACGGACTTATGCGGAACGAGGGTGCCTAAGTTGCGGACTATTGCGGGACGATGGTGCCCAAGTTAAGGACTTATGCGGAAATATGGTGCCTAATTTGCGGAAAATTGCGGAACGATGATGCCCATTGCAGACTTATGCGGAACGATGGTGCCAAGTTGCGGACTTATGCGGAACGATGGTGCCTAAGTTGCGGACTGTTGCAGAACGATGGTGCACAAGTTGCGGACTTATGCGGAACGAGGGTGCCTAAGTTACGGAACGATGGTGCCCAAGTTGCGGACTTATGCGGAACGAGGGTGCCGAAGTTGCGGACAGTTGTGGAATCATGGTGCGCAAGTTGCGGACAGTTGCGGACTTATGCAGAACGAGGGTGCCTAAGTTGCAGACTATTGCGGGACGATGGTGACCAAGTTGCAGACTTATGCGGAAAGATGGTTCCTAAGTTGCGGATAGTTGCGGAACGATGGTGCCCATGTTGCGGACTTAGGCGGAACGATGGTGCCTATGTTGCGGACAGTAGCGAACGATGGTGCGCAAGTTGCGACTTATGCGGAACGAGAGTGCCTAAGTTGCGGACAGTTGCGGAATGATGGTGCCCAAGTTGCGGACAGTCACGGACTTATGCGGAACGAGGATGCCTAAGTTGCGGACTATTGCGGGACGATGGTGCCCAAGTTAAGGACTTATGCGGAAAGATGGTGCCTAAGTTGCGAAAAATTGTGGAACGGTGATGCCCAAGTTGCAGACTTATGTGGAACGATGGTGCCCAAGTTGCGGATTATGTGGAACGATGGTGCCTAAGTTGCTGAAGTTGCGGAAAGATGGTGCCAATGTTGCGGACATATGCGGAGCGATGGTGCCTAAGTTGCGAACAGTTGCGGAAAGATGGTGCCTATGTTGCGGACTTATGCGACGATTGCCTAAGTTGTGGACTTTGCGGAATGATAGTGCCCAAGTTGCGGACTTATGCGGAACGATGGTGCCCAAGTTGCGGACTTAGGCGGAACGAGGGAGCCTAAGTTGCGGAAAGATGGTGACTATGTTGCGGACTTACGCGGAACGATTGCGGCCTATGTTGCGGACAGTTGCGAAACGATGGTGAGCATGTTGCGGACTTATGCGGAACGAGGTGGCTAAGTTGCGGACAGTTGCGGAACGATTGTCCCCAAGTTTCGGACAGTTGCGGAAAATTGGTATCTATGCTGCGGACTTATGTGGAACGATTGTGCCTAAGTTGCAGACAGTTTTGTATTAATGGTGCCCAAATTGCGGACTTAGGCGGAACGATAGTGCCTATGTTGCGAACAGTTGCGGAACGATGGTGATCAAGTTGCGAACTTCTGCGGAACGAGGGTGCCTAAGTTGCGGACAGTTGCGGAACGATGGTGCCCAAGTTGCGTACAGTCGCGGACTTATGCGGAATGAGGGTGCCTAAGTTTCTGACTATTGCGGGACGATGGTGCCCAAGTTAAGGACTTATGCGGAAATATGGTGCCTAATTTGCGGAAAATTGCGGAACGATGATGCCCAAGTTGCAGACTTATGCGGAACGATGGTGCCCAAGTTGCGGACTTATGCGGAACGATGGTGCCTAAGTTGCGGACTGTTGCAGAACGATGTGCACAAGTTGCGGACTTATGCGGAACGAGGGTGCGCGGAAAAATTGGTATCTAATGGCTGGGCGCGACAATTATGTGGACCAGCGAATTGTGGCTAAAGTTGGCAGACAGTTTTGTATTAATTCAAATTGCGACTCTAGGCGAACGATGGAGGTGCGTACTGTTCGAACAGCATTGACGGAATCGATGGTGATCAAAGTTGCGAATTCTGCGGAAGCGGAGGGTGCCTAAGATTGCGGAGCAGTTGCGGAACGGAATGGTGCCCAAGTTGCGTATCATTCGCGGACGTATGGCGGAGATGAGGGTGCTAAGTTTCTGACTATTGGCCGGGAGCACCATGGTGCCCGCAGTTAACAGAATTGATGGGAAGATATGGTGCTCATGTGCCGGAAAAATTGGCGGAACCGATGATGCCCGCACAGTTGCAGACTTAATGCGGACTGGATGGTGCCACTCAGGTTGCGGACGTTATGGGCCAGGGAATCGATGGTGCCTAGTTGCGGCACTGTTGCAGGAACGATGGGTGGCCGAGGAAGCGGTCAAAGCCCCCCCGCCACGCGCTGCCCTCCCCCACGGAACCACAGCCCAAAAGATAAAATGATACAAACAAAGTTTGCAGACTTATTGCGGAACGAGGGTGCCTAAGTTACAGGAACGATGGTGCGCCAAGTTGCCAGGACTTATGGCGGAACGAGGGTGGCCGAAGTTGCGGGACAGTTGCGGTAATGCATTGGTGGCGCAATTCGGCGACAGTTGCGGAACTTATGCAGGAACGAGGTGCCTAAGTTGGCAGACACTATTTGGCGGGACGATGCGATGTGACAGAGTTGCAGCACTTACTGCGAAAGATGGTCCTCAAGTGCGGATAGTTGCGGATAGGATGGTGCCCATGGTTGCGGACTTAGGCGGAACGATGGTGGCCTATGTTGCGGACAGGTAGCGGGAACGATGGTGCGCGAGACCGTGAACGAGGTCGGGCGAATCTTCTGCGGGAACGAGGGTGGCCTAAGTTGTCGGACAGTTGCGAAACGATTGGTGCCCAAGTGCGTACAGTCGCGGACTTATGCGGAATAAGGTGCCTAATAGTTCCTGATTATTGCGGGACGATGGTGCCCAAGTTAAGGACCTTATGCCGGAAATTGGTGCCTAATTTGCGAAAAATTGCGGAACGATGATGCCAAGTTGCAGACTTATGCGGATACGATGGTGCCATGTTTGCGGACTTATGCGGCGATATCGGGGTGCCTAGATTGCTTGACAGTTGCGGAAGATGGTGCCTATGCTAGTTGGACTTATGCAGAACGATGGTGCCCTTAGTTGCGCACAGTTGCAGAAAGATGGTAGGCTATGTTGAGGAAACTTATGGCGGAACGATTGCGGCTTAAGTTGCGGACAGTTGCGAAACGATAGTGGCCACCATGTTTGGCGGACTTATGCGGAACGGAGTGGGTGCCACAAGTTGCGGACTTATGGCGGAACGAGGGGCCTAAGTTGCGGATAAGTTGCGGAAATATGGTCGCTAATGTTGTGGACTTACGTGGAATGATTGCGGAAAGTTGCAAAACGATGGTGAGCAAGTGCTGCGGACTTATGCGGAAACGAGGGTGCCTAAGTTCGGACTGTTGCAGAACGATGGTGCACAAGTTTGCGGACGTATGCGCGAACGGAGGGTGCCTAAGTGCTCACACCTAGTCTTACGGCGGACATGGTCATAGGCGAGAGACTTGCGGACTTATGGCGACTGGGGTGGGAAGTTGCGGCACAGTGGGTATGCGTGGATAAGCCAAGTGCGAAGTTGCGGACAAGGGAAGCTCGGTTGCGGAAGCATGGTGCGCAAGTTCGGACAGTTGCGGACTTATGCAGAACGAGGGTGCTAAGTTGCAGACTATTGCGGGAACGATGGTGACCAAGTTGCAGAACTTATGCGGAAACATGGTTCTAAGTTGCGGATAGTTGCGGAACGATGGTGCCCATGTTGCGGAGCTTAGGCGGAACGATGGTGCCTATGTTGCGGACAGTAGCGGAATGCGATGTCGCGCAGTTGCGGACTTATCGGAACGAGAGTGCCTAAGTTGCGGACAGTTGGCGGAACGATGTGGCCAAGTTGCGGACATGTCATCCGGACTTATGCGGAACGAGGGTGCCTAAAGTTGCGGACTATTGCGGGACCGATGGTGCCTAAGTTAGAGGACTTAATGCGGAAGATGGTGCCTAAGTTGCGAAAAATTGTGGAATCGAGTGGACCAAGGTTGCAGACTTATGTGGAACGATGGTGCCGACCAAAGTTTGCGCGACTTATGTGGAACGATGGTGCCTAAGTTGCTGACAGTTGCGAAAGATGGTGCTATGTTGCGGACTTATGCGGAGCGATGGTGCCTATGTTGTGGACAGTTGCGAAAGATGGTGCCTATGTTGCGGACTTATGCGGACGATTGCGCCTAAGTTGCGGACCGTTGCGGAATTGATAGTGCCCAAGTGCGGACTTATGTGGAACGATGGTGCCATGTTGCGGACTATGCGGAACGATGGTGCGCAGTTGCGGACTTATTGCCGGAAACGAGGAGCCTAAGCC
>NW_017616894.1:15000-17500 GCF_001879475.1 Ipomoea nil | reverse complement strand
CTACTGACGGTATATTGCAGATTCACGTTTGCTCGATTGACCGAATTCACGTGCCAATGATGTTTTTTTGCATGTCCGTCTCCGTCCGGTGCGCCGCCCGCCTTGCGACTCCGATGGGTCTATGCCGGTCCCCAATAAGTACGTACGAGCGGCGGGAACACTCGTACGAGGCCTACGGGACGAGGGGGGCCCGTCCCAACACGTTCCGAAAAAAGTCGACCGGCACCTCAACTACCATACCCCCCCTATAGTAGTGTAAAAAAAAAAAAACCCCAGTGACAGCAGTAGACACGGTTTGTCCCGTAAATCACACGGTCATTTCGGGTGGTTCCGTGCATTTTTTTTCAAATGTTATTGCATGGTCCTTTAGTTTAGAGCATTTTAACAATGCTTGGTAAATTTCAAAGCGTTTGGATGATTATTTCATTGAAAACGACGATGTCCAAATTTATGCCCAGCTGTCCGCAAAGTTCCTTGTCTGACTTAGCCAAGTACTTGGGATTGTTGGGAATGTGAGAGGAATATATGGCATATCGTTTGCCTCACTAATTAAATAGTACAATAAGCTCTAAAACAAATGTATATGCCATTTTGGCACGAGAACGACGTAAAACGACATAGGCCAAGGCATAACACAGAACCGTCGTAAAAGTACTGGGGTGGCAGGCGGGTAAACCTCTGTTGCGTGATATTTTCCGCATCCGTCCGCAACTGTGCGCAATTTGGGCGCCCTCGTTCCGCATAAGTCCGCAACCTCGGCACCCCGTTCCGCATAAGTCCGCAACTTGGGCACCCCTCGTACCGCAACTTCCGCAACCTCGGCACCCTCGTACCGCAACTTTCCGCAACCTCGGCACCCTCGTACCGCAACTTTCCGCAACCTCGGCACACCCGTACCGCAACTTTCCGCAACCTCGCACACCCGTTCCGCATAAGTCCGCAACTTGCACCCTCCACAACTTTCCGCAACTGGCACTCTCGTACCGCATAAGTCCGCAACTTGGCACCCTCGTACCGCATTCCGCACCTCGGCACCCCCGTACCGCAATTTTCCGCAACCTCGGCCCACCCGTTACCGCAACTTTCCGCAACCTCGGCCCACCCGTACCGCAACTTTCCGCAACCTCGGCACCCCCGTACCGCAATTTTCCGCAACCTCGGCCCACCCGTACCGCAACTTTCCGCAACCTCGGCCCACCCGTACCGCAACTTTCCGCAACCTCGGCACCCCCCGTACCGCAATTTTCCGCAACGTCGGCCCACCCGTACCGCAACTTTCCGCAACGTCGGCCCACCCGCTACCGCAACTTTCCGCAACCTCGGCACCCCCGTACCGCCAACTTTCCGCAACCTCGGCACACCCGTACCGCAACTTTCCGCAACCTCGGCACACCCGTACCGCAACTTTCCGCAACCTCGGCACACCCGTACCGCAACTTTCCGCAACCTCGGCACACCCGTACCGCAACTTTCCGCAACCTCGGCACCCCGCTACCGCATAAGTCCGCAACTTCCGCAACCTCGGCACCCTCGTACCGCATAAGTCCGCAACCTCGGCACCCTCGTACCGCATAAGTCCGCAACCTCGGCACCCTCGTACCGCATAAGTCCGCAACCTCGCACCCTCGTACCGCATAAGTCCGCAACCTCGGCACCCTCGTACCGCATAAGTCCGCAACCTCGGCACCCTCGTTCCGCATAAGTCCGCAACTTGGGCACCCTCGTACCGCAACTTTCCGCAACTTGGGCACTCTCGTACCGCAACTTTCCGCAACTTGGGCACCCTCGTACCGCAACTTTCCGCAACTTGGGCACCCTCGTACCGCAACTTTCCGCAACTTGGGCACCCTCGTACCGCAACTTTCCGCAACTTGGGCACCCTCGTACCGCCAACTTTCCGCAACTTGGCACTCTCGTACCGCAACTTTCCGCAACTTGGGCACCCTCGTACCGCAACTTTCCGCAACTTGGGCACTCTCGTACCGCATAAGTCCGCAACTTGGCACCTCGTACCGCAACTTTCCGCAACCTCGGCACCCCCGTACCGCAATTTTCCGCAACCTCGGCCCACCCGTACCGCAATTTCCGCAACCTCGGCCCACCCGTACCGCAACTTTCCGCAACCTCGGCACCCCCGTACCGCAATTTTCCGCAACCTCGGCACCCCCGTACCGCAATTTTCCGCAACCTCGGCCCACCCGTACCGCAACTTTCCGCAACCTCGGCACCCCCGTTACCGCAATTTTCCGCAACGTCGGCCCACCCGTACCGCAATTTTCCGCAACGTCGGCCCACCCGTACCGCAACTTTCCGCAACCTCGGCCACCCCGTACCGCAACTTTCCGCAACCTCGGCACCCCCGCTACCGCAATTTTCCGCAACCTCGGCCCACCCGTACCGCAACTTTCCGCAACCTCGGCACCCCCGTACCGCCAATTTTCCGCAACGTCGGCCCCACCCGTACCGCAATTTTCCGCAACGTCGGCCCACCCGTACCGCA